>NC_034591.1:35055879-35069747 GCF_900095145.1 Mus pahari | reverse complement strand
AAAAAAAAAGGAAAAAAAATATGATATAAATCTACAACATTTCAAAAAGTAATTTGTAGAAAAGTTCCAAGAAGAACAAAGTTAGATTGAATCACAAATGTTTACTTTTCTCATTGCGAAAAATGCATCCATGACAACTGAAATATCAGCTCATCATCTTCCATTTGTATTGTCTGAATTATCTTACTTGAATATGTAGGATTTCCGTGGTCTAGGGTGATGAGGATAGTATTCATGAAGGGATAATGGAATGGGAGCTTGCACTGTAGCTCGGAACTCAGGGTGTCATCTACCTTCATTGTTTTCAGCAACAATAGAAGAATAACTGTAGAGGAGACTCTGGTGTCACCTTAAATGACTGTTATGTGACAGTAAAGATGCCTGTTTGTGTAGGTCTTCTATCCAGTGAGTGTGGAAGAGATTGCCTAACTGTCTTGCACCAGTAAATTTAATTTGTATTAGTTTATTATTTTTATATTTTTCAGTTCATTCCTCTCTGCTATTTTATACATAATTATACTCTCTGCCAATAGCAATGAGCTCACATTTTTTTTCTCTCAGGATTATACTATTATTTTAGTTTCACATCTTATGGCTTTGATTAATTCATCCAGGATAATCAGATAACGATGATAATCGTAAACATTCACTTTCACCTTGTTTTAGTTGGATACACTTAAAAATGAAGCCAGCCAGTGCACTAAGTAGCAAATTATCACGAAAGCACCATATGTTAATTAAAGTATATATATATTATAATATTCCAAAAGATAATTTTTAAAATAAAAAATAGTATAAATCTTTCTAGAAAAATTTTTTTTCAGAATTAATGTAAACCAACATTTTTCTTCTGGCATCTTAGTAGAAACTAGTGCACTAATTATATTTTTGACATTGAACAAATTCTTCAGTGTACATGATTTTGAATGCAAAGTAGAAAAAAAAAAACAGGCAACCTCCCTAGCAATATCAATTGTTAAACATGTTGTACACATTTCTACCCTCTAAGAGATTCATATGGAACCACAATCCCAATCAGCGAGTTTCTCATCCCACAAAAGGGAACAAATTATAACCCTTTCTACTGCCAGTAAACAGCAAACAGATTGCTGATTATGCAGAAAGAGAAACAACAGATCCAGGACAGACCATGGAGATTATAGAGGAGCCATTCCCCTCCTATAATAAGCAAATAGCAGCAGACATGTTTCTGAGAACATTAAAGGAAGCAGGCAGATGTAGTATACAAATGATGACTTGTTAACAAAAATCAAATGTTGAGCAATTATATTAGCAAGCAATTAGAAAAATCCACAAATAAAAGTCAAGATGCCACCACAAAGAGATTGTGTGGATCAGCAATCCTTCTTTCTGTGCCCATTGTATTTTGGACCTGTCTGTGTTAATCAGTATTATATCCAGCAATGGAAATAAAACATAAGATACTAGGTAGTACTTATGAGCTGTTGTTATGAGAGGCAATTCAATGATAGAAAGCAGAAGGTGTTCTGATTCTGTGCAAGAGGGGAAAAATGTCTCCAGCTGAGACATCAGGAGGTAAATGACAATTTTTGCTGAAAGTGGATCCACACATCTTTCACTATGTGTTAAAAACATAATAAAGAATATTCACAAGCAGGAAGAATTTTGATTATGCCCCAAACTCAACAGACAGAGATAATAATAGAAGGTGACTTGATATACAGTTATTGCAAGTTACCATATGCAACAGAATTCTAGAGAATATACAAGTAATAATTATTTGAGAAGGGCATCCTGCTGTGTAAAGATGGCTGGAGCTAGTGTCATGGAGTTAGTTAAGATATTTGCTATGGGACCATTGTGGTTTTGCTGAGACTATTTTTTCCATTTGTCATACAGAGATAATGATACCTTGCATAAAATGTATTAGCACACCCTAAAGTAAACATTCAGAAGAGATGGTTTGGTGCCTTATTATTACTGATGCTGACCTGAGAAATAAAATAGACAGAGTAATAACATTCTAATAGAAATGGAAACTAACACCAAGAAAAGAAAGTCACATGTCTAGCCCTCTACAGGACAAGAATAATGTGAGAAACAAAAGATATGGATGAAATGTGTGAAAAACCCAACCCTGACATTAATTGGCAGCCATCATTAAGATTAATTCCTTAGGACCGAGAAGGAAAAATTAATGCCAGAATTGCACGTACAATTTGTACATATGTGAGTTGGTGTCTAAGTTAACGCATTATAAATCCTTTCATTTTCAATTGTGAATCTGCCTTTCTCAAGGAACTCTGTTTCAGTTTCCATACATCTATGGTAAGTATTCTCATAAGAGATAGCCAGCAAGGCACTCCACAATATGGGATATCAGCCTTAATGCAGTCATTAACTTTATGGATACAATTACCTGGGCCACAGGGACCCCAAGGTAAACATTATTTCTGGTTTTCCTGCAAGACAGTTTCAGGAGGACATATAGATATATCAGCAGGTTAACTTATCTGTACTGTCTGAGTGTCATTCTATCTATTGAGGATCTAATAGAGCAAAATGTAAACTAGAGAACAATGGGCCTAATGGTTTGGGGTTTTTTGTTGTTGTTGTTGTTGTTTGTTTTGTTTTGTTTTTAACCTGCATCTCTGCTTAAGCTGGATTGACTCGGTGCATCCTCTGTTGCCCCTGAATGAGGTTTTCCGTGGTTCTCAGGCTTTGTGTGCTAAATGGACTTGTCCAACAGCTTTGGTGGTTCCCATCTTACAGATAAGAGATTTTCAGGCTTCTCAGCATCTGTATCACATGAGACAATTCACTATAACCCCCTACACACACACACACACACACACACACACACACACACACACACACACATGCCTGTGCACACGCTCACAAAATCATGCATAGCTAAATACATTTTTGTTAGATATCAGACCACGCATAAAAACTAGAGGGCTATAATTCTGTTTCCTGGAGAAATCATAGGCAACATTGTATATGCAAGAATATTCTAATGTTCTCAAAGCTACAGTTATAAACAGAATGTAGTACTGACATTACACAATGCCTGACAGTATGCAGAAATGACGCTGGGTGCTCCTTTAAGAGCCATAACAATGCTGTGAGCAACCCAAATAAGCTAAACATCCAATAGAATATATACGATGTCTGAGAATCTCCCAACTAGATTATATATCTCGGTGTGCTGTCTGCATGCAAATTTTGAGAGTGTGGTAGATGTCAAGTGTTTTTCTCAGTTACTATCCATCTTATTTTCATAGACATGGTACCACTGAACCAGGAGTCAAGTTTTTTTGTTTTTGTTTTTGTTTTCCAGCTAGATCGGCACGTCAAGAACTTGCAGAGCAGCCTGGTTTGACTCAACCAGCGCTGGGGGAGGGGGGGTTCAGTCATGTCTGGTGCCATGTGGATGCTACGGATCGGGACTCAGGTCCTCTTCTTGCACAGCAGGAACGTTACCCACTAAGCAGTCTCCCAAACCTGGCTATTTACCTGTATTTTTGTTCTGCTATGTTCCACATATTTGCTTTATTTTGTGCCTGAGCCTCCTTTACTGTGACTTTGGGCTCTCTGACAGTGGGTTGCCTCATACGCATTATACCCATTAGGACCAAGCATCGTCTACAGAGCTTTGGCACTTTTCTCAAGGTCCTGCCTGCATAACTTGAAGCATATTAATTTTAATAGGCATATCATATCTTATTAGAGAGTTATTTTGACTATAAAACTTTAAAGGTATTTGTAATTTGATTTTAAATTTTGACCATGAGCCAAGTGCTTTAATATCCATCTAATGTTTCTATAGTCTTAGACTCAAAATACGTACCTGGGAATTCTTTCAGTTAAATAATCTAAATAAGCTACTAATTGTTTTAAGCGGTCATGAAATTTAACAGTTAATGACATTAGAACTGGTTTGGTTTTAAAACTCATTTCAGGGCTATTTCTTTTTATGCTTTGCAACAATGTTCTTCCTTCATTTTTTCCCCCAGTTCTTAAATATTGTCAGTGCTCTTGGAAGAGCTCAAAGTTTTAAGCACTGGGCTTATGGACTATCATGGATCTACCTGCCTGGATGCTTATAAGAAATAAATAGTATTTTTCATTTGGAGATTTATATATGCTATTGTGTAGAGCTAAATAGTAGATGTTAATGCTGAAGTTTTATTTCATTGATGACATACTTAGAAACTTAATATTGGTCACAATGGTGGCAAGCTAGGAAAGAAGCATTTATGGAGCAGGAGGTAAACATGCCGTTTGGAAGTAGGACAGAAGCAAGGACATCTCACTATAAAGTGTCAGATAGGGCAGCAGATCTGAAACCAGAAGTGCAACCAGCAGAAGATACACTCAGAACCTTGAATAGAGAAGTTAGACCTAGTACACAATAATATTAGACCTGGGTGTTTTTTGGTTTTTTTTTTTGTAGATTGTCATTAAGAGAGAAGGACCTTGAAGGGCATCTCAGGAACTTCAGATTCATCTCATGTCCTCTCCTAGAAAGCTGCGTTGGCAGGGTCTGCTTTCCAAACTGCATATAAATGTCTGTGATGTAAAGATGCTCCTGAGTACATTAATAAGTGTCTTATTCCTAAGAGGTATTGTGGCAGCCAGAGCAAAGGGAGGGGGTAAAAGGGAAAGCAATGGAATAATGGATCAGAGAGGAGGAAGGGATTTTATATGGCTGATGCAGACCTTCAAGTCCACAGTTGGATAGGACTTCACTGTGGTTTCTCATATTTGTTTAGTTTTTACCATGCTGTGGTCAGTGAGTTACTCATTTAAAGAACTTTGTAACTTTATTTGCCCAAACAACTGACAGTGGGACCTTAATAACTAAAAAGATCTGCACAGCTGAATAAAAAGTGGTTGGCAAAGAAGAAGCCCATAGAAAGCGAGAATACATCTGATGGAGGATTAATAGCTAGAATATATAAAGACCTCAAAATACAAAACGTCATAAAAACAAATGAGTCATCAAAAAATGTCTGGGACCTTAACAAAGAGTTCTAAACAGAAAATAATGGTTAAGAAATGTCTCAGAAATATTCATCATTTCCCTTCCATAGCCATTAGGTAAATGCAAATCAAATAGCTTGGATATTTTTACCTTATCCCAATCAAAGTGGGGGAAAATCAATAAAGTAATCAACAGTTACTGGGAAGGTTGTAGGGCATAGGGGAATCTCATTCACTGTTGAAGGAATAGCAAAGTGGATCAACCAAGAAATGATTATGGATAATACTTTAGAAGCTAAAAATAAATCTTTCATATTATCAGTTTATACTACTCCTTAACATATGTCCAAAGGACTTGACATTCTTTGTCATAGATACTTGTTCAACCATGTTCATTAACTGCTCTAGTCAAAATAGCTAAGAAATGCAAATACCATGAATGTCCTTCAACTGACAAATGGATGAAAAAAATATAGTATGGATGCGCATGGAATACTATTCTGCTATAAAAAACGAAACTATGAAAAGTTCTGATAGTGGATGTAACTACAAAAGATAATATTTGAGTATGATAACCTGGACCTAGAAAGAAAAACATTGTAAACTTTCTTTCACCAGAAACTTCTGCCTTCAAACCTTCAGATGGGAGTGGGTATCACGTTTTAACTACAAAACACGAAAAACAAAAATGGACCATTCCCTGAAAATGGCATTGAAGAAGCAGTAGGGGATGGGAATAACAAGGTAAAACACATAATGGAATATATATATATATATATATATATATATATATATATATATATATATATATATATATTCCATTATCATCTCCATACATGTACTCCATGTACTCCATACATCCATCTCAACTGAGATAGTCCTTCAAGAAATGACAGTTGATTACAGTTAAGGACGCCAAATGCAAGACCTGAAAGAGAGGCTTCAGTAAACAATAATTTATAGTTGAGAAACTCAAATGTCTTAATGCGTCGAAGCTCTAGCTGAACCACACTGAATATCCAAGTCTTAATTATGCTTGTATTTTCATGAATTATTCAATTTTCTCTTAAAATGTGTTGGGTGTAGACTTACCCACCATCTGTTGGTATAAAGTTAATAGTTGTATAAAATGCATTTCTCTTGGCAACATTGCTTTGGAGAATTTCAGGCCTTATCTGCTGTTGTTTAGATATGTTTTGTCCCCACCAGAACACATTCCAAAATTTGATTTCCCATATGGTAGACCTGAGAGGTACTGGGATTTTTAAGAAGCAATTAGTTGAAAAGTATTCCTACCTTCATGGAGTGGTTAACATAGACCCCACAGTGTGGGTGATCTGCCATAAGTGAGGGTTGTTATAAACCAAGCACAGCTTCTCTGGCTCATTCTTACCCTCTCTACCTTACCACATGACCCATTCTTCTGTACATCTGATCACACTTCAGTTTCCCCACTGTGAATGGAACAGCACAGATCCCAGAGCAGAGTTGGCACTTACCCATTTACAAAAGACACAAGCTAAAATAAACTTCTTTTCTTTATAGATTATGCAGCTTTGTACATTTTTCTTATAGCCATAGAAACTGGCCTAAGACAACATCTATGTCCGACTGCTTTCATTCACTGAGAACTTTTGTGAGATACAAAAAAAGGGAAGTGTTATTTTATACCTGGTATATTTTTGAAAAATATAATCAGTAGAAGAATAAAAGAAAAACACTATGAACTCCTAAAGCCTTAGAAAGAAAGGTTAGAAGCTAATGTGCATGTTCAGTATCTATTCATGCTTATATCTCTCCAAAAAAGCATTGTTTTCCAACAATCACAATCAAATTCACAATCCCAATAATTTTCAACTCAGAACCTATCAATGAATTCCACAAGTAATACAAGAGCAGTATAGATAATTTCAGGTACTTTTCTATCTGCTTAAAAAATCTTCAAAGGCATCCTACCTTGTATGAGTCAAGTTTGAAGACCATCAAGTTTTCAAGGGATTTGATGACCTTAAACAGACAGCTTTATTCCTACTACGTTACCACACAGACCTTCTGAACAAAGTGGGCAAAAATGTTCCTGATCTGCAATATATAACCTTTTACAAATCCACGCTTTCTTCTTCACTCTTTTGTCACCTATGTAAATGTCACCAAGTCATTAAGGATTACCTCAAAGTTAACTACTTGCTGGAGTTCTGTGACCAAAAGTAGTACATACACATTGCCATGCCATGTTTTCACCTCTAACTTGGTGACTCAGGTATATGGGCTTAAAACAAAGGTGCTGTCATGAACAAGGGAAGCTTTGAACGTTTATCTCTGTAAAGTGAGGGAAAAATGCACAGTTGATGTTGGCCTTCAGTGCTCACTGAAAAATAAGACTTGGCTTTCCTCTGTGAGACCTGAGATTAATGTGTAGTTTTAAGCCTTCCCCAAGCATGTGATTTAGAAAGCCCCTTTTTCCTGATATCCATTTCTTAAATACTGACTATAGTATTTAAATCTGAAAATATACCCTCCTCAGATAATATATACACAATTGTGGGATCAATAAACTAATTTTCTCCTCTTGTTTTATAAAAAGGACTACTCTTCAAGGATGCCTTATAATTCAGAATTAAATTCATAAATATGGACCATAATAAGTAGTTTTCTTTTCTTTTTAGGTATGAAGAATAAGTATAAGTTACATAACTTTCAAATTTTGACTTATGTTTGTCATTTAGCAGAGGTATCTATGACATAATTATATGGAAAGAGTATAATGATCAGAATCATTATGCAAATTAACATAAAAAGTTACTAAAATACAACTTTAACATATATTTTTAAGATTATAAATAGCCAGACAAAATTTCACACCATTGGGGTAAATAAAAAAATAATGCAATCAATTATACACACAGTTGTACACACATGACTTAGATTTAATATTCTTTCTCAGGTATAAGGCTTTGCCTTGATTTGGTGTAGCTAACACTCAAAATCACTACAACAAGCAAAATTTATCTTTAGGTCACTAGAAGTATATATTCAATATTTATTATGTGCTAATTATATTAGTGTTTTTCTATTGTTTTGATAAAACACCATGATCAAGGCAAGTTATAGAAAAAAGCTTTTTTGCGGAACTTACCATTCCAGAGGGACAACAGTTCATTAATATCATAGTGGAGGAACATGGCAAAAGGCAGCCATTGCAAGCAGAGCTGGAAACTGAGAGTTGAGACCTCACAATCTCCAATCTTAAGAAAAGCAGGAAGGAGAGATTAATTTGAAATTGGTCCGAGTCTTTTTGAAAAGTCAAAACTCATCCACAGTGACATAATTCCGCCAGAGAGAAAGCCTTCTCAAACAACACTAACTGGGAATCAAGTATTCAAATGGCTGAGATTATGAGGGACATCTCATTCAATCACTATATACTACTTACTTACTTCCCTATCCAATAGTTATAGCAATATAATTGTTCCAATTCCAAAAAGCTTCATATACTTTAATGCTCAATGCAGTTAAAAAGTTGTTTGTTTGTTTGTTTCTTTCTTTCTTTCTTTCTTTCTTTTGAAAGATTTTGCTGACAGGACCCTGATGTAGCTCTCTCTTGTGAGGCTATGACAGTCCCTGGCAAATACAGAAGTGGATGCTCACAATCATCTATGGGATGGGACACAGGGCCCCTGATGAAGGAGCTAGAGAAAGTACCCAAGGAGCTGAAGGGGTCTGCAACCCTATAGGAGGATCAACAATATGAACTAACCAGTACTACCACCCCCCACCCCCACCCCAGAGCTGTGTCTCTAGTTGCATATGTAGCAGAGGATGACCTAGTCGGCCATCAATGGGATGAGAGGCCCTTGGTCTTATGAAGATCATATGCCCCAGTGCAGGGGAATGCCAGGGCCAGGAAGCTGGAATGGGTGGGTTAGAGAGTAGGTTGGGGAGAGGGTATAGGGGGCTTTGGAGATAGCATTTGAAATGTAAATGAAGAAAACATCTAATAAAAAAAGAAATCTACAACAGAAAAAAAAGTTCAATTTCTTCTGGGACTCAAGGCAAAATTTTGATTGTAACCAACAGTGAATTTAAAAATCATATACTTACAACACAGAATGATGCAGAACATATATTACCATTCCAAAATGAAAGAATAGGGACAGAATAATAAGAAAATACTGGACCTAAGCAAGACCAAAATTCAACAGAGGAAACACCAAATTCTTAAGATCTGTGTAAGTTCTCAAAGGACTTTGATGGTTCTTCCCCTACAGTCTTGCTGCCCCGCATGTCTCTTTCATTGATTCCACTCACTGTGTGCAGCCTTCTTTGCCAAATAAGCCATGGATCTCACATCTCCAACATCTTCCAGACTTCAACACAATGCAGGCTTCACTTTCACAGTTTTACCTGCTGACCTCTCAGGAACTTGGTTCAGGGACTCCCCTTGTACATAGTAGGCAAGGGGACTCTTTGAAATCACGGGGGCGTGGGGGGTATATCCTATGCCTAGTATACTCTTAATTCTTTCATGACTCTAAAGTCATCACCAAGTAGAGACCACTGACAGGTTTATTGAGCATCTTGGGACGATCTTGGCTGCCTTGTATCTCAGTTGCAGAAGCTCTTCTTTGTTATTTCTAGCAGTAGAAAAACTCCTAAGCTTCTACCTTTCACAAACTGGAAGGTAGCTGGGTGACATTTTTGAGGCCATCCTTCCCTATATTCCAGTTCCGATCAAGATCAAGCTTCCCCTTAATCTCTATCTTTTTCAGCACAAGAATTAGCTACAGCACACACTCCACAGTTTGCCTGGTTGTTTTGTTTTATTTATTTCAAACTGTAAAGTTTGTAATTTCTCTCTACCCTATGTGTGTTTTTTCATTATATATCTGCATAAGAGTGATTACTAATAACCACGTAAGAGATTCAATATTAGGCTTCCTTAAAATCTCTTCCACTAAAACATTTAGTGCATTCGTTTTCACTTTACCTCAAGTAAACACGTCTACCAAGTCCCGTGTTAGTTAATTTTTTGCTACTGTGATAAACAGGGAACTTATAACAGAAAGGCTTATTTGGAGCTTTAATTTCAGCAGGATAAGGTTTCAGCACCATCACAGTGGGGAATGATGAAAACAAGTAGCCTTTGGAAATTGAGCTGGAAGCTTAGAACTGACAGCTCACCTTGTTAACTACAAGCAGAGAGTAAACTAGAAGAAGTGAGATGATTTTAAAACCTGAATTTCTACCTCCACTGACAAACTTCCTCTTGCAACACCACCACTCTGTAACCTCCCCCAAACAGTGTTACCAACACAGATTCAAATGTTTGAAACTATGGGGTAGGGTACATGTCATTCAAACCACCACACTAGCTGTCTGTGCTAGGCTCCAGTGGGCTGAATCAGATATGGATGATTGTCATACACAGTTTTCCTATATTTAGAAGAGACAGTCAAAACAAAACAAAACAAAACAAAACAAAAAAACAAAACAAAACAAAACATCCACAAATAATAACACTATGAATTGAGTAGTTGCAAACTGAACAAAGCAAAGTTGCTCAAACTAAGGACACTACGATTACAAAATGAGGTAAGTTCCTATAAAAAAATAATAATTTTCTGTGAAGACTATCTCTAAAATATTTGATTGTGAGATCCCACTCAGTGGAGGCAGAAATTTAGGTTTCAAAACCTAATTCCATTGTTGTTTTAGAGGAATGTGTGAAAAGGAGCATGTCTGAAATATAAGGTTTACGTGTTAAAACAACACGGCTAAGACAACTTAGAGAAGTAAGGATTTACTCAGACTGATGGATACCCCACAGATAGAAATCCATCATGGTAAGGAGGTATGACAAAAGCTGAGGATGGCAGCTAGGGCAGAGAGCTAAAACCTTGTCCTCTCAGTCACAAATATGAAGAAGAGAGAGCAAACGGGAAGTCAGGTAAGGGGGGATATACTCTTGAAGCCCACCCCAACCAATGTATTTCCTCCTGAGTGGCGAAACCTCCCAAACAGCACCACCAACTGTGAACAACTGTAAAAGTGTCAGCTTGTGGGAGACATTTCTCTTTCAAACCCCTGCAGAGTGCAAAGGAAGAAGTGGCCAGAATACCCTGGGACATGAGACATTAGGAAAAGGACAAAGAAACACTTCTAGAAAGGTATTGTAGCTGAGAAATTACAGTCTCTGTTGACTTTTGTTCATTTATTGACTAACTCAGGGGAGTTAATTTTGAGAGGCAAAGGACACATCACATGGCAATAATGGCTCACAATAGATAGAGTTTAAGAAGCACTTTCCTGTGTGGAATTTCACTTGAGCCTAATAATATGTGTGTCTTATTATCCACTGCATGATGCACTTAATATCATTGGAGCTCTTGAGTATTGCTGATGTTTGACAATAAATTCAACATGTATTCTACAAACATCATAAATTTCTCATAAGAGGCATGTTCTGGATTTCATAAGGTAGCTGCAGACAAAACAGCAAGTCCCAGCTTTAAGGCAATTATTTTCAGTCAACCTTCTATCACCAAGATATACATTTGGGAATGGATAGCATTCAAAGGCATGTGTTTTAACAGCCGAGTTAATTTTTTACATTTTAACTACATCCATGTTTCACAAGGTTAATTCAGTAGTACGATCCAAACTCATACTGTTGTGTGGGATTCTTACTTTTTGACACTTTATATATGACAAATGTAAAAATAATATATTTCACATATCATATTTACTATACATAGTACATATATGATCCATAAGATAAATGATACATATGCTGTATTGAGAGGATCTATGTATCTTTATTCTTTCAAAAATCTTACTATGATAAGATATTTCTTATTAGTACAAATACTTTTTCAAGATATTAAAATCATGGAAACATATTGCATTTTTTTCTTACCTAGTCAAATGTATTTAGAGAGTGTCCTGATATCCAAACATTGCCAGTCACTGGGACATCTATGTCTCCTCAGTCCCAGACATATTTCCATAAAGTGTGAATTGTAATTTTTGTCAAAAAGCTTGCTGAATCGGCCAGTTTCCAAACAATACGAAAAGAATCACACTGAATTTACTAGTATACACTTTATCTTCTTTTTCTCCCCATCCTTTCCTCTAGGAATTTATTCCTGTCTGAAACAATCTATAGATATCACAAAAAAAATGTGGCCTCCTTATCTGTGAAAGAGTCAGATAACATTAATGTCCAGCTGATTTATCAATATATCTGGCAGTTAAAAGATTATCTGTGGCTCATTTTGAAAGGACATATGTAATATTGATTTTTGTGTCTAGATTCATACAAACTGGACTTGATCGTATAACCGTATATGAGGCAATGGCACCACTGGCCCTCTCAAAATTGCTTTGCATGTGTGCCTATATACTAGATAAAACATAGTTCTACTTTCCTTACCAGTTAAAATAACTATGATGCTCTCTATTGTTATTTTTTTCTTCATTCTTCTTCCCATTTCGACTGTACACAGACTGCAGAACACTTTCTTTTTGTGACCTGACCTTCATTGTTCTCACGGCTGACTCACTCTTCAAACAAGTCCAGTTTCATAGAAATATTTTTACAATATCCTCCCTAGTGCTTTATAATGTTAAAGAGGAATTTCAGAGTAACCTTCATGTATATCAGGTATGAACTGCAGTCTTTGATTTATGTGTAGATGAATAACTATTTTCTTTCCACTGAAAGATGGGAGAGAATTATTTGAACAAAGATGAGCCAGATAGTCTTCCATGTTGTTACGATCTGCTGTAAGAGACATTTAGAAAATCTTGGGGTAATCTGGCTGTTTGATTGGGGTGGTTGAGATGCTGTGTGATGTCAGGGCTTTCCTACCAGCATACCTCACTTCTCTTTCAGTAGTCCTATTCTGTTCCTAGATTTCTCACAAGGAAGGGGTTGTTTTGTTTTGTTTTTTGTTTTTTGTTTTTTATATTAATGAGCTTCTAATTTATTAAACATTTAACACAATTTATGCAGATATATTTGTTTCAATTAAAGGAATATTTATTAATGATGTAAGTAATTGATAAATTTCAGATCAGAACTCTTGCAAATTCCAGTAAAGTAAAAATTAGAATGTAAGTACAAAATAATGATTGCTGTACTCCAAGATTAACTTTATTTAAGTAAATAGTATTTTTGACATCAGAACCCATCTAAATCTCAGTGAAAACAGGAGGTTCAAGACAATTGTTTTACTCAACAATGGTTAACCTCATTCTGATTTAAGTTATGTTTTTTTTTTTTTTTTGAGACAGGATATTTCTTTGTAGCTATGGCTGTCCTAGAACTTGCTCTGTAGACCAATTGGCCTCAAAATCACAGCAATCCATTGGTCTCTGCCTCCTGAGTGCTGGGATTAAAGGTTTGCACCAAGACAGCGAAGCCTGTTCTTAGATTTCAGTCCTACCATACAGTAAGCATGACATTTCATAATCTTCCTTAAGAAAAACCTGTGGTATGTTTTTTTAGTTATTTTGGTATACTTTTTAAAGTATATCTTTTAGTAGCATATGACTTTGATATTTCCATACTTTAGTTAAGACTTGCTTAGAACTTTGTAAAGTTGTTTCTCTGACAACTTCTTGAAGTGTGGAGAGGTTTGAGTCACCTCCGTGGATCTGCATTACTCTGGACCTGGGGATAGAGTTTTCTCGGCATCTTTGTAGAGATGCCTGCATCTCACCACTTGTCTTAGTCAGGGTTTCTATTCCTGCACAAACATCATGACCAAGAAGTAAGTTGGGGAGGAAAGGGTTTATTCGGCTTACATTTCCATACTGCTGTTCATCACCAAAGGATGCAGGACTGGAACTCAAGCAGGTCAGAAAGCAGGAGCTGATGCAGGAGCCATGGAGGG
>NC_034591.1:35021262-35055816 GCF_900095145.1 Mus pahari | reverse complement strand
AGAGATGGTCCCACCCACAAGGGGCCTCTCCCCCTTGATCAATAATTTAGGAAATGCCACACAGCTGGATCTCATGGGGGCATTTCCCTAACTAAAGCTCCTTTCTCTGTGATAACTCCAGCTGTGTCAAGTTGACACAAAGCTAGCCAGTACACCACTTCATTTTATATTCTTAGGCAGTCATAACTAAATGTTTACATGTCTAAATCTTCACTGTTTCATTTAAATGGGTTTTACTTACTTTTCTTTCATAGTAAAAATACTTACCTACAAAACTTCCTTATCCATACATTATAAAAACATTTAAGGGCATAATTAGTATCCAAAAAAAGCTGCATATATTCAATGGGTTTCATTTAAATGAGTTTGAAAATACACAAATATTCAAGATATAGTTACCACTGTTTCATTTATTTTCATACCATGAGGCATAGTATGTGAAACAAAAGGTGAGGTAGTACAAAACAAAAAATAATCTGCTGGACATCACCAAGAATAATTACTTTCTCATTTCTAAAACTAGGGTAGATAATTTGAAACAACTCCTATTTAGAGGGTTTTGATGATATTAATGTTAAGAAGTTATAATGAATTCCCAAGACAATCATTTGAAACATTGACTCACCCTGCCCTATTTTCAAGTGTGACACAAAATCATGGGTCATAGTGGCCTTTTGCGATCTCCCATTATCTTTGTTTGGGTTTCTATTGCTGCAATGAAGCACCATGATCAAAAGCAAGTTGATGAGTAATGGGATTATATGATTTACACTGTCATGTCACTGTGGTCTTCAAAGTAACTCAGGACAGAAATTCAAGCAGGGCTAGATATGGAGGCAGCAACTGAAGGAGAGGCCATGGAGGGATGGTATTTACTGGCTTCTTCCCCATGGCTTGCTCAGCTTGCTTTCTTATCACACGAGGGATGGCACCACTGACAATGGGCTGGCCCCTTCCCCATCATTCACTAAGTAAGATAATATCCCACAGTTTTACCTATATCACATTCTTATGTAGGCTTCTTAATTTAGGTTCCCTCTGCTCAACACATTAGCTTGTATCAAGTTGACAAAACTGACCATCAGACCCAGCAGGACCTGTAGCATGAGATCACAGTCAGGAAGCAATATTCATTTTCATGTTCTAAGCAAACATATTCAGGCTTTTATTCAGTCCTTTATTGCTCCCCAATTTGCCTCCATCTTCCCTGTTGCCTGATAGCTACACAACCTCAAACAAGCTAAAATTAAATTACTAAACTCCTTTATTCAGAAAATCTGAGATAGGAAACTTTCATCAGGTTGGTCGTACTCCTTGCTTGGCCCATGCTGGTAGCCAAGCTCAGGTAAGTTCAGAGAAGCTATAGGCTTCCTGGCCAACCTTCTGCTGCCTAGCACCAAAGACAAATGGATCCTATGATCGTCTTCTCACTATTCTTCTCCATACGTTCAGCTTGCCACTGTACTCATGCAACATGCCAACTGAAATACATTTAGTGAGAACTCAATCAATAAGGTAGAAACAGAATTTTTGTGGTAAGAAAAATAAAAATAAAACCCACTAATTGATTATATGAAGATATTCCACTATAATCATCTTTGCATATATCCTGAACCTGGAATTCTATGTTGAAATGCCAGCACTCCTGCTTACAAACTCATAACCCTGAGCTACTTCTTTAATCTCTGACTTAATTCTGCCAAATGGTGATTTTTAACAGTTAACAAAATAAATAAAATATTTATCCTAATTTCTCTATTTGGTTTGTTTGTTTACTCTACATTCGGCTCTCACTGTCCCCCCTCCTGGTCACCTCTCTCATAATTCTCCTTCTTATCTCCCTCCCCTTCTCCTCTGAGAGGGTTAGGCCCCCACTGAGAATCCCCCAACCCTGGCACATCAAACATTAGAATTTTGTAAAATTGTTTCTCTGACAAGTTCTTGAAGTATGGAGAGGTCTGTCTAGTATAGCATAGGTAACCTGTATTTTATAGTTAATATTCACTTATAAGGGAGTACATACTCTAAATGTCCTTTGGAACAGGGTTACCTCATTCAGGATTATATTATTAAGTTCCATCCATTTGCCTGCAAAATTAATTATGTCTTTGTTTTTAACAGCTGAATAGCATTGCATTGTTTTGATGTACCTTTTCTTTATCCATTCTTCAGTTAACAGACAACTAGGTTGTTTCCAGTGTCTGGCTATTATGAATAAAGCTGCTGTAAACATAGATGAGCAAGTGTCTGTGTTGGGTGATGGAACATCCGTTGGCTATATGGCCAGGAGTGGTATGGGTAGGTCTTGAGGTAGAACTAAGAAATTGTCAATTGATTTCCAAAGTGATTGTGCAGTTTGCATTTCTACAAATAATGGTACAGTTTCCCCCTTGCTCCACAAACTTGAGTGCATGTGCTGTTGCTCCTGTTTTTGATCTTAGCCATTCTGACCAGTGTAAGATGGAATCTCAGAGTTATTTTGGTTTGCATTTCCCTGATGACCGAAAACTCTGAACATGCCTTTAAGTATTTCTGGGCCATTCAAGATTCCTGTGTTGAGAATTCTCTTTTTAGATCTCCACCATTTTTTAATTGGGTCATTTGGTGTCTATTTTCTTGGGTTCTTTACAAATTTTGGATGCCAGCCCTCTGCAAGATATAGGGTTCATGAAGATCTTTTTCCCAATCTGTAGGCAACTGTTTTGTCATATTAACAGTGCCCTATGACTTACAGAAATTTTTCAGTTTCATGAAGTCCCATTTATCAATCATTGATCTTAGATCCCAAGCAATTGGTGCTCTCTTCAGGTAACTGTCTCCTGTACCAATGCATTCAAGGCTATTTCCCACTTTCTCTTCTATGAGACTTTGGGTATATGGTTGTATTTTGAGGTCCTTAATGCACTTGGATTGAGTTTTGTACAATGTGGTACATATGGATCTATGTATATTTTTCTACATGTAGACATCAGTTAGAACATTACCATCTTTTTTCCCTTGTATGGATTTTGCTTCTTTATCAAAAATCAAGTGACCATAGGTATATAGATTTATTTCTGGATCATTGATTTGACTCTGTTGATCAGTGTTTCTGTTTCTGTACCAATACCATGAAGTTTTTATCACTATTGCTCTGTAGTATAGCTTGAGGTCAGGAATGATGATTCCTCCCAAAGATATTTTTATTGTTCAGAAATGTTTTGGATATCTTAGTATTCTTTTTCCATATGACAATGAGAATTTCTCTTTCAAGGTCTATAAAACATTGTGTTGCAATTTAATGGGACATTGAATCTGTAGATTACTTTTGGTAGGATGGCCATTTTCACTATGTTAATCCTAGCTATTCATGAGCATGGAAGATCTTTACACCTTCTAATATCTTCTTCAATGTCTCTCTTCAGGGACTTGAAGTTCTTGCCATATAGATCTTTCACTTGCTTATTTAGATTACACCAAGATATTTTATATTATTCTTGGCTAATGTAAAAGGTGCTGTTTCCCTCATTTTATTCTCAGCCTGTTTATCATTGGTATAAAGGAGGGATACTGATTTCTTAAGAGTTAATTTTTGTATCCAGCTACTTTGCTGAAGTTATTTGTCAGCTGTAGGATTTCTCTGGTAGAATTTTGGGGTCCCTCATGCATACTATCATATCATTTGCCAATATCTATACTTTGACTCCTTCCTTTCCAATTTGAATCTGTCTAGAAATTGTCCATTTCATTAAGATTTTCAAATTTTATAGAGTATAGGCTTCTGAAATAAAACCTAAGGATTCTTTGAATTTCTTCAGTGTCTGTTGTTATGTCTCCCTTTTAATTTCTGATTTTGTTTATTTGGATATTGTCTGTCTTTTGGTTAGTTTGGTTAATGGTTTATATCTTGTTGATTTTGTCAAAGAACCACCTCTTAGTTTCACTGATTCTTTGTATTGTCTTCTTTGTTCCTAACTGATTGATTTCAGCCATGATATTTATTATGTTCTGCCTCTATTCCTCTTTACTTACTTGCTTTTATTTATTTATTTATTTATTTATTTATTTATTTATTTGAGCTTTTAGGTGTACTTTTAAATTTTTTATATGAAAACTTTCTAATTTTTCTATAAGAACACTTAGTGTTATAAACTTTCCTCTTAGTGCTGCTTTCATTTTGTCGCATAAAATTGGGTATGCCGTGTCTTCATTTTCATTGGCTTCTAGAAAGTCTTTAATTTTTTCTTTATTACTTCCCTTTATTATTACTTTATTACTTAATATACTCAAGGCACTTCGTTGAGGCCACAGTAGATGGTAATGTTTTCCTCATTTCTATCTCAATATGATTTTCATTGGAATATAGAATGGTTTTATATAGGTAACTGATTTGGGCGTATTAAATTTGCAGCCTGACAATATTGCATTAGTTTTCATCAGGTGTAGGAATTTCTGGAGGGGTATTTATGTTCTTTTATGTATAGAATTATATCATTCAGAAGTAGAGTCACTGAGTATAGACCTATTCAATTTCTATAAGTTGTTTAGGCTTTATGGTTTATTTGTTGTTCTTGAAGTACCACTGTAATCCATGGTGGTCTAATAAGATACACGGTGTTATTTCAAGTTTCTTGCATCTGTTGAGCCTTGCTTTATAACCAGCTATATGGAAAGTTTTGGAGAAGGATCTATGAGGTGTTGAGAAGACGGTATATTCTTTGACTTTTAGTTGAAACCTTCTATAGATGCCTGTTGGACCCATTTGTTTCATAATGTCTGTTAGTATCATTATTTCTTTGTTTTGTTTTGTTTGTTGTTGTTTTTGTTTGTTTGTTTGTTTGTCTAGATGACCTGCCAATTGATGAGAGTAGGTTGTTGAAAGCCCCCAACTACTAATGTATGGGGCTCAATGGGCAATTTAAGATTAAAGAATGTTACTTTTACAAATGTGTGTGCCCTTGGGTTTGGAGCATTGATGTTCAGAATTGAGATAGCATTTTGGTAATTTTTTCCTTTGATGATTAGAAAATCATTCCCTATCTCTTTTGATTAATTTTGGTTGAAAATATGTTTTATTGGATATTAGAATGGCCATTCCAGATTGCTTCTTGTGTCTGTATGCTAGGGAAACATTTTTCTAATCTTTTACTCTGAGATAATGTCTTTCATTGCTGAGGCATGTTTCTTGTATGCAGCAAAATGATGGATCCTGGTTTTGCATCTATTCTGTTGTTAGCCTTTTTATTAGGGAATTGAGTCAACTGATGTTAAGATATATTAAAGACCAGTAATTGTTAATTTCTGTTAATTTGATGTTGATGTTATTAGTGTGTGTGTGTTTCCCTTGTTTTTGCTGATATGGAATTACTTTTCTCCTGTGTTTTCTTGGATGTAGTTATCCTCCTGGGGTTGGAGTTTTTCTTCTAGTATTTTCTGTAGGGCTAGATTTACAGATAGATAGTGTTTGAATTTGGATTTGTCTTGTAATATCTTGTTTTCTCCACTTATTGATTTAGAGTTTTGAGGAGTATAGTAGTTTAGGTTGGCACCTGTGGTTTCTTTAAAGGTCGCAAGATATTTGTCCTGGCCCTTCCAGCTTTTAAAGTCTCCAATGAAAAGCTGACTGTAATTCAGATAGGCTTGCCTTTGCATGTTATCTGGCATTTCAACTTGCTGCTTTTTAATATTCTTCCTTTGTTCTATAGATTTTGTGTTTTGATCATTATGTGGCAGAAAAATTTTTCTTTTCTGGTACAGCCTTCTTGGTATTCTATAAGCTTCTTGTATATTATAGGCATCTATTTCTTTAGGTTGGGAAAATTTTGCTTTATGGTTTTATTGAAAATATTTTTTGTACCTTAGAGCTGGGATTCTCCACCTTCTTTTATTGCCTTATTCTTAGGTTAGGTCTTTTCATGGTATCCCAGATTTTCTGGATGTTTTGTATCAGGATTATTTTTTAGATTTAACATTTTCTTTGACTGATGTATCAGTTACTTCTACTGCATCTTCTACACCTGAAATTCTGTCTCCCATCCTCTTTACTCTGTTGGTGCGTCTTGCTTCTGTTGCTTCTGTTGCTTCTGTTTTTTTCCCTTAGATTTCCACCTCCAGAATTCCCTCAGTTTGTATTTTCTTTTTTGCTTCGATTTCCACTTGCAGGACTTGAACAGTTTTATTTATTTCCTTCAACTATTTACTTGTATTTTCCTTCATATCTTTAAGAGAGCTCTGATTGCAGTTTTCTGTATTTCCTTAAAGGATTTATTCATTTACTATTTAAAGGCCTCTATCATCTTCATAAGATGAGATTTAAGGTCATTTTCTTATGTTTTTTTTTATTGTATTTGGATGTGAAGGGCTTGCTATAGTACAGTAGCTGCGCTCTGAAGTTGTCATATTGCCCTGGATTTTGTTGATTGTGTTCTTCTGAAGACCTTCAGTTATCTAGAATGCTTTGGTCCCTGGATGTTTCTGTTGTATTGTATATTGAGATGGATTAAACTCAATGGTCCTGGTGAGGCAGGCCTCTGATGAGCATCCTTGGGCTGCATGACTCCAAATCATTAAGTCTGTGTGGTTTGGGATCCACAAGTTAATTATAGTTGGGTGGAGAAGTGGTAGGAGAATAGAGGGCTGTAAGGGATAGCAGACTTCACAGGGCAGTTTGTGGTACCCCAGAGGGTTCAGCAAGCAAGGGAGATGAGTGGGGAAAGAGAAGCTAACCTGTAATGGTTCTGGCTCCCCAGGTCTGATGAAGATGGGTGGAGAGGTGAGGGAAGAATGGAGGTCCATGGGGGATAGCAGATTGTTCAGGGCCTCTCTCTTTTCCCATGATCAATGTATGATCCCCTTCTTTTGCCAAGTCATAGGGATATAAACATTTAAAAACTATCCCTTAACTCATGGCCTTACAAATAGGTAATCTAGTTTTCGTTTAAGCTGTGAACCAAAAGGGACTTTCAGTATAGTATTCAGAAGCAAGTCTCCATGGGGGAAGGGGAACAAATCAGAAGATTAATTTTGACATAAGCTTGTCCTGTCTCCATCTGCAAATTGAATGACACTCCATAGAATTCTTTTCACTCAGAAGCGTCTTTCTTTCTGCTATTTGGAGTATTTGTTTCTTCCTTGATGAGGGGTAAAATTCCAACCTCTCATCCACGTTTTCTCTCTGATATGTCTTACGCTCTTCATTACTGTTCCATAAATCAGTGATTGCCACTCCATTTAAACATCAATTCCTGTTTGATGATGATTATGATGTTGATGTAGCCAAGGAGAGGAGTCCTTGATTAATCTGCCCAAGTGTCAGATTTTTTAGGGTCCATCTAATTGAGACCTAGATCATTCATTTTGATTGAGTTACCCAATAATCAGCCAAATTGACTCCTCTCCAGAATTTAGTAGAACATTGAACATGATTAAAGAACACAGGTAAGACTTGAAAGAGGTAAACTTGAGTTTTATATTCTGTATAGACCATCAGAGCTAGGATCAACCCTTTCTCTATTTATGTTTAAATTATCTGTCCAAAGAATGTGACAAATTCAGCACAGTTTAGACATTATACTCATGTTTACATCCTTTGATTTAGATTTTTTTTAATGTTCTATTTTATTTAATACGGGGCATTTGTGGCTCTCACTATTGAATGATAATCATGCCTCAGTTCTGAATCATTAGTTAGAAGGATTTAGATTTTTTTAATGTTCTATTTTATTTAATACGGGGCATTTGTGGCTCTCACTATTGAATGATAGTTCTGAATCATTAGTTAGAAGCTAGGCATTAGGGGCAGGTAAAGATTGAGGGTTTTGGCTTAAAATTCTGGCTCCTCAGTTTCCTCATTGTCTCTTGACAAAAGTTATGAGATGTCATTTATAAAACACTTCAAATTTATGGAATAATGCTTAAAATGCACATTAAATTTCAGTGAGCTAAAATACCTTGTCTTCTATGTAGATATAATTCAAGTGCTATTTTGTATCTGAAAAATAACTTTAGTTGTATTCTTTTTTTATTTCTTGAGAAAAATAGAAATAAATCCTGTGAAAGCTGTCAAAGAGTCCTAAATGTACTCCTATATAAAATCATCAAACCCAAGAGAAATTTATAACTATCTATGGCTCAAACAAATCCTTGTTCAATGCTTTTGCTGTTACATGGTTATAATTTTCCTTAATAGGGGATCCAAAGTATGAGAGGTTTCAGTAAATTAGTACTCATTTATCTTCAATTTAAATTAAGAATATGAGTATAGCAATGCATACTTATGTCTAATACTTGGAAGAATTTGTCACAGTGTCACTTGCTTAAAATAAAAATAACCCTTATTACCATTAAGTTCTATATGATGGACAAAGGAAGGAGGAACCTTGAGGATATAGATGACAACGACCTGGAGGTACTGTATCATGTAAATGTTAACAATGTGCCTATCTTTGTCTGTTGATCAAGCTTACCATGCTTCCCAGTGCAAATGAACAACAGAGCAGGGAACAGCAGAGTGTCTTACATTATTACCGATATGTCAAATACTCATTTGGTCTGATGTTTCAGTCTCTGCTTCAAGGCTAGCTTAAAACTCTGCTATCCGGTCTTCAGAGAGTAGAAGATAGAGTCTGGCAATTGTGTCATTCCTCCCACTCTGATTGAGATAAACATGCTCAGGTTCTTCCCAGCTAATCCAAATCATGGGAGAACAACATAAAGCAGCATCTATGAGACATACAAAGATTTAAGATAACTATATAAACACAAAGCCATCTGTAACTTTATCTGCTCCTGGAGTAAAATTATCACAAATCTTTTAAGATAAAACTAGTTTAGTTTGAATTATTGTAAAAGATGATTAGACAATTCTCAATCCTCTAAGTCGGTAATATAAACAATATGATATAATCCTCAAATGTATAGGAAAATATATTTTTTTCTTTTAATATTCATCACTATTCAAGACAAAATATATTATTCTCCCTAGGAATGATTCCTTTTTTATGAATTTTCATTAAAGCTTCTAAATGATTATGAGGGTGAAAAATAATTTGAGAACTACATTCTTAAAGGTTTGTTCAAATCTGGACATATTTAAAAGAATATAAGTCTTCATAAGTATTACAAAGTATTATGAGTGACTCAGAACTTGGATAAAAATGTATGCAAGTATTAAAGTATAATAACAATGAGTAATGCTGAATCAGTAATCAATAACCTACCAACAAGGGGGGAAAAGACAATGAATTAATTGGAGAGTGTACCATATATTTAAAGACTTGGTGCTAATCTTAAACTTTTCAAAAACATTGGAAAGATTGTAAGCTTCCAATCTTATTTTACAAGATGAGTTTTATCTTGTTTCTGTATTCAGAAAAGGAAACCTTTGGAAAAGAAAATAGCAGGTAATAATACCCATAATCATCATTGCAGAAGTAGCCAACAAAAAAATTCAAAGTATGTCTTATCCAGTAGCACTTATTTTCTGTAGTCAAGGATGGCTCAATGCATGGAAACAAAGTAAGAGGGGAATGGGAGACAAAAATAAGACCTGACATAGTTCTACCATGAACGTATCTCACACACTATAAATGCAAGACAAATGCCACAAACGAGGAAAAGACTCATAAAACAAGTACACAATAAGCATCATACCACTGCTGGAAAGCTAAAAGATTTTTCTTTAACATTTGGAACTCAGGATGCCTTTCTGTTGCTATATCACCACACTACTCAAAGTCACTACAATCTTCATCAATGTAAATGTTTTCTTCCAGAGAAGTGTAAAACAACACTCTAATGCAGACACTGAACTATAGTAGACACTGTTAGGAAAGTCAAAGCTATGGGAGCCATAATACCTGATTTCAAGGAAGAAATTGAAAAAGCAAAAAACAATTTTAAGATTCATATATAAGTACAAAAGACCCCCATCAACAAAATAATCCTAAACAATAGAAAACCAATAATTACCATATCACTATTTCTATTTCAAATTATACTACAGACTCAAGCCATTTAAATAGGTATGGTCCCTATGTCTTTGAATAGGTGTGGGCCCCATAGATGCTCGGCAATAGAAAGTGGCACTATTAGAAGGTATGGCCTTATTTCCTCACTTCATTGGAGGAAATGTGTCACTCACTGTGGAGGTAGGCTTAAGGTTTTTAATGTATACCCAAGTTACTCCCAATGTGAAATACAGCCCCTTTCTGCTGCCTGTGGATCAAGATGTAGAACTTTCAAGCTATTTCTCCAATACCATGTCTGCCTAGAAATGCTTCCCACCAGGATGATAACGGACTAAACTTCTAAAGCTGTAAGCCAGCCCTAAGTATATGTTTTCAATTACAAGAGTTTACTTAGTCATAGTGTCTTTTCACAGCAATAAAACACTAAATAAGATAGCCATAGTGTAAAATAGCAGTGTACTGACATAAAAATCAGATGTACTGATCACTGGAATACAATTAAGGACCTAGATATAAGTCTATACCCTTATAGCCATCTGATTTTTGGCATACATGAAAAAAAAAAAAAGGACACATTGGAGAAATGACAGTATCTGTAACAAATGAATGATGTTGGAAAAATAAGATATATTCAAGTAGAAGAATGGAAGTTTATCCTTCAATTTTACTCCATACACAAACTGAATACAAATGAATCAAATCTCAATATTTAGACCTGTAACTCTAGAGTTTCTAGAGAATAAAATTGGCTCAGGTAAAGATATTTTAGATATGTCTTTGCTCATATCTATTCAGAAATAGAAAAGCCCAACAGATTGGATTTTATGAAACCAAAATTTTTCTCTACTACAGAGGAAGTTGTTCAAAGATTGGAGAGACAATCTTGCCAGCTTTATTTCTGACATGATTAATGTCTAGAATATATAAAGAGATCAAAAAACTAAACACCAAGAAAATAAACAGCCCAAATTAAAAAAAAAAAATGTGCTATGTAGCTAATATGAGGAGTCTCACAAGAAGAAATAAAAGTGGGCAAGAAATATTTTAAAAGTATTTATCGATGTACACATCCTTAGCAGCATGGAATATTAGTTAAAGCTACTTTGAAGTCTCATCCTGCCCCAAATAGAATGGCTAAGATTAAGGAAAAAAATGTGAGGCTATGGAGCAGAGAACATTTTCAGACTTTCAAAGGAGTGCAGACCAGTGCAGCTGCTGGGAAAATCACTGTGGTGCTTCCACAAAATCTAGAAATAGTTCTACTATGTTAACTAGCTAGACAACTCATGAGCATATACTGAAAGACTCTATTTCCATACTATAGAGATCCTTGTTCATCCATATTCCTTGCTGAACAATACTTTGGACATAGAAACAGACATGATGTCTTTCAACTGATAAACAGTTAAGAAAAACTTGGTACCTCTATGCAAATGAAACTTTATTTGGCTATAAAATTGTAATTATGATGTTTCAATAAGCAGATATAAGTGGAAAGAATTTATGAAATTCTTGGGCAAATGGATGTATCTGGAGGATATCATCCTTAGTGAGGCAACCCAATCACAAAAGAAGTCACTAGATATGCACTCACTGATAAGCAGATATTAACCCAGAAACTTAGAACATCCAAGATACATTTTGCAAAACACAAGAAAA
This sequence comes from Mus pahari, assembly GCF_900095145.1. NCBI lineage: Eukaryota > Metazoa > Chordata > Mammalia > Rodentia > Muridae > Mus > Mus pahari. The sequence continues at coordinate 35,044,210 of NC_034591.1, read as the reverse complement.
CCAAAAAGGAAGACCATCGTGTGGATAATTCATTCCTCCTTAGAATAATGAACAAAATACCCATGAAAGATATGAGTACAGAGAAAAAATTTAGATCTAAGATGAAAGGATGGACTATCCAGAGACTACCCCATCCGGGGATCCATCCCATCATCAGCCACCAAACCCAGATACTAATGCACATGCCAGCAAGATTCTGCTGAAGGGACCATGATATAGCATCCTCTTGTGAGGCTATGCCAGTGCCTGGCAAACACAGAAGTGGATGCTCACAGTCAACTATTGGATGGAACACAGGGCCCCCAATGGAGGAGCTAGAGAAATTACCCAAGGAGCTGAAGGGGGCTGCAACCCTGTAGGTGCAACAACAATATGAACTAACCAGTACCCCCCTGAGCTTGGGTCTCTAGCTGCATATGTAGCAGAAGATGGCCTAATCGGCCATCATTGGGAAGAGAGGCCCCTTGGTCTTGACCCAGCACAGGGGAAGGCCAGGGCCAAGTAGTGGGAGTGGGTGGGTAGGGGAGCAGGGACGGGGCGGGGGGGGGGCGGCTAGAGGGAACTTTCAGGATTGCATTTGAAATGTAAATAAAGAAAATAATAGTAATTAAAAAATGAAAAAAAAAGAACCTATATTCAACACATCCAGAAAAATAAAAACAAATAGGAAGAAATTGAATAATCCAATTTATAATATGCAAAGAATCCTAACAAGCATTTTTGGGATTAGACATACAAATAGTCTTTATACACAATACTGGAGGTATTTAAATGCACCAAAACCAGCCTGGATGAATGAAGAAAATATTATCTATCTAGCTATATAGATATTGTATTAGTATGATTTTAAAAGTTATATTATCATTTCTGTGTTTTATGACATTTAGCACATGCTGTGCCAAGCTTAGAAATATTTCACTATCTCACTTCTGCTTGAAACTTTAATAAATGAAGTACAGAGGAACAAATCATAGAACAGTGGTTTTCAGCAGCTGGAATCAAGAAAACATGTACACATATTTGTCAACAATACAAAGTTTCAGTGATAGATGAGCATGTTCTGTGCATACCATGTACAGCGGGCAACTAAGCTAAATTTTCTTTAAAACTAAACAAAAAAAATCTTTAAAATCGAATTGTTTGAGGTGATGGTTATGCTGACCAGTTTGACCACAGTAATTATTTTACAATAGACATATGCCAAACATCTTGAGCACATTACATATTTGTCAATGGTACAACCTATGTGCATAGATGCAATAATACTCATGGAATAATGCAATGAGCTCCCTCCCACATCATTGACTAATTAAGAAATTTTCCCAGAGGCTTGCCTACAGGCCAGTAAGCTAAATTTTGTACATGGATTTTCCTCAATTCTGGTTCTCTCCTTTCAGATAATTTAATTTTGTGGTAACTTGACAAAACCAGAAACTGATAAATTGGGCAGGAATGGAGACCGATGCAAAAGCAAACATTCTGAGTGAGACTCTTACTGTCAGCTGGAGATTACTGAGGGCTGTGCCTTCTTACTGTGGAACATTCAAAGGCGTCTCTCAGCACCGTCACCTGCTGCCACTGTACCATTCTGATTTTGACATAATTTTCACTCCTAAGTTTTCCAATTATCTCCAAAAATTTTTGGCTGCATCCTCACTATTCAAAGGGGGAAAATTCCACTTCTTAAGTCTGAATCAGAATTCTGGAAGATATCATTTTTTTCGGCACTCATGTCATTACCATAGCATAATTTAGTCTTGAGCTAAAAATGTATAAATTTGACGTTGCTGTTCATAATTACCTGGAAAATGGACAGACATGCATTATTTTTTAAAGTTAATTCAAAGAATTAACATGAAACTGATTTCGCCTACAGTTGAAAGCAGCTACCATGAAGAATAATACCATGGCTTTAATTGCAATTTAGGAATTTGAAGGATGTCTATAGAACTTAAAGAATTTAAAGGATCATGGAGATGAACTCAGTTCTTATAGTTTTCTCATAGAAAATGGTATAGAGTTGTTCCATTGCATCTAGTACACACTTTCTATATATAGGTACATATCACATGGTGTATGCATGGGGCTAATATTTACAAGAAACTCTATAGGTACTATAAATAGTGTTATGGAAAAATATTCTATTTTATTAGTCTTCCTTAGAAGTACAGAACCAATAGGATACAGATTGAGTTTATTTTGTAGGCTTACACAATAGGAGATAGGTGCAAAAATACACACTGTGTGTTATATAGAATCATTCTGTAGAAAAATGAAAGCCAATGTCTTAGCCCAAGGTTAAAAGTCTAGAATACTAGTTCATTGATTTGCTGATATTTTTCACACAAAAACACCAAAGAAGATAGAGTTTAATGATCTTGGGTGATGGAAGATGGAAGCATAAATAGACACTTGTTCAGAGAAATGGAAGGTTGAACATTGATTTTGTTCCTCTTCTAACTTTTTTCCATAGAGGCAACCAATCTATCAGATGATGCTGTCTGAATATATGTCAGGGCTGTTACACTCAGCTATGACTCAAATATTAATTCTCTCTGGAAATGGTCGAAAACACATACCCAGAGCTATGCCTCACCACATGATAGGTGATTCTGAATATGGTCACATTTACAATGATGACTAATTATCATAATAATGATATAATGAAGAAATGAATAATGTTGGTTAGTAATGATAAAAATTAAGGTACAAGGATAGATATTTTCAATACTTCTGCCAGTGAACAAAAGGTCTGTATGGAAATGACTTTGGACATAGTCCTACCTGGCTTCTTTGTTCCCAGAATAATGACTCTGAGACTTAATTATTTATGACTAAATACCTAGGACATAAGCTTTGGATTATTCTCCCTCCAACTATCTCAGAATTTATATAATCCATTTATTCTCTATGTCTGCAGCATGGCTGTTAACCTCCCCTCAGTTTCATCCATCTGACTTTCTCAGATGTTCTGGGCAAATCTCCTGCTCCTATTTCCTAGAATCCTCTCTCTTTCTGCCAGATATCCCATCTTCTAATCCTGCCTCAACTTACTTGGCATGGGAGTGAAGACTTGAGGCAGAGACATCAGTATTTCAGGGAAACAGGTTAGAACAGGAGATTTATAGGCAGAAGGATACTGTCTTCAATACTTTGAACTCCGACCTTGAGCTCCAACATTTGAGAAAGGCCTACAACTCCTAAATTTATTTTGATAGTAATTTGTGTTGTAGGGGATGCAACACCCACCGTCTCTATCATCCTAGCTTGCTTCAGTATCTTCAGTAGGTCCTTATAAAGCCAGAAGTCACCATATTCTCTAGAGTTCTACAATAAGCTACAGAAATCAGTGGGAAGTAGATCAGAGCACATTCTATGAGCCTGGGCTCTTACTTCAGAAGCAATTATAGCAGCAGTAGTTAACCACATTCAAAAAAAACACCTAGGCATGTTACATTGAGAAGTCAATAAGGTTTCATCCATTTAAAATTCAAATGCCTATAAAACTCCAAAGCAATTTAATACTTTTAATCTATTACCTCAAAGATAGGCATGAGTTCATGCAGTTGTTTATCTTTTATTTTACACACACACACACACACACACACACACACACACACACACACACACACACACACAAAATGTTATACGGAGGGCTTGAAGACATTCCTATGCTGTTCGAGTGAGCAGCCTTGCATATTGTCTTTTGTTCTTTATTTTGGACCACCAGTACAATAAGAAAAAGAGGTAAATTTATTTTTATTTTTTATACTTAAAGTTCAGGTAAAATGAGAAGCACAGACATCATCCGAATGCAAGTAACAGGGACAATATAACTGTACACATTTTAAATCAGTGGGAATCATCAAAATAGTACTGTCTATTTGCTTTTAAAAATGGGTCTCCACATTCCAGAATAGGATCACTATAAGGCAGAGAAAACAATTAAAGTAAAAATTGGAATTTCAGAACAACAATCATAGCCAGTCTATTTCTAAATTCAAAGATACCCAGTACTCAAAAATTCCAGAATAAACTTACTCATACAAGAAGTACCAATAATCTTGACTGATCCCTCCTTCACCAAAAGTAGAGTTTGGGAAGAAGAAAACCGAAAAACCAACCCAACCCAACCCAACCCAACCCAAAACAAAACAAAACAAAACAAAACAAAAGACAACAAAAAAGCCAACAAAACCAGGAAAAACGAAAACAAATGTCACTAAACATCCTCTAACAATATTTCACTAGAAAGACTGTAAAACTAAAAAAGTTCAAGCACTTGCTCTATATGTTTTGAACTAAGAAGCATCAAGGCCAATCTTAGGTCAGCCTTCTGAAAAGTAGAAACTGAGATAAGAAACCAAGTGGCTATATCAGGCTCCTGTCAGCAAGCACTTGGCATCCACAACAGTGCTCTGCTGGTGCCTAACAAATACAGAGGTGGATGCTCACAGCCATATATTGGCCTGAGCATAGAATCCCCAATGAAGGAGCTAGAAAAAGGATCCCAGAAGCTGAAAGGGTTTGCAGCCCCATAGGAGGAACAGCAATGTAAACTTACCAGTACCCCCAGAGCTCCCAGGGACTAAACCACCAAACAAAGAACACACATGGTGGGACTCATGGCTCCAGCTGCTTATGCAGCAGAGGATGTCCTAGTAGGATATCAAGGGGAGAAGAGGCCCTTTGTCCTATGAAGACTCTATGCCCTAGAGTGGGGAAATGTCAGGACCAGGTAACAGGAGTGGGTGGGTTGGTGAGGGGGGGGCAAAGGGAGGAGAGGATGGGAGAGAGTGTTTTTCAGAGGGGAAACCAGGAAAGCGGATAACATTTAAAATGTAAATAAAGAAAGTATCCAATAAAAAAAAAAAAAGAAAAGAAAATGAAAAACACATGACCTCCAACTAGCTGAGAAAATGTGTTCACTGAGGGCGAGCTCAGAGGAGACTATAAAATGGCTGAAAGTAGGATGTAAGGAAATGGAAAAGGCACAGACAAGACCAGGAGGGTTGATCCATGAGGGTTTCAGAACTCAAAACAAACTGTAGAACTAAAGCCTCTTCAGGGAAAGATGTTGTGCTCACATTAATGGGATAGTCCATGAGTGGTGAGGAGAGGCGTAACTTTCTACGTGAGGCTGCTCTCAGGAAGATTTGGATCTATATTCCTTACCTTCCTTGTTTCTGTGAAAACTCACTTGAAAAAAAAAATGGCTTTAAAGGAAAATTTTACTTTTCTAATGGATTAATTAAAAACATAACAGTAGGCACTTTTTCATTAGATATTTTCTTTATTTACATTTCAAATGTTATCCCCTTTCCTGGTTTCCCCTCCAAAAACCCCCTATCCCTTCCCTCCTCTCCCTGCTCACCAACCCACTCACTCCTGCTTGATGGCCCTGGCATTCCCTTATACTGGGGCATAGACCCTCTTACCAATCCTAAATCTGATAGAGGGCTAATATCCAATATACAAAGAACTCAAGACGTAAGGTTCCAGAGAACTAAATAACCCTATTTAAAAATGGGGTACATAGCTAAACAAAGAATTCTCAAGTGAGGATTACCAAATGGGTGAGAAGCACCTAAAGAAACGTTCAACATCCTTAGTCATCAGGGAAATGCAAATCAAAACAACGCTGAGATTCCATTTCACACCAGTCATGATGGCTAACATCAAAAAGTGACAGCAGATGCTGACAAGGATGTGGAGAAAGAGGAATACTCCTTCATTGCTGGTGGGATTGCAAGCTGGTACAACTACTCTGGAAATCAGTTTGGCGGTTCTTCAGAAAATTGGACCTAGTACTACTAGAGGATCCAGCAATACTATTTCAGGGCATATAGCCAGAAGATACTCCAACATGTAATAAGGACAAATGCTACACTATGTTCATAGCAGCCTTATTTATAATAGCTGGAAGCTGGAAAGAACCCAGATGTCGCACAACAGAGGAACTGTGGTACATTTGCACAATGGAGTACTGTACAGCTATTTAAAACAATGAATTTATGAAATTCTTAGGCAAATGGATGTATCTGCCGGATATTATCCTGAGTGAGGAAACCCAGTCACAAAAGCACACATGATATACACTCACTGTTAGGTGGATATTAGCCCAGAAGGTCGGAATACCCAAGGTACAATTTGTAAAACACATGAAACTCAAGAAGAAGGAAGACCAACGTGTAGATACTTTGATTCTTCTTAAAAGGAGGAACAAAATACCCATGGAAGGAGTTACAGAGACAAAGTGTGGCACAGAGACTGAAGGAAAGGCCATCCATAGACTGCCCCATTAGGGATCCATCCCATATACAACCACCAAACCCAGACACAATTGTGGATGCCAACAAGAGCTTGCTGACAGGAGGCCAATATAGCTGTCTCCTGAGAGGCTCTACCAGTGCCTGACAAATACAGAAGTGGATGCTCACAGCCACCCATTGGACTGAGCACAGGGTCCCCAAGGAAGGAGCTAGAGAAAGGACCCAACAAGCTGAAGGGTTTTGCATCCCCCTAGGAGGAACAACAATATGAACTAAGCAGTACCCCCAGAGCTCCCTGGGACTAAACCACCAACCAAAGAGAACACATGCTGGGACTCCTGGCTCTAACTGCAGATGTAATAGCAGGCACATTGCACCTGCAGTAGGGAAGCTGCAAGAGATGAATGCTGGTACTCAGGGCTTACTCTGTTTTATTCAGTGCAGGACCCAATCCCTTACAGTGGTGCTATCCACAGTTAGGGCGAGTCTCTCTCATGTCAGTGAACCTAGTCTAGAAGCTCACTCACAGACAAGTCCTGAGCTTGCTCCTAGTGGATTCTAGATCCCATAAAGTTGACAATGAAGATTGACCACCATAGAACCACACATATCTGACTCTGAAACTGAGGAGTGGAACACCAGCCCTGTTATATGGTTCTGAGATGAGTAGCCATGACACCTTCCAGGGAATCAAACATAGAACCCAAGTCTTCAGGCTTCTCCACATTTCCTGTCATTCATAGAAGACCTGTGGATCTCCACTGTTCTTCACTTCAACCTCTGAGAGGATGCAAGGTCTCATTAGTTTGAACAAATGTATTCTCTACTGCCCCAGCCATTCCTTCAACTGTTCAAGATCATGAGAAGCAGTATTTTGTGTCCCTGCAAACACTAGCACACTGGTCTGGCCTGCTTCACTACTTGTTCTGTTTTGTTTTTTTGTTTGTTAGTTTGTTTTTCTTTTCTTTTATTGGGTATTTTCTTTATTTACATTTCAAATGCTATACCCTTTCCCAGTTTCCCTTCCAGTAACCCCTTAACTCATCCCTCTTCCCCCTCCTTCTATGAAAGTTCTCCCCCTCCACCTACTCCCACCTTCCCACCCTAGCATTACCCTACACTGGGTCACTGAGCTTTCATAGGACCAAGGGCCATCATTTCCACTGATGCCCAACAAGGCCATCCTCTGCTACATATGTGGCTAGAGCCATGTGTACTCTTTGGTTGGTGGTTTTGTCCCTGAGAGCTCTGGGGATGGGAGCTCTGGTTGGTTGATATTGTTCTTCCTATGGGTTGCAAATGCCTTCAGCTTCTTCAATCCTTTCTCTAACTCCTCCATTGGGGTCCCCATGCTCAGTCCATTGCTTGGCTGCAAGCATCCACTTCTGTGTTTGCCAGGCTCTGGCACAGCCTCTCAGGAGACATCCATATCAGGCTTCTGTCAGCAAGTACTTCTTGGCATCTGCAGTAGTGTCTGGGTTTGGTGACTGTATATGGTGGGATGGAGCCCCAAGTGGGAGTGTCTCTGGATAACCTTTCCTTCAGTTTCTTCTCCACACCTGCTTCACCATTTTGTGTCCTTGAACTACTATGGCTTTGGGGACTGTGGTGAAAATGATGAATCTAAAATTCACCTTCTAGTCCTAAGTGGCCATTATACTTGTTTTTAACAGAAGGCACTGAAGCAAATATTTAGACCCAAAGAATCCACTTAACAGAAGCACACTGAAAATATGAAAATAATGGAAATGAAAAGCTAGACCACAGGAGGAGATTCACATAATCATATGCTTTAAACAATGCAGTCTGTGAATTCCTGCTGGAGCATCTAAGTAGGTCACCTAATCCACTGCTTGCTGTGCTGTTGGATATGAAGCTTGATAAAGTAAGAAGGAAAGAAACAGTTTCAGTTCCATCTCCATAACAACAGAGAAGAGAACAATTACAAGAGACCCTTGCCTGACACCTCCACAGAAGCAGTTTTAACCCCAAAGAAAAGAGGACTGAGGCAGCAAGCTACTGCTGACTTCTGTGTAACAGGAGCCAGGAAGAAACGTTCCCCTTGTAGAAGGCAGAGACTTTGATCCATGGAGAGATTCGCTGCAAGAATAACGAACATAGTGAGCTTTAAAGGTGATGTAATTGAGTATATACCCGGTGAAAGATGAGGCCGCATGACCAGGAAGCAGTAAGAGACTGGCATATTGCTGATTTACCTGTTTTAGCAAGATGCATCTTGGTTTAGGTACAGTGTCATAAATTATACAATGGCATATAAATAAAATAACATTTTAAAACAGCTTTTCTTCTTCATTATTTTAGTGAAATACAAAAAAATATTAATTAATTAATCCAAGTTAAGCACTTAACTCCATTTCTTGCAAATCCTAATTAGACTTCCTTTGTGTACTTTCTTCTCAACAAATATTTTTTAAAAAATTCTAAATAATATTATTTATTTATATTTAGATGTTCAAAGGAATTTATCTAGAAGAATCATCTTGAGAAACTTTTGGCAGTAGACTAGGAATTTTTTTTTTTTTCGTGTGAAATCTGACTGTATTAAGTAACCTAATTTAGAAACTCTGACTTGGGAACATTTAGAGTTGACCTTTTGTCAGCTGCAAGGGAACAGAATGCAGCTCCGTAATGTTGCCCTCAGCAGCCAGAGGACTTCCTATCATCATTTAGGGACTGTGACTGGGGAGTCATTATAGAAACCAGGCTTCTAGGATTCATTATAGAAACGAATTTCAGAGCAGTAAGGATGAAGCCAAAGTTGCAGTTTCTACTAAAGATGTTTCAACACAGACTTTAAGCTCTTCTGCCACAAAAGGTTTCAGACAGACTCTTGGGTGAGGCACTCCCCAGCTTTGCCTTTTCATATCTCCTCACATCTCCTTATCTTCGTATTTAGCCTCATATTGATTTGATTCTAGAATTCTCAACAGAACCTAGTAATTAGGAGAAATTTTGAGTTTTTTCCCCTCTTTTTTGCTAATAAAGAATGTATTTTATATGACATCTAGCAGACTATCCAGTGTGTTAGTAATTACATCTGTCTCTGATATCAATAGGACTCAAAATCCTGAGAATCATTTTTCTCCTGGATCTCTCTCCCTGAGCCTGGGCTTTTATGTGAATTCCTCCAGGCTAGAAAGTTCATCTGTAGTGAACAACAAGGATTACATATCTCTTTCTGTAGCCAAATTATACAGACAACTGTAAAATCAGTTTACAAAAAGATCATTCAAAAAAATTTTTTTCAGCCTTGTGTAACACAGCCTACATGTCATGCAATGTGAAATGGGATGCTAGGTTTTACAAGTAAAAATACCAAGAAGCTAGTGATAACTACCAATTCAAATAACTTATGTGTAAATTTATGTCACACTAAATGAATCAACTTATGTTTTTTTTTAATTTGTGGCATATTAAATTATAAATTAGTCCAGCCTGTTGCAGAAAGATGTCATCGAAGGCAAGCAGTCTTTAGAAGACGTCTGTTACTCACCACTGGTGCTGCCTATTGAAGAGCATCCAAGCATCCCAAGAATGGAGAGGAATCATACTGGTACTTCAGTGAGAGCCCAGCCCTGCCTCTCCCCAGATATCACCAGCTATGTATGAATTTGGGCAGACTATGAAAACTCAATAAGCATTTGTTTTCCTGTTTTTAAAAAAGGAGTAATTGCAATAATAATTCACTTCTCCAGGCAGTACTGAGGCCTTGATGAGCTACCATGAGCAGTGTTCTCTGCCTAGTTCCTGACACACTTCAAGTGATGAACCAAAAGTGGTATTTTATCACACTGGAAAGGGTGCTGTCCAATGTTCTCATGCTACTCAGTTAACAAAATGTGACTTGTAATTCCAGTTCAATGGAAAGTATTTTGTCAATAGAGGCATGCTATTTGTGCTTTAAAAATGACTTTTTTTTTTTTGTATTTGAACTCTGTATGACTTTTTATAATGCTGCCAAAAAATGTATAGACTTTTTATCATAATACACAAGCTTCCCATCATCTTCCTCCTCCCATCCCAGATTCAACTTTTGTTTGTACCACACCCCATTCCTCAAATGGCACATGTCCATGTCTTATGCTCAGGATAGGTCATTCCTTCTGTCTAGGTGGCTCTCTCTTTCTCCTGTTTTACCTCCTGTCAAATTTTATAACCCAGCTCAATTACCTTCTCTTGTGATTTTTTTAACATTGTTTACAGCACTGTAAGCAAAAATATATAGTTTTTCTTTTGTATATCCGTTATCATAAAAAAATTTGAAAGAGTATGTTCCCATCTCTGCCTCCAGTATGTGATGCATAGATTATGGTAAGCATGGATATCATTGTGGTTGCCATTTCTTGAACATTGAACACACTGCTCTTTCTTGGACCTGCTTGCTAATAATATCTGATGTGACAAGTTAGTTAATGGCCAAGAAACACTTAAAAGAAATGTTCAACCTCCTTAGTCATCAGGAAAATGCAAATCAAAATGACTCTGAGATTCCACTCATCAGAATAGCTAAGATCAAAAATTCAAGGGACAGCATATTCTCATGAGGATATGGAACCAGAGAGACATTTCTTTATTGCTGGTGAGAATGCAAACTTGTACAACTCTGGAAATCTACTTGGTAGTTACTGGGAAAATTAGAAATAGGTCTACCTCAAGACCCAGTTAGTCCACTCCTGGGCATACATATCCAAAAGATGTTCTATCATACCACAAGGATATGTCCTCTACTATATTCATAGTAACTTTATTTGTAATAGCCAGAAACTGGAAACAACCTACATGTTCCTCAACTGAAGAATAGGTAAAGAAAACGTCATTCATTAAAAATAAGGAAATTATGAAATTTGCAGGCAAATGCATAGAACTTGAAAATACCACACTGAGTGAGGTAACACAGACTCACTTATAAGTTGATATTAGCCATAAAGAAAGGATACCACACTATAATCCACAGACCCAAGAAGTAAAATAACAAAGAGGGCCCAAGCAAGAATGCTTGTATCTCACTCAAAAGGAGAAATAAAGTAGTCATTGGACAAAGATGGAGAAAGGGAACTAGTTGGAAGAGAGAATGGAGAGGAGAATGGGGGAGATGAGGATCAGGGGTAAAAGAAGAGAGAACCCAGAGACTGAATAGACATTGGGCTGGTGGCAGAGAGAGATGGTAATGTGTGTGGGGAGGGGGAGAAGACAGGAAACATGTATAAGACATGCCAGAGATCTGTAATAGAGAAACTCCAGGGAGTATATGAGGGTTATTCTAGCTGAGATTTCTAGCAATGGGGGTATTTGGAACCTAAATTGTTCCCTTCCTGTAGCCAGGCAGTATTCTCAGGAGAGAAATAAGGATACCAATCCAATCACAAAATCTTCAACACACAATTTGTCCTGCCTACAAGAAGCATAGGGACAAAGTGGGAACAGAAACTGAGGGAATGGCTAACTGATAACCAGCCCAGCTTGAGACCATCCTATGAGCAAGAACCAACCTCTGAAACTATTACTGATATCTGGATACGCTTGCAGACAAGACTGTAGCATAACTGTCCTCCAAGGGACTCCACCAAGCAGCCTCTGGAAACAGATGCAGAGACCCAAAGCCAAACAGAAAACAGAGCTCTGGTAGCCTTGTGAAACAGTTTGGGGAAGGAGTGAGGAACCACAAGGGGATAGGATCTCTACAAGAAGACCAACAGAGTCAATACTCGAGGTCTCCCAGAGACTGAGCCACCAACCAAAGAGGACCATAGGCTGGACATAGCCCCCTTCCCCCTGCACAAATGTAGCAGACGTGCAGCTCAGTCTTCCTGAGAGTCCCCCCAAAACTTGAGTGGGGACTGTCCCTAAATCTGTTACCTGTCTGTGGCTCCCATTCCCCTACCTGAGTCACCTTTTCTGACCACAGTAAGAGGATATGCCTACTCTTGCAGTGACTTGACGTGCTAGGTTAGTGTGATACCCAGGAGGGCATCCCTCTTCTTAGAGAAAAAGAAAAGGGGAGAATGGGGAGGGTCTGTGGTGGTAGGGGAATGGGAGAAGGGGAAGGCTGTGTGAACTGGTAATAAAATGAATAAATACATTCCTGGAAAAAAGCCTAGAGGAGTTTGTTGCAATATTTACCAGTCTCTGGCTCTACCTTCATTCAGTACCTGCAAGCTGTTTTCTCCACATCCTTTGGCCAGTTCTAGTTCTAGAGAGGCAGCTGGACTCATATTTTATATACCCCAATCCTCCCATAATTTTCAAAGTACATCCAGAGTCATCATAATTCTACCACTCAGAACCTCACTGTTTTAATGAACCTCAGTTCTCCTAATAATTGATTACATCATTTATTACATCACTCCACTATGATTGGCATCCTCATTAAGGCAATACACCTTGCCTGACAAGCTCTCTATTCACATATTTGTGCATCAACATCCTTCATTTATTTTTTGTCTCCAAGATTGTACCATTGCATTGTATATCCTTCTTTAGTCACTTTCTATAGTCTAACCTACCAGTGACTATACTCAAATTCTACTCAGTCCTGGTATTATTCTTTGCTTTTGTTTTCTCTCTAGTTTGCTTATAGGGAATACGTTTACTTTGCATACATTGGGTTTTTTTTTTTTTTGTCTCTACTAGTTGTGAATAAATATTTGATAGATGTACATTAAATAAATTAAGCATTATTATTATTTTCTTCTGATTTAATTAAGAGTTTTGAGTTGATTTCTGTCATAGTGATTACTCTTATTTTGACAGCAGAAAGAACATGAAATAGGGAAAAGGCAAACAAATATGGCGAAGCCACCATTACTTAGGAAATTATTGGCTGTAGTAGAAGACCAACACCCTTTGAGAACTAAAATAATCAATTGGTCTCAGTTTTTTCATGTTTTCATTCCCTCCCTTATTCATGGCATATACCTCTTCCATTTGCACTAATCAATCTTGAATTCTTTCTGAAGTAGAAAGCAGTTTTATGGAAACCCGCTCTACAAAGTATCCCCAAATTCTTCATTAGACACTAGAGAAACATCTCACTGTGTCCTCCAGTAGGGACTTCTCAGGAAGCGTCAGATTTCATGCATGCTAAATCCTGAGAGGATTTGAATTTTCCCAGAGATTAAGGTCTTAAAATAGAAAACTAAAGTTCTGCTGTGGATTATGAAACTCCAGCAAGAAGGGGCAGGAGCTGACATTTTCATGTTACATTTGTTAACCCTTAAACCACATTTGCCAAGTCATCTTCCCAGGTGCCAGCTATGAAGCAAAACCCAAAAACTAATTAACCTTCTCAGGACTTGAAACCTAGCTTCTATTAAATATCTTCAAGAGTGTTGAGTATACTGTGAACACTATACAAGCACGTATTATTTCTTTATATTAAATTGAGGATTTTCTGGCTCAATGGAAATATAATAAGCTTTAAGAAAACTTTTTACAAGATTTCTATAGTTACAATTCTATTAAGCATCCTTGCAATTTCTCCCACTATTTTCATATTCTAGAATTTTTTGCAAATGCCTATATATGGAGGCCATTGTAAAATAACAACTTTTATCCGTTAAAATGATAAAATAATTTAATGTAAATTTAAATTCCCTTTGTCATAGTCAGTTGTGGAGATGCATACCTCTTTTAATCCTGGCATTCCTAAGGAAGAGGCGGGTAGATCTGTGAGTTCAAGGCTAGACTGGTTTGCAAAGCAAGTTCCAGGATATACAGAGCTACATGTAAAAACACTATGTTAAAAAAAAACATATATATATATATATGAATGAAAATACCCTTGTCATGATACCCTCAAGTTTCATATAAAGGAGTTGATTGATTCTCCCAATCTCATAGCGTTTTTGATAACCAAATATGGATGACTCCCCTTGAATAATCATGGAACAGAGTTTGTAGTTCTGTATCATGAGTGGTGCTTGGTCCTAACTGCAGCAGAAATCACACCATGAGTTGTTTGTCTAAAAATAGTGACCAGTAACCTTTGATGCTCCCTTAGATTCCTATCTACCTACATTCATGACCCAAAGAAGAGTTTTTAAAAATACCTTATTAAATATGTAAGACCCAGGTATTAAGTAATATTCATACAAGGCCAACTATTTTTGACCCTTAACAGTCAGAAGGAGCATCAACCAGATGATTTGTACAAGAGATCTGCTATGAACAGGAGGAAGCAACAACACACCAAACCCTTTATTCTAGGAGTCATCATTAAATAAGAAAGACCTGAGCTGACTTTTTAAAACACACAGGGTTTTGATCATTTTCATTGTTTATGAAATTTCAAAATAATTGATTTATGTGACCTAAATGATTCAAGATAAACTGTGAGATATTTTTTAAATATTAATTAAATAACAAAAATAAGGGTTTACAAAACTTTTGTGGTGACTGTCCAATAAAATTCTCATTTTTACATTGTATTTTTAAGATAAATATTGTATTTATTCAGTTTTGACCTTTAGTCCAGAGAAAATCTAAAAATTAGTGAAATGCTAAAAAAGAGAAAAAAATTACAAATAAAAAAACAAAACAAAGATGTCAAATCCATGTGAAAAGACTTATGACTGAGTATTTGAAGGCATCAGAGACAAACATCTTTTTTCTTTTTTTTTTTTTTTAAGTGGTGAAGGATGTGAGATATAATTCAACTATGTAATAAAAATGTACAACTAAAAATATAAAAAATATTGTTTATTCTTTTCTTTTTTACAATTTTTATTAGATATTTTCTTCATTTACATTTTAAATGCTATCCCGAAAGTCCCCTATACCTTCTCCCCCACCCCGCCCTACTTCCCAACCCACCCACTCCCGCTTCCTGGCCCTGGCATTCCCTTGTACTGGGGCATATAATCTTTGCAAGACCAAGGGCTTCTCCTCCCAATGATGGCTGACTAGGCCATCTCCTTCTACATATGCAGCTAGAGACACAAGCTCAGGAGGTACTGGTTAGTTCTATTGCTGTTCCTCCTATAGGGTTACAGACCCTTTCAGCTCCTTGGGTACTTTCTCTAACTCCTCCATTGGGGAACCTGTGCTCCATCCAATAGATGACTGCTATAAATATTGGAATCGTAAGTAAAATATAAATTAGAAGATTTAGTAAAGTGAGAGATGGATTGTAGGGAAAAATTACTAATATTCATCCTATGTGGGCAATTGATGAGTAGGCTATGATTTTTCATATTTGTGTTTAGTTCAATCTGCCTCATGCTCCTGTAAAGATTGATACAATTGCTAGGATAAAAATAATGGTTGGATTAATAAATGATAAATTTGAATTAAAATAGATAAGGGGGAAATTTTTTTGTCATGTAAGTGGGATTACTAATATATGCAGTGGGATTCCTTCGGTTACTTCTGGTAGTCCATAGTGAAATGGAGCTAGACCGAGTTTTATGGATAATGCTACTAATGTTATATTAAGAACTAATTTATTTGTTTGTTGTTGAAATATTCATGTTCCATGTTTGTAGTTAAGTACAATGGCTAGAAGAATAATTATTGAGGCTGTTGCTTATGTTACAAAATATTTTGTTGCGGCTTCAGTTGTTCGTGGTTTTGTTTTTTGTTGTTGTTGTTGTTGTTGTTTGTTGATTAGTAATGGAAAAATTGCTAAGAGGCTAAATTCTAGACCTACTCATATGAATAAAAAGTTAGTACTAGACATTGTAATTACAGGGCCTAAAAAAAAACTGTGGAATAAATGATTGTAAGGGTAATAGGGGTGATTAGTACGGGAAGGATTTAAACGAATGTTTTTGGGGTATGGGCCCAATAGCTTAATTAGCTGACCTTATTATATTAGGATGGGGTGTATAGGTAGCACAAAGAATTTTGAATTCTTAAGTGTAGGCTCAATTCCTATTGTCCTAGAAATAAGAGGATTTAAACCTCTATNATTTACTCTATCAAAGTAACTCTTTTATCAGACATATTTCTATATGTATGGTGGGGTTCCCACCAGGAAGATTGGTAGAGAGATATGTCACATGCATAATGCTAGTAGTAGTGGTAAAAAGTTTTTTTCATAGGAGGCGTATAAGTTGGTTGTAACGGAAGCAGGGGTGTGATGCTCGAATGTATAAAAATGTGAGCATCCACTTCTGTATTTACCAGGCACTGGCATAGCCTCACAGGAGACAACTCTCTCTCTCTCTCTCTCTCTCTCTCTCTCTCTCTCTCTCTCTCTCTCTTCTGTGCTGGAGCTTTCAGATTCTAGACAAGTGCAATGCCACTAAGCACCTAGCCCTAGGTCGGTTTTTCTCCTCTAATGAATCCTCTACTATTAGGCATTTGCTATTATGGACAAATCTATCACTAGTTACAAACAGATCATGAGTTATCACATAATTCCATGTAATCAAACATTTCTATAAAATATTCATTTGATGTTTTGATCCATATGTCTTCAGTTATCTGAACTTTAGGAGTATGTTCCTAATTTGGGGAGGGAAAGATGCTGTGGTATGGATAATAACCTGTATTTAAGATTTTACATATTTTAAGAAGCATATTCAAAACATTACCTGTATTCGGAATGTCTTATTTTACAAGCATACTCCAATATGAATGACATCACCTAAGAGAATGCAATAGGCTTTGCTTAACAGGATTTGTGTACAGGTGAAGCTTCCCAGTAAATTTCTCAGTTGATGAGATATGCATTGATAGACTGAAGCTTGACTCAAATAAAATCATGGAAAACGGCACCTTCCCATGTATAGTTTTAACTATCTTGGAGTAATCCATGACACAGAAATAGAGTAACCTCCCATTGTGAGGAGCTGAACTTTGGCCTTCATATGTTTAAAGACTGGGGTGACTGGTCGTCCCTCGAGGCATCTAGGTGGCACTTGGCTGAGCTACTGTGCATATGTGCAATAATACTACCGCAGTAATACAAAACAGACAAACTCTGCCAACTCCTAAAGGGCTTCTATGTGACAAAAGTAAAGAAAATGCAAGAAGTCAAAGAAACAGATGGCTGCTTATAAGGAAGCAGAAATTTGAAACTAAAGAACCACCCATCTTTAAAGAGTGGGCTAAGCCAGGACGCATGAGGACCTGGATCCAGCTTCTCAACAGCTACAAGATTAAAGCCTAGGATGATGCTATGTGCCCCTAGCCCCAGCACAAGGTAGGTGACTAGGTCCATGTTCTATTGCTGTGATGAGATACCATGACCAAGGCAGCTCTGATAAAAGAAACCATTTATTTTGGGTCTGGCTTACAGTTTCGGTGATTTAGTGCATTGTGATCATGGTATAAATCATGGCTGCACACAGACAGACATGTTGCTGGAGTAGTAACTGAGAGTTCAACATCTGCGTCTGCGGACAGCAGGAAGAGAGACTCTCTGGGCTTGGAATGTGATTTTTGAAGCCTCAAGTGTCATTCCCAGTGTCCTCCGTCCTGCTTCCAACAAGGCCACATACTTTCCAATCCTCTCAAACACTGTCACTCCCTAGTGACTAAGTATTCGAATCTATGAGCCTATGGGATCCATTCTCATTCTAGCTACCTCAGAAGGGGTGGACTTAAGGTGACCCAAAAGATATCTGCCACTCACTGGCAAGATATGCTGGCCCAGTCCTTTAGCTCCAAGTCCATTTAGAGTCCCCATTGTCTCAAAAAAAAACTAAGGTGGAAAGCAATAGAAGAAAATACCCAATTCAACTTCTATCCCTCACATACACACATTAGTATGTGTATGTACACAAAAAATATGTTCACATACAAACATACACATATATAGTACACACAAATATAAGCACACACATTAATGGCACTTACTTGATTGGAAAATTAGTAGACTCATTAGACAGAGCAACATGCTATTGTGTCTTGTAAATGCTGAAGGCAGACAACTTTTTAACACAAATAATTTTGATAAGTTCCAAGCAGTTAAGTCTCATTTTTAACACACAGTAATGGTAGTTTGTCTCTGAAAGGTTTGTTATAAAGGCACAGATGTGATAATATTTATAAAGGCTTACAATAATGACAAGTACCTAGTGTTATATTGTTGCTTAAATGAATTCTGAGAGAATTGGTATGCTTGCTTCAGGGCATGTTTTAGCCAGGGAAAATTCTCAAGTGAGAGAGAGAGAGAGAGAGAGAGAGAGAGAGAGAGAGAGAGAGAGAGAGAGAGCTAAAGAGAGCCAAGAGAAAAAAAAAGACCGAGAGATAAAGAATGAAAGAGAGAGAGAACAAAAGAAAGAAAAGAAAAAACAAACAAACAAACAAAAAAACTCAAAACAAAACAAAAAATTTAGGAGCATCCCAAACCAATTTGCCAGCCTGAATTGTTCAGTTAAGTCTATGTCTACAAACATGAAACTTTAATCTGAATGCTAGCCCCTACGTAGAAGCCAGGTATAATATAATCCCAGGGCTGGGAAGACAGACAGGGATCACGGATGCTTACTGGCCAGCAAGCTAAGCACAATTGTTGAGTTCCCAACCAGTGAGAGCCCTTGTGTCTAAGAAAATGAAGAGTGTTTCTGCAGATGACACTTTAGGTTGTCCTCTGACTTCTACTAACACACACACACACACACACACACACACACACACACGCACACGCACACGCACACGCACACGCACACACACGCATACATACACACACGCATACATACACACACGCGCACACACATACGCACATGCACACGCACATGCACACACATGCATACATACACACACACGCATACATGCACACACACGCACACGCACACACACACGCATACTTACACGCACACGCACACACACGCACACACGCACACACACGCGCGCACACGCACACACACATGTGTACACACGCGCACACACACACACATACATACACACACACACAAAATCAAATTGCATAGGTATAGACATGGTGTGTATATGCATGGTGGTAGAATGATGACTTTTAAGCAAGCCACGTATGTGCTAACATTTATATGATCTGGATAGCTTTTACAAGATGCATACTCACTCACTGAAGAAGTACCATTCACTTAACTTTGCAATGGACTGTTAAAAACAACCAGGAATTTCAATGGGGGAAACTCTTAGCTGTCAACCATCTGAAAATAAGCAGCTGGAATACTAGAGAACTGGAAAACAAAAGACATACCGTGAGGATGAAGGGGCCTTTATTTTCCTGACACTATATCTTCTGTGAGATAGATAAACTGTCTCAGTCTTCAGATTTTGCTTTCTTGAACATCATCCTGGCACATTAAAGTTAATGAACGTAACTAAAATCACAACTGGACGACGCCGTACTTCAAGATTACGGTACAACATGCGCACTATCCTTGAGCTTGCCTGGGGGGGGGGCAGTGAAAATGCCCCACTATTAGGAGTTCTCTGATACATTGCACTTAAAGGGAAATAAGTGGAATATATTCCACTTAACGGGAAATTGTTACTTATTTTTGGGACTATTTTCTAAAGATGAGGAATGCCGGTGCAGTTTTATTATGGAGAATAAAGTTGGTTTCAGAAACCTGTTATCACTAGAGTGAAGTAAATGAGAGTAGTTCAATTAAACTCTTAGGCTGAAAAGTAATTTAAAGACATCCTTTTTCAAGATTAGTCTACATAAGTGCTCAATTTTTATTCCTAACTTGCTAAGATTTGTAATATCAGTACACAATAGAGGTGTCAGCTCAGTGAGTTATTTGTTAAAGGGGGAAAAAAACAAAACAAAACAAAAACTCTTTCTGTAGCTCCATACTTGTAAAGAGTGTAGAGCTCCCCGTCAGTGTCTGGGTCCACCCACAATTTCCTTTCAAGCAACTCACCCTAAGACAATTACTTCCCTTCATTTATCACCGAGTCCTAGTTTTAATAGATCCATGTAGCCAAAAAAAAAAAAAAAAAAAAAAAAAAAAAAAAAAAAAAAAAAAAAAAAATCCAAATGAAACATAAATGATGATAGTGATTGGTCCCATTTGTCTTCATAACTAAGGTTTCTTCATGTCCTTTACAAGGAAAATTAAATTTCATGTCAGTCCAGCTATCCTGGATTTCCTTCAGCAGTCACAGGGTGCAGGCTGTTACCACTCCTTCATTTCTCTGGGACTGAAATATTTTTAGGAGAATGTTCTGAGTGACTTACAATCAGGAAATGATTCAAGCTGTGATTCCCTAGCTAAAGTCTTGTTATCATCGCTATGCAGTTAAATGATTAGCAGCAGGGCCGAATAGCTACCCTCTCACCCAGCTATCAGTGGCCTGTCTGCTCTCAGGCGCCTGCCTGCCTCCACGACTCTCAATAACGTGCTTCTGGAAAGACCAAAATGACAAGGAAAGCATCCCTGCCCTCCAAGGACTCCATTAAAATTAAAAGTGAAAATGTAGAACCTTCCCTATGTTTCTAAAGTGTTTTTTTTTTTTTTTCCCCTCAGCCTTATGTTTTTATAGCCTCTGCTGGCTCTGAACTTCCTCATTTTTTTTTTTTCTGTATCATAAGACAAATCTTGGAACCATTTTCTTCCTTCTGCTTGTTGAAAACCCAGAAGTGAAATTTGTCCCTCTATGGTTTATGGCAACCCACAGATTTCAAGGTGATAACTCTAGCACTAAAAGATTGGAGCCCTAGGACTTTGCTTTATTTATTTTAGCAGTTTCTGCATTTTAAAATATACAGACAGACATTGCTTGGCCATGCCTCTTCTAGAACCACTCCCGCCTTTTATCATTCCTGTTTTCCACACACAGTGTTCAGCTCATCGTCGTTACAACCTATAACTGATGCTGCATATCTGAAAAATCACACTAAAATCCCATTCATCCAGACAGGCTTCAACCTTCCTGTAGTACAAAAGCACTAAAGGGCAAGCAGCCTGAAGTCTCAGAGTTTTCATTCCACCATACTAGTTTCTGTGCATAAGTCTCTGCCCATTCTCCTAACAGTCATGATTGCTTTACAAACTTTAGAAATGTTTTAATACTAACTGAATCACACAGCCAACTTGGTCTGCTTGCCTCTCTTTTCCGTCTACTTTTTTGTAATCATTAAAACCAATTTACCAAAACTTCATTTCTACTTGGAGGCAAGGAAAAAAATCTGGGTAACATTAATTATATGTATGATTTTAAAACTCCTTGGCTCCTTCAAGAGCATAACTGGTAGAATCTTTCTTTAGATATAAAAAACATAGAGTTAGTGATTGTTTTCTGTATTTTTGTACATTTGATTTTAAGTGGGTAAAACGAAGTCTGTAATGTTTGAAAACCTAGCTGAGTATTCAAGATTGACAAAAGCCAAATATCAATTCTACCATATTATTTTTGCCCAGGTCATGGCCAACAAAATAGCCTCTAAATATCATTGACAAAATATAATATTTGATTTTCTTCATAGGTTTGTGGGTCTCTTATATGCTCTTATATGAGTCTGGAGGTCAGACCACCGCATTGTACAGAGAGTACAAGGACTACCTGGCCATGTTCAGTCTTGCTCGCTTAACTGTACTCTCTGGAGCAGTGTCTGCTGATCAGCTCGAATGACCAGGGTGTGAGTCTAAGCTCCTTTCTCTGCTCCATCATCTCTCAATTCGAAATGCAGAAAAGCACAGTTTCCTATTCTGCCATCTGTCATCTTCCTTAAATAGTCTCTTTCCCACCTCCAGCAAACTTGCAGCATAATCAGCAAGTATCATTTATTTCTGATGCTTTCTCTATCTTGCTTGATTTTGATGAAAGATGCCTATTTTTAACTTCTACAATGAATCCCTGTCCCTCGAATGTGCTGGTAACCTCTAGCTACCTTGCTGCCCACTGACTTTTTGACTTAAAAGAGTCCTCCAAAGGTCTTTAGACATCCCTAGAGATTGTCCCTTTCATGGACCTTTAAAGTTGTCCAGAATTCAAATTAATACAGCAAACACTGGGATCAGGATCAATAGATTTGTCAACGAGTGGTCATGAGAGGGGATAGTACAAAAGATGGAGGCCAGTCTTTCACCCAGTTCCAAATCTTCAAATATATTGTTCTTGGAAATGCACATCTTCATTCTTCCTTTATTCTTATCTTTTTTCCCTGACATCCACCTTTGTTTCTGTTCTTCATTTTGTCCATTTGTAAGCTAAGCCCTAGCTTTTACATGCTACATAAGAAAAAGGAGATGAATTCAAAGTTAAAGTAATGATGAGAAAAGAAAGAATATTAAGTCAGAATTTAAACTCTGGTTCTGAGAAACCCAGAGCCTCTTCAGAAAGAGCCTTCTCGGAATTTCAGCTCACAGTTAACAGCTTGATAAGTCAGAAACCTTAAGGAAAATTTCATGTTAAAAAAAAAAAAGTGCTAGTGATACAGTCCTTACCTCTGTAATTTCTACATTGGAATACCATATATCATTTGAAAATAACAAAGGGGAAAATTAGTAAGAATAAATCATATGTATGAAAAGTTTTTGATAGCTTAAAATTGCTTTTGAAATAAAAGAATGTATTTTCCTTTCACTACAGCGAACCTCTTAGATACGTGTCAAGCAGGCATTTTAAGCACCTTCTCTATTGAGAACTAAGGTCACCTTGGCATTATGAGAATCACAATGGGTGTGGATTTTTCTTTTAATTCTTCTTTCTTATATTACATCCTGACCACAGTTTCCTCTCTCTCTCTCTCTCTCTCTCTCTCTCTCTCTCTC
>NC_034591.1:35017055-35020177 GCF_900095145.1 Mus pahari | reverse complement strand
CTGGCTGTCCTGGAACTCACTCTGTAGACCAGGCTGGCCTCGAACTCAGAAATCTGCCTGCCTCTGCCTCCCAAGTGCTGGGATTAAAGGTGTGCACACCACGCCCAGCTGTCTGAAATGTTTTAAATGCTAGATCGTAGATACACTTATAATTTTATTGCATGTTTATATTTTCATCTCTGTGTGTTTACAACATCTTTACTTTTCTCTTTGGAATCCCAAGAGATGATAGTATTTTTTGTCTAAACCTGAAAATGCATGTGGTATTAGAAGACATGTTATCAGCCATTTGAACAGCTTATGTACCTGAGCCAAAATGAACTGATTGTAAGTTGTTTACAAAGATCCAAAATTATAATGAAGAAAATAATAAGAGGTTCATCTTCCATTTCTTATTATTGCCATAAATATGATAAAAGATATCCTCAAAAAGATAATTTGGGGGTATTTGTATTTTTGTTGCTGATTTTGTTTGTTTGGTTGGTTTTATTTTTTTGGTCTTTGAGAGAGAGTTTCTCTGTGTAGCCTTGATGATCCTCAAATTTGATCTGTAAACCAGGCTGGCCTTGAACTCACAGAGATTTGCTTGCTTCTATTTCGCTGAATGCTGTGATTAAAGGCATGTACCCTACCACTAGGGGGAAAAGATAATTTTATGCAGTGATTTAAAACTTATTACCTGTGAATTGCTTTCATATTCTATTGTTTCTGTGTGCAGAAGGTATACTATGCGACTGTGTCCATTTTGTTAAATAGAATCCTTATTTTAAGTGGATGTGTAAAATTAACTTTGTCTAGCAACTTAAACCCTTTACCTTAAGCAAGTCTAAGTCAATGTCATCCCAAGTGTCTTTTCATGTGGGGCGATATGAGTCAACGTCATCCCAAGTGTCTTTTCACGTGGGGCGACATGAGTTAATGTCATCCCAAGTGTCTTTTCACGTGAGGCGATATGAGTCAATGTCATCCCAAGTGTCTTTTCACATGGGGCAATATGAGTCAATGTCGTCCCAAGTGTCTTTTCACGTGGGGCTATATGGGTCAATGTCATCCCAAGTGTCTTTTCACGTGGGGCGACATGAAGTGTCTATTCCTCTGGCAGTGTTCTTCCCCAAACTCCATACACTAGTTCACTCATAAGAGGATTTCAGAAAAACTCAAATGTGGGAATATTCTGTAAAATATTTAGCTAGCAGTCTTCAACAGAATCATGGTCATGAAAGATAAAGGAAGAGCAAGAAACTGTCAAAGCCATAGGAGAGGAAGGCGACATGGTGATGCAAAGCCCTCGGTGCAGCTGGTAGCGAAGGAACATGAGATGAAGAGCTGTAGAAATCTCAACAAAAGCAATCATTTTTGTGTTTCATTCAAATGTTCATCTGCTAGTTTTCATAAATTAAAAGAAATCAATTCCAAGAGAATTTGAATGAAGAATAAGTAGGAATACCCTGCTGTCTTTGCAAATATTTCCCAACTGCTAACATTCAATCAAAATAGAATGTTTTCTAAAAGTGACTTGTCGGCTATGTGAGATGGCTCAGTTGGCAAAGTGGAAAGGGACTGGCTGTGTAAGTATGGCGCTTTGAGGACCTGAGTTCATTATGCAGAAAACACATTAAAAAAAAAAAAATGAAGCGGGGAGGTGACCGTATGTCATCCCTACTCTGGGCACATAGAAAGACGGGCTCACTGGATACCCAGTTTCAGCCAATCAAAACGTTTTAGGTTAGGTGAAAGATTCTATCTCAAAGAAAATACATAACTAAAATAAGATGGATGGTGATAGAGGAAGGTACCTGATGTTGACTTCTGCCAGCACTCACACACGCACTCACACACGCACTCACACACACACACACACACACACACACACACNCACACACACACACACATTCAAAAAACACAAATATACACAAACAAATGCAAGCATTTGGAAACACACACAAACATAAATACACACATACCTGCACACTCAAACTTGAGAAAAGCTTATCTGTAAGTGATTTATTTGTCGTACATTTAAAATTGAGACTGATTCCAGAAGTTCCTTTCTGGTCTATATCTACATCAAACTCTATATCTAGAGATATTCATGGAGACATAGATAATCACACACTTATCCTTTGGTTTTCTCAGTAAATGTGAGATAACATGGATGAGAAGTGTGGTGTGCTTTAAAACCGACAATGGGACTCACATAAACCACAACGTTCTAGTGGAAGCTGAGATTTCTGTTTAATATTCACAATTCTTTCTTTCCGAAGCCGATTAGCTCACTTTTCCATAATGCATCAGTGCAGAGTGACATCTATAAAAATGTACCTTGCCAGTTTGTTCCCTCAGAAATTTTTATCTCTTATCCCATCTGGCTTTGCAAATACATAAATTTTATGTGTTGCATCGCATTATTTAAAGTGGCTTCCAGTGAAATTCACTGCCTGAAAGCGCGGCTTAACTGTTACAGCATCTGATGCACGTGGCTTCTTCAGTTCTCCTCCCATCAAGCTACCCATGTTTGGTTCTAACTGTTGCTTTTCATCGTCTGTGGAACAGTCTGCTCCATTTTCCCTCCGTCTGTTCCTGCTTAGGCAAGCTACTATTGAGCAATCGTATTGCTTGCTATTGCCAAAACAGGTTTTATTTTATGTAATTTCACACAACTGAACTGCTCCCCTGACAGTAGCCATCGCACTAGGTCTGAGCTTATCGAGCTCACTGTAGAAGCAGTGAAGGGCACAGAGCTAGGACTGTAAGAGGTGACATCACGAGACAAAGAACTACACCCATGCTTTTGCTTATCCTGCAGAACTTGCCTGCTACTCAGAAAGAGTGCAGATGATGAACAATCATCCATAATTTTGTCCCAATAAGTTTTTAAAATGTAATTAGGAAAGTGAGTTTAAATAAAAACATTTATACTTCTGGCCCTGTTCGGGGCTGTGCAGGAGTGATGAAATTCTCTAAGAAAATCCTGTTGAATTTCTTCATGAATATCACTTAAGATCTGCATGGTTTTATTTGAACGTAGGGTTTTTTTTTTTTTTTTTTTTTTTTTCTTTCTTTCTTTCTTTCTTTCTTTTTTTTTTTTTCTTTTGAGACAGTTTTCTCTGTGTAGCCTGGTG
>NC_034591.1:35002997-35017009 GCF_900095145.1 Mus pahari | reverse complement strand
TTTTTTTTTTTTTTTTTTTTTTAGTTGTGTGTATTTTAATTATTGTTTTTTATTTCTTTTGCTTTTGAAAGAGAATGGAAGTGACAGCTCTTTGTTTATATTATACTCTGTAGCTTTCAAAACGTTTTCATGACATGTATATTTCAAAAATTTAGCAAATGATTAGCAATTTTGTATGAATGTAGTAGCGCATGGATCTTTGCTTGAACTTAGAGCATTTAAGGGAAATTTTTAAAGATAAATTTGTTCTCTGAGAGTGCGAAAGACTGTGCTGTTTTCTTTTTTTTTTTTTTTTTTTGTTTTTGTTTTTGTTTTTGTTTTTTTCGAGACAGGGTTTCTCTGTGTAGTCCTGGCTGTCCTGGAACTCACTGCAGACCAGGCTGGCCTCGAACTCAGAAATCCGCCTGCCTCTGCCTTCCAAGTGCTGGGATTAAAGGCATGCACCACCACGCCCGGCTCTGTGCTGTTTTCTTAATTGACAGAACTAAAAGTCTGAAATGAGATTAAACATATGACACTGGTATTTAGAAATTTTTCTTCTTTCCTTTTGTCAACAGCACATCTGAAGTCA
Source organism: Mus pahari (assembly GCF_900095145.1). Lineage (NCBI taxonomy): Eukaryota > Metazoa > Chordata > Mammalia > Rodentia > Muridae > Mus > Mus pahari. The sequence continues at coordinate 35,016,438 of NC_034591.1, read as the reverse complement.
ATGATAGAGTATTCTGTTTGCTTTATATTGCCTCTTTTATAGCTAAAATTTTGTGCGGTTTTGTTCTAATGAAAATCTAATTCTTACAAAATAAACCAACGATAAAATAGAGCTCAAAAATAATCCCTGGATGCTTCATACAATCCAACAACTTTCCAGTAGACTACAGAAGAACACAATATTTCCATGGGTACATAGTCATAGTTTTATAGTAAAGTGCCCAGAAAACTGGAAGGCAGCACAAAGAAACGCAGCAGGAGTGTTCTTGGGGAAGAAAATGTCCCAGTAGATTGCTGTCTTACCTACTTGGCTTATTTAAGCAGAGGAAATGAGCTAAGGGGGCTTGATGTACCCAATACATAATTCATTAGAGTAAAACCTTTATCACTGCCTCAGACAAAACAGAATCAACCAATAGCCTGCCATTTATTCCCTCCCATTCTTTACAAGGGAACAATAGGAAATTATCAATCACTCCTGTAGAGAGGATATGAGAAATATCTTACATATATAATCAAGTTAAGGGATATTGTTTATAAAATAGATTGCTACAATTAAATACAAAATATGTAATGGATGCAAAGTTTTAAGAATAAAATGTCACACAAAGACTCCTGTTTGAAACACTTGATCTCAGTTGGCACTGCTGTTCTGGGAGACTCTGCAACATTTCCAACACACAGCTAAGCTAGCTGATGCAGAGCAGTCGAGGCAGGCCTTGAGGATTATAGACTGGACCCAGTGAGGTGTTGCTTCACAATTGACCACAATATCAATAAACTGCAAAGCTCTGCTGCCACACCAAGATCTCCAGCCTTTCCAGCTGTCATGACTTCCCCCTTCATAGTGGGCTAATAATATGTCCTAAACAATGAGAAAGTAAATGTTTTCTCCATTAAGTTGCTTCTATCACACATATTGTCACACAGAAAAGGTAACTAATACACTGTTTGTCATATATATATATATATATATATATATATATATATATATATATGTGTGTGTGTGTGTGTGTGTATGCATACGTATATACGTATATATATCTATATCTATATCTATATCTATATCTATATCTATATCTATATCTATATCTATATCTATATCTATATATATATATATATATATATATATATATATATATCACGAATTTTTTTCCTTTCTTTCCATAAAAAGCATTCAGTAATTTGATCCATACATTTGAGATTCCTCTTTCATACAAGAATTTTGATTTATTTTTACCACTACATGCAGAAGTTATGAAGGTTGTTATTTCCATTCTGGAATTTTTAAGTATCAAATATTAATTTCCCACCATTTATATTTTGCTACTAAATTGTCCCCAAAGAATGTCAAACTAAAAGTTGGAAGGAGTCTAAATTCCTGAGCTAGCCTGTAAAAGAGACTGGTAGGGACCAGTTACACCTAGGCATAACTGTTAATCTAGTGAGAAATAGACTTTCATGACACATAAAAGCCATAATAAATACTTATTTCAGAAAATAACACCATCCTCTCTTACACAATTGGATACTGACCCATCTGCCTATAAACATATGAGTAGGAAAAAATCATCACCATAATTTTGTTCTATGGAGGGGTTGTGGCAAAGGAGAATTAAAAAACAGAAAGCGAACTTATTAGCTTTTAGAAATACATGCTTAAATACTGAAGCAAGAATTAAATATGTCACCATGTATGACAAAATTGATAAGGGTGCACGGCCCTTAAAAATGGACAGTCCAAGACTTCTTATTGAAATTAAAGGTATAGCCATGACTATCATAGTAAGGAGAAGCAAAGTTTTAGAGGGATGGCCATTCTTCCGATGGGAACATGTATCAAATATTAGATTCTCTCTTAAAGATTAGGAATGGAACGTGGGCTTGAAGTTCATATCATCCTCCTACTACTCTGAAATACTGGACTTACTCAGACAACATATCCAGCCCTGTATCTCATAGGTTGTTTCTAATTTTACCACTTCTTCCTAATCTGATCTTCCATAATATTATTTTGACAATTTAATTCATTCTAGCGTAGGTAGAATTTTCTTTCTCATATTTTCTACTAAGGTCATTGCACATAAACACCTGAGAACATCAATGTGTAGAGAAAAATCTCTACTAAAGAGCCAAATAAAGGACAACTAGGCAAGAAAATAACTGATATTATGGCCCAATGGTAGAGAACATGTTTAGTATTTCCAAAGTCCTAGGGTCAATCACCAGCATTGCAAAAATAACAGAGACAAAAGAAAATAGGACTTCCCCTTTAAAAGTCATAACTAGCATACACCAAGTATAATTAGTGTATCTCTGTGGCTCCTCATAGGTTGACTGTAGCACTCTTCCATTGAAAGCCTCACTAACAATAATGCATTTCAAGTTTCTCCAGGTCTATCAACTTATAATTCTTCAGTAACTCTGCCCACTCAGGCTCTAAATTCATCCCAAAAGGAAAATCAAAACTGCCAAAGGCCCCTTGAAGTTAGTCTGGTGGGGAAAGGGTGGAGTTATGTCAGGTTTAAGAGGCAATGGTAAAAGTATTCAATAAGCAGTAAAGGATGTCATCTTTTGCCCCTTTGAATCAGCACTTTCTTTCCCTCATAGCATTTCTCCTACTCTATCATTTTATCATAGCCTGTTCCTCTGTATTCCCTTCTTGGAATGTGAATGTTTTAAGGTGAAATATCTTACTCTGTTCAGTTCACTGATGTGCCCTAGGTCTCGTGTGTGCAGTAGACTTTGGTTAGCACATTGAAAGAAGAAAATGTATATGAGCATCTGAAAAAAATTCCATTCACCTTACCATGATTTCAAGAATAGGGAAATTATAGTCCCTTGAGCTGTACCTATTCTCATCTTATAGAAGTGATAAGATGTATCATCTCTCTGGGTTCTCTCTATTTCTTACTTCAGGCTAGTATTTATTTTATGGGATTTGACTCTGATAATGAAAATGCAAACTTACAGTTAATGGCTTTTGGCATTTCTAAACCACATCAGACCAAAAGAAAGCAGAACTGTCCTAGAGGGGAAGGTCAGAGGAAGAGTTGTGATGAGAGATCACATAGCAGCTCAAGATTAGAGCCCTCAGACAGAGAAGTAAACCGAGTCCAAAGGACCTAGGCTGGCCAGTGGTAGGATAGCTCAGCAGCATCATTCCTTGGACGATACAGCAGTGTTGACACAATGCAAGAAGAGTAGTGACAATATGGCTACAATTGACTTCTTTTAGTTTTAATGGGGATTTGAGGATTTTTAAGCAAGTAATTAAAATAAATACTATGTAATTTTTTGCATCCTTGAGTTTATAAGAGCTAACAACTACTAAGCAAATGTGACATTATCCAGTTCTTGAAATAAAAAAAAAAAAAACTATTTCCTAGCCTTTTCAATTATTTTATTTCACTTTCAATTTTTCATATAGTATATTTTGATTATACTTTCTTCCCTACCCCAATTCCATCCAGTTCCCCTCTACCCTCTCAAATTCATGTTCTTTCTTTTTCTTATAATGAACTAAAACTCAAAACAAAACAAAACAAAACAAAACAAACACACAACATGGGAAAGAAACCTGGAGCCTATTTTGTACTGGCCAACTTGTCCTGAGCACCAGGTCTACTTTGGAGTTTGGTTGATGCTACAGCATCACTCCATTGAAGGAACTGATTTCCTCTCCCAGCAGCGATTGGTTTCAAAGAGCTTTTTGTTAGTGGTGGACTTTGTGCCCACTTGCCCTTCTCTGTGCTGGGATTGATCTGACTTGGCACTGTGTAGGTCTTGTACATGCTGTCACAGTTTCTGTGAGTTCATATGTGCATCAGCCTTGTTTACATCTATGAAAGGCTTTTTCCTCAGAGACATCCACATCTCTGACTCAGTCTTTTCACCTCATCATCTGAAGAGACCACCTAAGACAGCTAATGACGTATTATGATGTCCTTAGACCCATGGCTTAGCACTTATCAAAGACACTTTTTCTTGTAGAAGATGGTAATTAGTACAGAGACCCACAAATGAACAGTGTGCAGAGAGTAAGAGACTCAGGAACCCTCATTCCTAAAGAGAATACCTTTAATTTCTATATTTTTAAGTTATTTCTGGAAGGCTGGTAAATGGTAAATATACTCTCACTTTTGTCTAAAATAGCAGTTTTTTAATCTATTGATCTCAACCCCTTTGGGATCTGAGTGACCCTTTCACAGGGGGTCACATATTAAATTAGATAAGATATTTACATTATGATTCATAACAGTAGCAAAAATGCAGTTATGAAGTAGGAACAAAGTAATCTTATGGTTGGGGTCATCACAACACAAGGAACTGTATTGAAGAGTCACAGCATTAGGAAGGTTGAGAACCTTGTTCTAAAAGGTTCTATTGAGTCTGTTATTGGCTGAAGTCCCAAGTTTCTAGAACCGTCATGATTCTTCCAGAGTTTCATTTTGGCAACTTTAAGAAAAGATTACACATTTTATTTGCTTCTCTTCAAGTTCTCCCTTCAGCCTGGCACTGAAGGCTTTCTAAGTTATACTTGACAGAAATAAGTAGAAAGAAGCAGAAATGTGACTATGTCCTGTGATAACTAACAGAAGTAACTCAGGTTCTTCACCTAACAACAAACAAATTTCCAAAGCTTAACCAAGAATGCTGATCTGTATAACCTGTGAGAATGCTCTCTCCGGTGCACTCACACTGTTTGGAAGAAATGCCCAGACAACTGGACTGGTGATGGGACATTCCACACAAGTCATGCCACCAGCTGCTGAAGTTTATATCAGCTGTATCAGCAGAAGGAATGGGACAGATAAATGTTAAGGAAAGAGATTGAATTTTATGCCTGCTTTTTCAAGTCAAAGAAAAAAAGAAATGTATCCACAGTTACTAGACCTAAAAAGCATTTGAAAGAATGTTCTTTCTGAGGCAGGAAAGAATAAATAAAGATGCAGTTTTCAAAGTGAAATAAACTAATGAGATTTATTTATTAGGAACATTTTTTTAAGAACAACGAGTATTAGAACATAATTATGAAAGGGCGATCAGACCTAGAGTGACTTGCCTGTATCTCCACCCTTTAGACTTAACTCTCCACAGACACATTCCCAGGACAAAAGAAAAAATATGTAACAAGGCAGAGTAATATTGATATCTATCATATATCACTTATTTACAGATTACTTATTGATTCTTTATTATATGCCAGATCCTGTGTCATGTACAAAAGATTAAATATATGGCTTCTTCTTATAGGTTATAGTCTACCAGATAAAAACCAAAATAAATAAATTAATAAATAAGTAAATAGTACAAAAAGAAAAATACCTAAAATTACAATTCTTTTAATGCTTATTTAAGTAAAAAAGGGACATAGAAACAGCAAAAACAAGGACAGGCCTACCTTGAATAAGACTGTATGAAAGCAAATCTTTCTAGGAGGAACACTAAGCAAAGCTGTGGAGAGACAGAAAGATTAAATTGTGCAAAATCTGTGAATTTGTGTGTGTCTGTTTTGGGACAAGTACCAGCTATTTCAGCAAAGGACAGAATTGTGCAAGAGCCCTCAATCATATTAAGAAAATTACTTCTACAAGCAAAGGCCAGTGAGTGCAGACAGTCAGGAGGAGAGAGTACAAATGAGCTAAAGAAGTAGAAAGCCCTGTGATGTAGAGCAAGGGATGTAGAGTTTTCTCTAAGTACAGTAAAAGAAGACTGACACCTTATAAAAGAAGGTAGCATTTCTCAGTTGGAAATTTAAGATTATTTCTGTGTGGGAGATGGATTTCTGTAAAAGGTGGACTTAGGAGAAAAATTAAGAAGTTCAGTAAGAGATAGTGGATAAATATAGATTAATGTAAAGGGTTTTAAGAAGATGATCCAAAATCAACATCAATAATTCATTTTTGCAGAATGTACTTTAGTCTGGAATGTTGGCACTGACAGATGTTAAAAACAAAACAAACAAACAAACAAACAAAACCCCTCAAGGTTAACTGTTCAGAGAAAATGCAGAAGGATGTAAGGTGATATTGGGAGGAAAAGCTGTACACAAGTTGGGGTTGGTGGAACAAGTTGATGACAAAAGATTCATCACAGTAATTTAACACATGTATAAGATCTCGAGGACAGATGTCCAGTGAACAGTTGCATAGTTGCTTCTGAAACAGAGTGCAGGAGGTGGGTCTGATGCTAAGGTCCTGTTCCCCAGTTGGTTCTTTATCTGTTAATAAGGATGCCAGGGGCCAATAATTGCTGGTTGGAAAGGAGACAGGACTTCCGGATCCCTGTAGAGGAGATGAGGAGACAGAGAGGAGAAGAGCTTTCACAGTGCTTCAGAGGGTGAAAAGGTGATCAGCCACAGGAGATCTCAGGCAGAGTGACCATAGGCTGCTTCTACAGGAGGGAGGTTAGGGTGTTTGAGCTGGGACTAAAGGTAATTGAGCAACTAAAGCTGAGGACAGGTTGAGAGGTACTGAGCTAATAGTATTAAGAAGGGCACACTAGCCGAGGAAGGCTTAAAAGTGCCCAGCAATTGATCAATTGATATGAATAAGGCAGGTTGAAATTAAGCAGTGTGCGTGTGCGTGTGCGTGCGCGTGTGCGTGCGCGTGCGTGTGCGCGTGCGCGTGTGCGTGTGCGTGCGTGTGTGTGTGTGTGTGTGTGTGTGTGTGTGTGTGTGTGTGTTTATGCTTCACCCACAGATGAGATAATTTCTGGGTAGGGACTGGTAGTATGGCTCACCCAGAGCTTAAGAAGGGGTAGCAAAAGTTACATGCTACAACAGAGTGGACTAGGAGCTTGGAACTATCAGTGTGTAAGTAATGTGCTTGCTACATAAAGACCTGAGATAAATCTCCAGTACTCATATAAAAGTATGTGGTGTGAGGCATCCAAGCCTGAAATTCTGACTCTGAGAAAGTAAAACTTAAGCATCCCAGGGGCTTATGGGCCAGACAGTAAAACCAATCAGTGAGTTCTATTTTCTTGCACAAATCCAGACCCTATCTCAAAACCAAAATGTACATTGTCAGAGGAAAATACCATCATCAACTTTTGACTTCCTCTGCCGCCTCCTCCTCCTCCTCCTCCTCCTCCTCCTTCTTCTTCTTATTCTTCTTCTTCTTCTCTCTCTCTCTCTCTCTCTCTCTCTCTTTCTCATGCATGTGTGTGTGTGCATATGAGCACACACACACACACACACACACACACACACGAGAATTATAGATGGAAATACACATGGATAAAATAGTACCAACCAGTAGATCTCTTTGTCTACATCCAGCTTCCTGGAACCAACTCTACCACTCTTTTCCTCTCCTGGTCGCTATTTTGATTTATGCATAGTGTTTGCTTCCATTCAGCTCAGACTCCTCCTACAATGTCTTAAGTATGCCCCATGGAACTAATAACTCTACTCCCGAGACTTAATATTTGATATCTTTCTGACAGTGAGTTTTTAACTCTGATAAGAACATGAGTGAAATTACATGTACAGATATATTCCCAAAATTAAAAGCGATGTTGGGGTGCATGATAGAAATTATGCACAAAGATGAAATGCCCAGAGTAGCCAGGGAACTGGTAAATCTTCAGATGTTTGCAGCAAACAAATCTCTACAGGTCGTAAACATGAAGAATTTTAATCCACCCAAAAGTCTCATGCATTTCCATTTGCATCCCTTTTATATATTCTTTAACAACTACATAAGTGGCTGCCAGTTACTTTAAAACTTAGGATTCTTGAGATCTTAAAGGTTGTGCTCAGCTTCTCAAACAAACACACTATTTGTTTGAGAAAGCAATGTAGGATGCTTGAGTCATTTAGTTTAAGAGAACATCTTAGTCTTTACTGGCATTCTGTTTCTTGTGAAAAACTTCAATGTACATGACCTGAATCTTTGAATTAACATTACTCATTACCATAAAAATCATAATCTTTTAAAGGCAATTGAGAGTACAATTAACCTTAAAGAACAGATGCCATCATTTTCTGATTGATTAGCTCAGTTTTCAAGAGCCAGTCACCCAGAACCAGTGTTTCTAATAAAGTAAAAATTTGAGAAAAGGGATCTGATCTATATTTTCTTGGCTCTCTGAATACAAAACAGATTTTGTGGGATGCATGCCTAATGAGTCACCCTTGTTTTTCATGAAAAACATGATTTTCCAGTACTGTCGAATTTTGCTCTTGACTGGTGTATTTGCATAAAGTGAATATGTTACAACTTAGATGTTGTAATTAAGTTGGTTTAATTATGAAAGTCACACCAATGCCTTGGGGATCTCATGAATCTAGAATGTGCCAATTATTTCAGAGGTCTTACTTCTGACATTGTCTCTATAGAGTAAAACTTTCTTGACTGTTTTTGATTATGCTAATATTCTATGATTCTTGGAATAGGTAAATGTTTATCACAAAACAAACAAACAAAAAATAAGTACAAAGTATTTCTGAGAAACAAAGCTCCCATGGAAGAATATAGAGTAGCACATGAAGGAACAACATGAACTAATTAAATACAAAGTTGGCTTGTTTTTACATCTGAATATAATCTGAATTTTGTTCCTTGCTTTTTATTTAAGTCAGCTCCCAATTAGCAGTCACCAGCGAAGAGTTTGGATATTTTAGTACCATGTGAGTCTACCAGCATTTAAAGGGTAAAAAATAATTACAATCACCATCTCAGGTTTTATCAACATCAATATGTTCCTAGTGATATTCTATGTATCCTGTAATGATGAACCTTCATATCTTTACCCCCTTAATGTTTTTGAGTGCATACTGTGTTCTAGACATTGTCCTGGAAACAGAGAAATAAAAAAGAATCAGGCAAAGTACCTCCTCCTATCGTGGTTTTTGATATATATATATATATATATATATATATATATATATATATATATATATATATTCTGGTGCATCAGACAGAAAAAAAATGCAATAACCTAGAAATGTCTTATCTACATGCTGTGAAGGAAATAATTGGGGTGCTGTAGTAGAACACAATGGTGATCAATAGCACCATGATTTTGTCAGCTGACTAAACTTCACTTCACTAAACTTCTTCCTAGCCCTGAGTTCCCATTATTTCCTTTTTCTTTTTCTCAATTTATTACCTTACTGTGTAAATACTTTCTCTCATTTGACATCCAGCTCCAACACAGTTTTATGGCTCAGGATTACCTTTCTCAAAGGCTTGTGCAATCCCTTTCAAATGTAACCACTAAGTGTAATAGGGCTCTATATTAAGTACCCAACCTCCACCAAGAAATGCAGTTGTCTTATGCAAAATGCCCCCTCACCCTCTAATGGCCTCAGGTCCAATTCTATGAGTTCATTCCATGTTTAAACAGAAGAAGAAGAAGAAGAAGGAGGAGGAGGAGGAGGAGGAGGAGAAGAAGAAGAAGAAGAAGAAGAAGAAGAAGAAGAAGAAGAAGAAGAAGAAGAAGAAGAAGAAGAAGAAGAAGAAGAAGTATTCTTAGCCCGTTTAATTTGTCAATTTTCCCTTTAAGTATGTGGAATGGAAAAGTTTATCATCTTATTTTAGACAGAATTAAGGAAAGGTATATAAGAACTGGCATTATAAGTTAATAAAAAAGAGGCCATGAATTTCAAAGGGAACAATGAGGGTGTAAGAGAAGGATTGGGGGAAGAAAGGGAATGGGAAAATGATGTAATTATATTAACATTAAAAATAAATGATTTTTAAAAATTTTTAATGTTTTTAAAAGGGACCTAGTATGACCACACTCCGGAAGATCCAATAAGCAGCTGAAACAGTCAACTGCAGATATTTGCACCCAACCAATGGACAGAAGCAGCTGACCCCTGTTGTTGAATTAGAGAAGGCTGAAAGGAGCTGAGAAGGGCAATCCTGTAAGAGGACCAGCAGTCTCAATTAATTTGAACTCCTGAGATCTCTCAAACACTGGACCATCAAGCAGGCAGCATGAACCAGCTGATATGAGGCCCCCAACACACAAGGACTAAAGTAAAGGACTTCTGAGTCTGTGTTCATTCAGTGATGATGCACCTAACCCTCAAGAGACTGGAGTAGTGTAGAGGTCAGGTGGGGTGGGAGGTGGGGGCATTCACATGGAGACAGGGGATTGGGGAGGAGATATGGGATATGGAACAGTCAGAGGGTGGGGGGGGGCATAAAAATGGAGTGTAAAGTAATAAATACATTAATTAGTAAAATAAATCTTCAAAAAATAAAAAAATGATTTTAAAATGAAACAAACATTGGGAATCAATGAGAAAGGTGCTGGAATCAACGAGAAAGAGTATTGAGGTAGCAGGAACAGTAGCATCAAAGCCTGAGGCTGGAAAGAGCTTGGACTGTTCAGATAACTGACATGAGGATGCAGCTTGTAAAGCATTTTGAGTTTCCTGCAATGTAAGCCATTGCACCTTTTAAACAGGAAGGTAATAGAACCTGGTTTGGCCAATTAAATAAAGCCACCTGCTTTGTGGACAGCAGAGGGACAGAGCGGTTCATCCACAGACACAACTAAAAAGGGGTATTTCCTACTACTCGACGTATAGACTTGGTGGAAGGAGTTTCAAGGATTTAGGAATAAGTTCAGGATAGGAAATTTTTCCCATGGAAGAGTAGTTCATATAGTCATAGTTTTCTGGATAAGCACATAAAGAATAAGTATCAAAATCCTGGGTTTTCTTGGACTTGTATAAAGAACATGCAATGCTAATGATAATGACTCTAGTGACATTTGAGAGCACCAATCAGGTTAGTTCAGGTGCCTTTAAGTATAACTAGAACTGTCAGAGAGTTAAGGGCCTGGCTGAGACCGTTGTGATGGGCTCAGACTGAGATCTACTGCTCTGCTATTTTCAGTTCTCCTTCAGCCTCACCACTAGCCTAACCAACCAACTGTGAAGGCAAACATACGCTCAGCAGATCATAGAAGCTTCCTCACGGATTCACAAAGTGGAGCTACTGAACCCTCAGAGAAAGAAAGCAGAGGCAAACCTACTGACGGCCCAGTACTGTCTTTCATAGCCACATTCAGAATGATTTACAAAGGGACATTATTTTTTTTCGATATAACTGTAACTTTAATTTTTTCAAGTCTTATTTTTAATGATGGTTTTTAAACGCTTTAATCTCCCTTATAGCCCACCACTCACCAGAGGTAGTGGAAAAGAAAGGATACAAGGGAGGTGAACTTGTTTAGAAAGGTCCTTTGGAGCAACTCCTGTCTGTGTTGTCTGGAAATCGGCAGTTTAGTTCACAGGTCAGCCGCAGCAAGATCCACTTGCAAACACTTCACAGATACACTAGCAGTCCAGCTCAATAGAGTCGAGAGAGCAAACACGAATCAGCAGCAGTGGGTGGCACTACCTAGTAAAGACAGCCAGGCCTCCACCTTGGGTCAGCAGGAAGGACTTGAAGGAATGCCAGGAGTGGTTCTCGCTGGGCCTCTCTCAGCGAAGTGAAGATCAGCAGAGATGCTGAGACCCACATGTGTTGCACCCGCTCGCTTCATAAACAAGCCAAGGCCAGCCTCCTGTCCGTCCATCGTGTCCTATTTACCACCTAGAGTCCACGAAAGCAGCAAGAAACTGCAGCATGCCACCAGGAGTTTTTTGGTGCATTTCTCTCTATGGAGTCCCCATAAGTGCAGCTCAATACGATGTAAAGTAAACCAATTCATGCATGTCCTTAGCAGAGAATCCACCACGTGTCCTTTCATGTGTTTGCCTTAGCAAAACATCCTCTCTCTTGGGTCTCCTTTAGCTAAACAGTTCTCCACTCACTGGTCTGTCTTAATCTTTCACATGTCTCCACTTCAGCTAAACATTCCTTGCCCCAGCAAAACACTATCCAACCAACTTTCCAAAGAACCCTTAAGTTTCTGCTTCATATAACAATGACTCTTCAAATACAGAAATTAATTTGGTATCTTTATTTCTCAGGTTATGACAGTAAAGAACAACTGCATGTCATAAGCATTCAAACCACAAGTGACTAAATTTATTTATGAATAAAATAAGTAATGCAGTCCTTTGGGTAATTTGAGATACATTTCATATAATTGGAAAGTATTACCCAACAGCTAAATGAGGTTGGCTATTCTGAAAACTATTTTGTATGTCAGGCATTATTAGAAAATCCAGACAAGGAAAATTAGTTTTGTAAAGGCATTGATGGTTCAACCAATGTACATACAGTTTACCTGATCAAAGACTAAACTGCAGGATACCAATCAGATGTATTACTTTGAAATTTCTGCTTTAAGCTTGTTTAGCATAAGGTCGTGCATTTAAAAACCAATAACATTATCAAGAACTTAGAGAATGATCATTTCAATGTACTCAATGGAAGTAGAAGCATCTTCACAAATTATCCTTTTTAGAAAAGAGAAAGATAGATGAAGCCAAGGCAAGTCAGCATGCAGCACTTCTTAATAAATGACACATCCCACAATCCAGTCCACTTATCTGGATGTAACATCATGCTCATTAGGGAAATCTGATTTCTAATTCTATTTTACAGGTAACTTGAAATCATCAGGATATGGCTCTGATGAACAGATAAAATTAATTTTACCATTGGAAATACAGCCTCCTCCATTGCTTCTCGGCCTTTTGGCTAAAATCAAGTGTAGAAATAAACCCTCTGTACTAATAAAGCATAAGCTTGGTTAGGTGCAGTCAATCCCCCAGAATTCAGTGTATAAAAATAACTCCCCAATTGTATAATACTGAGAACTAGATCCCAGCCCCTTGCTGAGCCCACCAAGATAGTGACTTCCCTTGAGGCACCACCTACGCAGCCAAATGTAATGCTAACTGCCAAATCATTAGTCTGTGTGATGCTCTTCTCCTGCAAAAGCTTCTCATAAATGCCCTATAAATTTATTTCTCCTTATTCATTTTTTCTATGAATATCTCTTTACTCTATAAGGACCACTTTTAATACCACAATTCTAGCATTGTAGAAACCAATTAATTTATAATATCGATAACAATATGGGATTCACTTTCCACTGTCTCATAAGTGTTTCAAATTTATACTTTATTTGTGTGTATTAATGTTTGTTTCTCTTTGTCCTAGTCTATGGATGCAAGCATTTACAAGAAAGAAGATACTTATTCTCTATTATATAAAGTCAAAACTACCCATCTACTGTAAATCTCTGCAACCAGCTAGCTCATGGTATAGAAAACAGGTAATCAAAAAAAAAAAAAAAATCAGTTGATACAATGATTTTCTCCATGCAAGGAAAGGTGCAAAGGTGCAAGGGTGAAGGAAAGGAGATATCAGGTGTGGATGGGGGTGAATATAAAACGATAATTCACTCTCTCTCTCTCTCTCTCTCTCTCTCTCTCTCTCTCTCTCTCTCTCTCTGTGTGTGTGTGTGTGTGTGTGTGTGTGTTTTATAACTCTGTTGCTGGAATGGATGTCCATCAG
>NC_034591.1:34980678-35002142 GCF_900095145.1 Mus pahari | reverse complement strand
GGAAAGGAAAGGAAAGGAAAGGAAAGGAAAGGAAAGGAAAGGAAAGGAAGGTTAGGATCAGACAATATTTGTCTTAAAAACATTCTCTAGTATGAACTTCATATAAACAGTCAGTACCCTACAGTGTACAACAAGAAAGGTGCAGTATCATATGCCAGAAACTGGTTTTATATTTGCTGAACATGAACTTAGATCTGACGTTTCACTCATATGGCTTAATGTTCTTCTCTATCACCTTCCACTTAGAAGGTAAAGAATTTTCTCTTTGAAATGGAAAGGTCAATTAGAGCCTACAGGCTTCAAGAAGTCAATGTTCCAGTGATAATTAAAGGTTACAGTTTAGAGGAAGACTTATAATATAGTCAGTTAAAGTCCGATAATGAAGGCATGAGAAGTGGTATTGATAATGAAAGCTAACATTTATAAATGTAACTAATAAAAGAACTCTTTCTAAACAGTTTCTTGGAGCATTAAAATTTTTATTATGATTTAAAATTAGATAGAAAGTCTTTTAGTCCTGTTCCAGTTGCTGACTGAACTATATACTTATTTCAAGTCATTTGTCCCTGGTTATGTCTGGGTTGCATACACAATTAAGAAGAAATCTCATGATTTTATGCCTCATAAAAGATGTGTGGATTTTTATTTATTTTAATATTATCCTTAAATTTAAATATATTGACCAGCCAGTTATCTTTTCCATTTGGTATAGCTCAAACAAAAATTAAACCATTTGAAAATTATGTATATGTGTCATATATAATTTTATATTCATATGTGTATGTATATGTATATGTAAGACAGAATTCACACCCCTTCTGTATTAAAATGAGCTGGGTTGTGGTAGCTAGACCATAGACTCTATTAACCTTCAAGATATGCTAGAATTACATCTGAGAAAATGTATATGACATGACCGGAGATAATTTAGGATAAGATGGACAGAGCCAAATGATATTCATCAGCAAATCAATAGCAACCCTGTAATTCCAGAGTCATTATTAAGGCAGGGCAAGAATTAAGAGTTATTTTTATCCAACAGCTTAGCCTAACAAGCAAATGAAATATTAACCAAGTAATGAACATTTTAAAATGTCCTAAATAGTCCTTAAGCCTCTCACAAATGTCACACACAACCATGTACATTTTCTATTCCCATTAACAACAACAACAACAAAAAACTTATGTGAGCCCAGGTCTCTCATCACTCTAATTAACTATAAAAATCCGCATGGGGAAAGAAATGTAAATCTAATTTATCAGCCCCTGTGTGTGTGTGTGTGGGTGTGTGTTGATGCAGTATCTACTTATCTCACTCTCAACCATGAAAGTCTAAGCCTAGAGAAGACATTCTGTGGCAGATCACAACTTACACCTTAAGATCTATGTCCTGGGAAAAAGTGATTGAAAAATCAAGTTCTTCTCTTAGAAATCTGGACATGTTTTGAGGCAGTTAGAGTATAAGCAAGAATAGAATTAGAACCAGGTGAGCTATCCCAAACCATATGAAAGATAGAGGTTTCATTATGCCCATGTGGAAGCCAGTCACTGGAGCATCTTTTGATCATAGTGGTTTATCTAAGTAGCTAGAGTAGGTCTTGTTCTGCACGAAACTTACAGAAACCCAACAAAACTACTCCTAATCAGTCACTGTGATAGTTGATTTTGATTATCAGTTTAACATGGCTAGAGATCATCCAAAAGGCAAGAGTTTGTGTCTGTGCAGGAAATGTTTCCAGACAGGTTACTGAGATGAGATGTACTCTGAATGCAGGTGCCATAATTTCATAATTTCATGGCGTGGGGTCCTGGAATGAACAAAAAAGAGAGAGAAAGTGGAATGACAGCCGTCATCCCTCTTATCTTCCTGACTGTGGACATCATGTGACCAGTCAGCATACCCCATAATTTTTCCGTCATGGTGGATTACATTCGCAAACAGTGAGCCAAATCTTCCTTTCCTCCCTTCCTTCGGTGTTGTGTTAGGTATGTCATCTCAGTAAACAGAGAAGTAATTAACATAAAACATAATATTGTGTCTGTGTCCCTTGCTGGGATAAAACTCAGCATGTGAGCTACAGGTCTTTAAGGGTGGGTATGAGAAGAGTGTGAAAGAGACTGTCTTATGGGACAGAAAAGTCTAGACCATTGTAGGAAGGATTCATAGGACCATGTTGGAGGAAAGCCCAGAATGCGGAGAGAAGTCAAGATAGTTACAGATCTGTTCATGAACTGTCACAGGACAACAAAAGCTTTATTAGACCCTGTGGTAAAGGCCTAGAACAAATTTTACTGCTTTCTCCTCATGTTCTTAAAACCTGAATGAAGCTGAATTCAAAGATGCAGTTTTGTAGAGGAAACTTCAATGCAGTACAGCATTGAGGCTCTGGTATGATTATTGTTTACATCTTATATCTATAGAGAAAGAACGTGTCTATGTATATACATATATGTGCAGTTTAACAAGGAAAGAATATTAATTTAAAGTTGTATACAAGATAGGTGTCAAGGAAGCAGTTGGAATTATTAAAGGGGTTCTGACTAGAAAGGAGAAAGCTCTCACTTCGCACTGAGATTTTAGAAAAGGTATTATGAGGGTAAGAGTCATACATCAAGTGGTTCAGGCTTTTGTGTGTGTGTGCGCGCGCGCGTGTGTGTGTGTGTGTGTGTGTGTGTGTGTGTACGTGCGTGCGTGTGTGCGCGTGTGTGTGCATTGTGTGCGTGTGTGTGCATGTGTGCGTGTGTTTGTGCATGTGTGTGCGTGTGTTTGTGCGTGTGTGTGCATGTGTGTGTGCGCGTGTGTGTGCGTACATGTGTGTGCGCGTGTGTGTGCGTGCGTGCGTGTGTGTGCATGCGTGTGTGTGCATGTGTGTGAGTGTGCCTGTGTGTGCATGTGTGTGTACGTGTGGGGGGGGTGGGTTTGTGTGTGGGGGGTGGGTTTGTGTGTGCGTGTGTGTGCATGTGTGGGTGCGTGCGTGTGCGCGTGCATGTATGTGTGCGTGTGTGTGCGCACGCATGTGTGTGTGCTTGCGCGTGTGTGCATGTGTGTGTGCATGTGTGCGTGTGTGTGCGTGTGTGTGTGTGTGCATGTGTGTGTGCGTGCGCGCACACACGCGCATGCGTGCAAGTGCTCACTCACACATGTGCCCAAAATTGTTCGATAAAGGCTAACATAAAATCTGAAAAAAGAAATAAAATGTATCCTGTAAAAATGTAAATTCATTTGAAAGAAGTGACTGAACTGAGAAAACTACTGAAGGGGTTCTCTTCTGGAAAGCAACTTAAGTTTTTTCCACAGTTGAGCCACCAAGGTCCGTATCACACCAGCCTCTGAGGAAGAGACCAGGCAGACATCTTGATCTTGTAGTATCAGAGTATTGTAGTTTTTGTTGTTGTTAAGATTTTTAAACGTTTTATTGGTTCTTTACAAACTTAACACCATGCACCCTAATCCAACACATCTTCACCTTCCTTATACCTGCCCTCCATCCTTGTAACTTCCCCCTCAGCAGAGAAAAGAAAATCTTGTGGAAGCTGTCGTGTGTCACAGTGTGTCCCACTTCTTTGTTTGCAAATGTTCTTTGCAATTCCTCATAGCCTGAAAGGAGACCTCTGACTTCAGCTACTCTGTCAATACTGAAACCTCACTTGGACTCCTCAGATATCCTGTTATTGCCCTGTGTCATGGAGATGTGTGAGCTCTGGACCTGGAGAATCATCCTTTTCATGTACTCCAGCAGTTCACTGACAGGCTAAGAGGTTGGGGTGGACTGATGGAAGGCCTGGATCTGTGACTGAGAGTTATCAGACACGGTCACCCCATCAGTCCCCATGATCTCATTCTGTCACAGGGCCATCTTACCTACAAACACCATATCCAGGGCCAGCTCTGCTATGCTGCCTAGGAAAGATGCAGGGACGGCTCTCCCAAGTGCAGAAGCAGGTTGGAAACTGGACTTGCTCTCCTATTCTCATGACCCTGGTACAAGCTCTCCCTCCTGCCCTAAGGGAACGAGGCAAGAGTCGGGGACACTGCCTCACTTGAGACAAGAGGCAAGGCCAGCTCTCCCACACTCATTCCCCCACCCCCACCCCCACCCCCACCCCCACTAGGCTTCTCACTCTCAACACCTATATCTAAAGCCAGCTCTACTGTGCCTCCCAATCGAGATGCTAGGCCTGCTCTTCTGAGTGCTGTAGCTGATTAAGGTCAGGGACAGCTCTCCTGCTCTCAAGGCTCCAGTGTCAAAGTCTCCAGCCTCCCGAAAGTTGTGAAGGAAAAAGTTGTGGGTAAGAGGGTATTTATCTCTCATCCATGCCACCACAGGGAAATGAGTGGTAGGGCCATGTTTCTGACATTCACATCCTCCAGGCAGATAACCTGCAACTCCTAATGTGCATGGTCTGCTCTCCCTAGTACTATGGTTGGCTATGGACAGGATCAACTCTCTTCTCATGTCTCTGGGGATAGCCTTCCCAAGATGCCCAGGAGAGGAGTGGGGCCAGTTCTGCATAGCCTTCAGATATCGACATGTCGCCAGTGGTAGCCCAAACCAGGGACATCTGTTTGGCCTTTGGTGGTAACAGACCCCTTCTGCTGCAGTGCCACCATGGTCCCAGGTGACATCACATCAGGTTGTTCCTCACTACCCTTGAATCTCCAGTTCTGCTTCTCTTTACTGTTACATCCTTACGTTTCTCTTTCTCTTTCACTTCTCTACTACTTACTTGATCCTCTTAGCAATACTCAGGGTCTCTGAGTGTCTGGAGTCATTTAAGGAGTGATCTCAGGATTGTTATGCCCTACTAATGCATGATGGTGCCAGGCAGGGGTCATCTCAAGCCTGTTCTGGTCATCTCCAAGCCTAGGAGGCACAATCTCAAGCTAGCTCCCTCTCTGGGCCCCATGGTGATCATTTCAGGCTCTCTCCTCTGTCAGTCAAAAAGAGTGATCATCTCTCTTGAGCTTACTCCTGCCTGGAGCCTGTGGTTCTAAGTGGGGTTCTTCTCTCTTCACATATCCAGCTTGCTTGCATACCTGGCACTGAAGTGGTGTTTGTCTCAGGTTAATTCCCTGTCCAGGCCCTCTGTCACCTGGGTGGTGGTGGTCTCACGCTTTTGTAAGGGAATTTTAGATTATTAATCGTTGAGGTGTGTGAGTGTAGACATAACCTCTCTCTCCTCTGCCACCCACTGACACATATGAGATACAACAATCAAACTTGCAACGCTTCTCGGGGCAGGAAAATTGGATTAATAGGTAAAATTCAATAATGTGGAGGTCATAGAAGGTTTATCCAACTTTCCAGAGAGCTGCTGAGGTCAGGCTGTATGTGAAAAGATCATATTTCCTTCAGGAGGACCCTGACAAGTCAATGCATGAATCTACCAAGATGAAGTCAAACCAACTCCAGTATGTTGGAGAAGCCAGGACTATGGTATATTCAGTGAGAAAAGAACTTGTCCCTGGAGACAAGTTACATTCATCAATGGTCAAAGTATAGTAGAAGGACTAAAAATGTTCTTAAAGACAAGACATCATCAAAAGCCCCTGATAAGGGTCAGAGGTTTCAGGCTTATTGTTTGCTCTCATAGGTCTTGGTCTTGCTTTGGTCCATTCTTTTCTTGGAATGTCCTCATTTCTCCCATTTAACATAGTGATATGCACTTTGTACAATGACATAAGTAAGTAACTAATTTGTTTTGGTTTTGCTTGAGTTCTCAGAAGAAAAACTGCACATACACTTCTGAACAGTTTCAAACTGTAAGATTCAGAGGGCTTTTAGACATCAACTAAGTTCATTTTTGCAATATGAGATGAGCATGAGAATTTGGAGACTCTAAGTGGGCGATGACCATTGAAAAGTGATTGGTTTGGGTGTTAGTTGACAAGAGTGAACTTGGGGTGGTTAAATTTTATGTCAACTTGATGAAATCTAAGGAACAAAATAATCTATGTCTCTGAACATGTTTCCAATCAGGTTTGACGGAGCAGAAAAGACACAGCTAGAACATGGGTAGCCCTTTTCATGATCTGAGGTCCAGGAAAAAGCAGTAAGTGAAAAGAACAACAGCTTCAATCTTTCTTCTTCCTGGCTGTGTATTTAACGTGAACAGTATTGTCTCAATGCCTTCTCTGCCATGATGGATCTACTCGAGCCAAATAAAGAATCCCTTTTTTAAGTTAGCTTTTGTTGGATATTTTGTCATTGAAAAAAAAAAAACTAATATAGCCACTACTAATCTAGAACAAAAATAATGCAATTGTGTTGCTTTGTCTTTATTTTGATTGATTGATCAACATCCAAGCAGTTGTATATGAAAACTCAAATGTCTTTTTTTTTTTTTTTTAGTTTTTCCAATTTTTTAAAATGTTGGGGAAAAAAAGAAACACTTAGGTTGGACCACTGGTCTTTTGTTAAATCTACATTCCTTCATTTAGTGATCTCATTTATTGGCTCACAACTCTCAAAATTATACCCTCTGTTCAGACATTTTCCCAAATCACAGTCTTTTATTTCTAACTGCCTACTTGGAACTCCACCTACATGTATCTAAATGCACGTTACACTGTTCAAACTGAACTTTCAAGTGTTTATGGAAAGTATAATTGTACTCTTCTCCACTAACGCCATAGTTCTTCGTTCTTCTAGTTGTTTACACCAAAAATCATGATATAGTTCTTGACTTTTTCTTCTTTTTTTATTAGATAATTTCTTCATTTACATTTCAAATGCTATCTCCAAAGCCCCCCTATACCCTCCCCTGCCCTGCTCCCCAACCCACCCACCCCCGCTGCCTGGCCCTGGCATTCCCCTGTACTGGAGCATATGATCTTCACAAGACCAAGGGCCTCTCCTCTCATTGATGACTGACTAGGCCATCCTCTGCTACATATGCAACTAGAGACACAGCTCTGGGGGATACTGGTTAGTTCATATTGTTGTTCCTCCTATAGGGTTGCAGACTCCTTCAGCTCCTTGGGTACTTTCTGTAGTTCCTTCATTAGGGGCCCTGTGTTCCATCCAATAGATGACTGTGAGCATCCACTTCTGTATTTGCCAGGCATTGGCATAGCCCCACAAGAGAGAGCTATGTCAGGGTCCTGCTTATTTCTCATATTAATCCATCTGTAAATTTGACCTTACCTTCAAAATATATCCAGGGTAGGACTGCATCTTCCTTTATGCTATTTATGCCTTTAGTATGAACTGCCAACATCAGATTGCATTTAAATCTTACTCTTCGCCACTACCCATAGATGTATTAACTCTGCACACAAACAGTGTTTTAAAGCAAATTTGGTTATTCTACATTTTGATTAATAAGCCTCTGCTGTTCTTTCTCCAGGTACAAAGCTCATCTTATTCAAGATAAAAGCTGAAATACTTACAGTTATACTTAAAATCCCCTGGACCTTCTGTTATTTCTTGTCTCTGGAATCCAAGCTATGTCAGCTACTTCAGCATGCCTGCTCTTCCTTGAGTATAGCATTCACACTCATGTAAGTAAACCGTAGCTTTTGCATATGCACTTCCTTCTCTATGAAGCACGTTGCCTCTATGGATCCACATGGATCACTCTCTCACCTGTTTTATTGTTGTTCTTTGTTTGGTTTCAGATAATGTCACATAATTAATCAGACTTTCCCAACCTACATTATTAGAAATCATATTTCCAGTGAAGTTGTCTTCTTATGGTACATTATTTTGCATTTGTATATATTCTTTCAATGCAATATGAACTGTAGATGACAGAAATGTTTATTTCTGAAATAAGTCTTATTTTTGTATCACAATCACACCTAATACAAATTGAACCTTCTATTATAAAAATAACTATTAAATCGCTTAGTTAAGTCTTTAGAAGCCAGAGGGCTTAGTTTATAACTTTGAGGGCTATCTTATTTTAGTTGTTCAGAACATGTTTTTCCTTTGAAACAGATGAAATAATCTGTGGATTGGCTGTGTGTCACCAAACATTTTTAAACAATAATGTTTTCTTAGGTGCTTACAGTAGTTAAAACTTCATTGTCAGCTTGACTAGCCTGTGATCCATCATAGAAACACATTTCTGGGTTTTTCTGCTACTGAGTTTAACTGATCAGGGAAGATCTAGCCTGAGTCTGGGCAGCCAGATTGGATGAGGTGCAACATGTGGAATTGGAGAAAATGGAGAATTTAAGCAAAGTACCAGCATTCATTCCTTGCTGCCCATGGACTACAACTCCAATGTGACCAACCATTTTGCTTAATTGTTGACAAGGCTTTCTGCCCTAAGCCAAAGTAAACTTCTCTTGACTAAAGCTGCTTTTTGCCAGATACTCGGTCGCAGCAATAAGAAAAGTAGTTGATATACTTCCAAAGGACATTACTTGTCCAGTTAGACACTGGGAAGACCATTGACAATCCTCTACTTTGACATTGGACAGAAAACTGTTGCTGTTAGTAAATACAATATTGTCATCCATAAAATTGTCTGCCTGTACTGTTAGCCCTTAACTTTCACTGGGAAGTGCCAAGGACCACCCTTGGCTTGGAGAGGGGTTCTGAAACAAAGGACTCGAAGTCAATCATGAGTTACAAGCTAATGGCTTTTGTTCTGCTTGAAACAGCTTTCCAGATCTCTCTCTCTCTCTCTCTCTCTCTCTCTCTCTCTCTCTCTCTCTCTCTGTCTGTCTCTCTCTCTCTCTGTCTCTCTCTCTCTCTGTCTCTCTCTCTCATTTTCTCTCTGTTTCTCTCTGTCTCTCTATCGTGTGTGTGTGTGTGTGTGTGTGTGTGTGTGTGTGTGTGTGTGTTCTGCTCATGACAGTTTTTCTTGCTATTCTAAAAACACTCTGGATAGCTCATCTACTGCAGATCAAAAAGCCAGTCTTTTATTTACATATCAATTCAGTCATTACACTAGTTCTCTTTTGATTATCCTATGAATCAGCATCCTCTGATACCAGCCCCTTAATTCTTAGAAAGAGACAACAGCACAAACAGAATGAGAGAGCTGCACTTTGCAGGAAATTAGGTTTTGAAGGACTCTCAGAATTCTCAACAAGCTAACTGATAAGACTATTACACCTGCTGAGCCTGGACCTAAACCCCTTCTGTCCCAGGCTAACTTTGAACTCAGGAATCTTACTACCTTTGTAAGCATAAACAATAAAACTTGGTTGGGTAGAAACTTGCCCTGCAATGATCATTCCCTAAATCTCTTTATCTCCTTCTTTAGAATCTTTTTGGCAAGCTATTTCATAGTGTAGCTGCCTCAATTCCTTTAGATCTGAAGCTTCACATTAAATTCATATTGCATCTTTATATTTTGCAGAGTTGAGAATTTATATATTTTTAAACTCATGTTTTCAGCATTCTTTCCCACAGCCTTAAGTTCTGTCCTGAAGGTCATAGCATTCTACCTACTATTTTGCTGAGACATTAGACACGCCCTTGCTCTCTGGACTCCTGCTGCCTCTGATTATCATGGAGTCATTAACCTTGGCAGGGAGCATATTTTCTGAGGGAGGAATATGAAGTAAAATACATATTTTATATGTACAAACAAGCCTCACACCCAGAAAATGTTCAACACTGGTGGAAGCCCACACACTGCTGGCTCTGTTTCAGGGACTGAAATTATTTCATATTATCCCTATTATGTCCATGCAGGACTTGGCAGGCAATTAGATTTTGAAGGATTCTCGGAATTCTCAACAAGCTAACTGATAAGACTGTTTCAGCTGCCCAGTCTAATTGGCAATAATTTATATTGAACAGCTGCTCCCTTCTTACACGTTGATAATAAGCTTCCCTTGTACATGTCAGTTTATACCTGTGTCACAACTCACTCCAGGGGCAATAAAAGACTCAGAGAAAGGTTGCCACAGCTTTGTCATTGGCTTCCTCCAGCACTCATTGCATGCAACTTTTCCCTATGCAATGTTTGACTCCTACACTGACATAAATATTGTCCATATAGGTACAGCTATATCCCCAGCTTCTTGAGTCCACTTTAAACTCATTTACTCTAGAGTCATAAGGGATCCTAATTTCAAATCAGTGCATTTCTGCCATGTGAGGTTTATTGTACTTAGAATATGTAGAGTTTAACAGGACAATAAATGGGCTGATGAGGTTTATTTATTTACTGACTTACTTCCCTCAGCCTTAAGACAGAAAGAATTCTGTTGCTTTGTTTTGCTTTGTTTTGTTCTCAACCTGAAGCGGCTGGCTTGCATTTGGTTGCTTGATTCCCTCCATAAAGTTGTCTCTTTATCAGGTATCACTGAGAAACACAATCATGTGATAGAAGCACAAAGGAGAAAAAAAGAAAGAAACACACAGGAGAGAAGATTTTGATAGAACTAAGAGCATCAAGAATTTGGCGTTACCTTTAAAACGTGAATAGGTTTCCACAGAGGGGGTACTGGTTATTTTTCTTGTCATTGGGAAGAGAGCACCTACAGTAAATACTGTGATTTTTGTTCATGATGTAGAAAGACTTTGCACAGGACGTCACAGTGTTAGGAGTGTTTTGTAGAGAAGCTTCTTGAGGTGCCACTGTGGCCATGAATAGAGAAGCAGAGTGAGGGAACTCAGTCTATTTTATCTTCTCTAAACTTCTCAGAAGGTCACATCCCAGCCTGTGAAATGGGGGTTCACATATTGACAGTAGGTCTTTTAACTCAGTTATTCCTCTCTGGAAACGAGGCACATCTGACTGGGTGTGAGACAAGATTATCTGCAGTCAAAGTAAATGCCAGTCTTGGGTTTCCTGGGAAGCTCCGGAGATCACGTCACTGGAGATGTGCTTCATGAAGATCCTAAGTATTCTAAATACAGTTAAGTTGACCATGTAGAATAACCATCACAGTGGTTTCAGGAGTCTGTCATTGATAGTCGCATTTGATTTGAAGTACCTACGCTATAATCTAGAGAAGAAATTCTAGGCATAACTACCACTTCCTGTCCAAAGCACAATTCTAAAGGCAAAGTGGATGCTTCTTATGTTAGAAGTAACTCCCTAAGCCTCCTTGTCTGCTGTCTTTGCTTCCGCAGACAACCCTGACTTTGTACAGAATCTTGATTTGTCTGTTGCATTCATTCCTATTCATGTCTAACGATTTATTTCAGGAAAACTATTTTTGAAGCCAGTGGAAAAAAAATCAAGGTGATGGACACCCTATTAAATTCAAACAGACTAGTGTGATTAGGATTCCTGGGTCTCTAGATACATAGATTTAACAAACATATTGAGGTCTATGAATAATTCATTCACCACATTCCAAAGTGGTGACCACGTGAATTGAAAAATAAAATTGAAAAATAAAAGATGTTTTGAGTAGACAATCACCTCCACTCTGTTCTCGGCATAATTTTTTTTTTTAAAGTATCAAAACAAGCAGGAAAGATGGAGATTTTTCAATGTTTTGTTAAAATTCATGTTACTTTTCTTCTGTTGTATAACAAGTTATCACAAAGCTGACAGCTTAAGACAAACATATATTATGCCTTGTTCTATGAGCAGAGGTGCAGGAGCAGCTTGCCTGGAGTCCCTGGGAAGGGACCTACAGTCGACAAAAATGCCAGTTTGTGATTCACCAGGGGAACCTGGAGAAGGGTTTACTCAGCTTGGCAGAACCTAGCTCCTTCTGAAAAATGAGGCTAAATTTCCCATCTTCTTGATGGCTATCATCTACTAGTCACTCTCATTTCCCAGTATTCCCAGCCACATAGCTCTCTTCTGCCTCAATCCTACAGTGGAAAAATCTTCTTCTACCAAATCCTTTTACATATACTATTTCTACCAGGAAGGAGTTTACTCCCTTTTAAGGACTTATCCAATTATTCTCACTAATTATAATCTCCTCAGCTTTCTAAATTATTTTGAAATTTTATTCCCTATCTATCATCCACCTTTACTCCCCCTTCCTGTGGTGTGTGTGTGTGTGTGTGTGTGTGTGTGTGTAAAAAGTATGCATGCATGTGAGTGGGAAAGTGGATTTGCCTGTGTGTACCCATGCAGAGGCCAGAGCAAGCCATCTATATTTACCTCTATCACATTCCCTTATTTCCATTAAGTCAAGGTTTCTTGCTGAAGCAATGGAACTCACTCCTTTTCTTGGGATAACCAGTGAACCCTTAGAATCTACCTGTTGCAGTCCCTACCCCTCCAATTCTGTTGTTTCATGGATTTGCAGCTTTGGCAAGCCTTTTCTGTGTGTGCTGAAGATTCAAATTTGGGTCCTCATACATGTAGAGCAAGTGATCTTACCCAACATGTCATCTCCCCATAACCAGTATGTCCTTATTGAAAGGGCACTTTAAGATTTGGAACACTAATTACATCTACAAAACCTTTAGGTGCATATCTAGATTGTGTAATGTAATAATTTGGAGAGGTGTTTGTACACCAGGTATAGGGTACCTCAGAAATTATATTAGAAATCTGGCCACAACATTCTTTTTTTTTTTGAATTTTTTATTAGATATTTTCTTTATTTACATTTCAAATGCTATACCGAAAGTTCCCTATACCCTCCCCCGCCCCTGCTCCCCTACCCACCCACTCCCACTTCTTGGTCCTGGTATTCCCCTGTGCACAACATTCTCAGTATCATAAAATTGGGGTTTGTTCAGTATTTCTTTTTCTTTTTTCAAAACAGGGTTTCTCTGTATAGTCCTGGCTGTCCTGGAACTCACTCTGTAGACAAGGTTGGCCTTGAACTCAGAAATTCACCTGCCTCTGCCTCCCAAGTGCACAATTTCACTCACTTTCAGAGATTTTTTTTTTTTGAAGGTACTAGATTTTGAGAATAGCAATAACAGGAAAAGTAACATGACTTTCTCAAATATACTTATTTTGGCAAGCATTTTCTTTTTAAAAAAAAATCAGATCAATTTTAATACTTCAGATAACTAGTAATTTTATTTTCTGTGGCTGTGACTTAAAAAACCCTAACCAAAGCCACCTAAAAGCGACAGAGTTTCTTTGGCTGATAATCCCAGGTTACTGTCCATTACTGTAGGGAAGCCAAGAGGGTAGGAATGTGAAGTGGCTGGTCACATTACATACACATCTTAAGTGAGTCCTGAACTAATACATATCTGCTAGTGTCTAGGCCACACACTTTCTGTTCAGTTCAGAACTTCCTACAGTAAGAAAGCGCCACCCACATTCAGGTCTCTTTAATTGTGATTTTTTTTTTTTTTTTTTTTAGTCCAGATTCCCTTCTAGTTGATTTTAAAACATCAAGTAAAATCAAAATTAATCCTCATAGTCAAGGTATGTGCTGTTTGTTTGTTTGCTTGCTTGCTTGCTTGTTATGCCCAAGTGAATTTTTCCTTTACTACATAAAAACATCAAGGCCAAACCAAGAGTTCAATTCATTAGCCTCTTCAGATTCACCACTTTTAAATCTAAAGTGAAAACTAAAACATTCAACACCATTTGATGTGCCAAGGAAGTGCATTCATTTTATTTAGCATTATGTTGGCGCCAAGTTAACTTGAGTGGTTTTTCAATGGTCTATTGCTTTCATTTATAGAACCATCTTATATGTGCATTATTCTATGGACAGTAGACTATCTTGATATACTTATTTAACTTGAATAGATGATAAACAAATTTAAAAATTCACCTTACAGATATATTTGCATATGTCAGAGTAAATCCCGAAGCAAAGTTTCTTCCTGCCAAGTTTTCAACTCATCACAGGATTCCATTGGTAGAATCTGAGACGTAGAATACCATTTTGTTCCACATAATTCTCTTTTAGTTCAAAATCCATATTTCAAAGAGGCCATTTTCCCTAGACCAGGTCATGCTCTGGAAAAATAATGAGAAGCAAAAATTAAATTTGGATGACTCTTACACAGAAGTGCAGATAAGGAAACAAATCTAGCATTCTAGAACTTTCATAGAGGACAAACATGAACTATGAAATTCAGGGTCAAATAGTCCTACAGCTATAATATTATATTATATTGTATTACATTACATTATATAATAATATAATAACAGCAAGTTAAGAACATTAGCTGCTATAATTAAAGTAAAGTTTATCGGTTAAGACAGGAGTCTAGCATAACTGGATTCTGAAAGGTTCATCCAAGCAGCTGAGGGAAGCACATGCAGAGACCCACAGCCAAATGTTAGATTTGGGGAGTTTTATGGAAGAGTTGGGGGAAGGACTGAGAGATCTGGAGGTGATAAGGACTCCACAAGAGGACCAACACAGTCAACTAACCTGGATCCTTGGGGTCTTCCAGAGACTGACCCACCAATGAAGGGGCATGAGTGGGCTGGACATGGAGCCCCTGTACATGTTTAATGGAAGTGTAGCTTGTTCTTCATGCAGGTTCGCCAACAACTCAAACAGAGGGTGTCCCTGACTCTGCTTCCTGTCTGTGGATCCTGTTCCCCTAATTGGACTCGCTTATCTGTCCTTAGTGGGAGAGGAAAATGCCTAGTCCTGCAGTGACTTATTGTGCCAGGGTGAGTTAGTACAGGAGTGGGGGAGGGGTTACCCCTTCTCAGAGGAAAGTGAAAAGCAGGGAATAAGGAATGGTCTGGTGAGGGTGGGGCTGGGAGGAGGGGGGGCCTTGATAGGGATGTAAAGTAAATAAATTGATAAACTAACTGGAAAAATGTTTATCTGTTAAACAGAGATAGCATCTCATTTACCAATGTTATACATCAATAAGGTAACTTAATATTTTACAAATATCTAGGGTTTGTGATGAAATGTCTCAATGGTTAAGAGCACTTACTGAGCTATTTTCTGAGCATCCAAGTTCAGTTCCCAGCACCTGTGTGGAGTGACTCAACCATACTTCCAGCTCCAGAAGTATGGGCACACTCTTCTGGTTTCTGTAGGCATCCACATGCACATATTCACACAGTCCCATACACACACACACACACACACACACACACACACACACAAAAATAATAATAATAATAGTAATAATAATAATAATTAACAATAATAAGTCTTTTAAATAAATTTATTGTTCCAAATTTTATTATTTTATTTATTTACATTTTGAATGTTGTTCCCTTTCCTGGTCTCCCCTTTGCAAGCACCCCAGACCATTCTCTTTGCCTCTAAGAGGGTGTTCCCCCACACAACCCCTCACTCCTGCCTCACTAGTCTAACATCCCCCTTTACTGGGGGTAACAAGCCTCCACAGGACCAAGAACATCCCATCCCATTGATGCCAGATAAGACAACCCTCTGCTACACATATTGCTGGAACCATCGACCCATCCATGTGTACTCTTTGGTTGGTGATTTAGTCCCTGGGAGCTCTGAGGGGTCTGCTTAGTTGATATTGTTGTTCTTCCTATGTGTTGCAATTCCCTTCCGCTTCTTCAGTCCTTTCCCCTCACTCTTCCACTGGGCTCCCCGGCTCAGTCCAGTGGTTGACTGTGAATATCTTTCTTAGGTGCTGGCAGAACCTCTCAGAGGACATCTATACCAGGCTTCTCTCTGCAAGTATTTCTTGGCATCAGCAATAGTTTCAGGGTTTAGTGTCTGCAGATGTGATAGATCCTAAGATAGGATGGTCTCTGGATGGCTTTTCTTTCAGTTTCTGCTTCATTTGTTGTCCCTGCATTTCCTTTAGACAGGAACAATTCTGGGTAAAAGATTTTGAGGTAGGTGGGTGACCCCATCCTTCTCCTGGGGGCTATGTCTATCTACTGGAGGGGGTCTCTTCAGGTTCTATCTCCTTGCTTTTGGGTATTTCAGATAATGTGACCCCCAGTTAGGTTCAGGGAGCTTCTCAGATCCCTGGCATCTGGAACTTTCTAGTGGTTCCCCCATTTTCCACCCCCACTGCTACATATTTTTATTTATTCTCCTGGCCCTTTGGACTGCTCTCCTGCTTCTTCCCATACCCGATCCTGCTCTCCCCATTTTCCATTTTCCTGCCTCCTCCCCTCTCCTACCCAGGTCCTTCCTTCCCTCTGCCTCCCATAATTATTTTGTTCCTCCTTCTAAGTGGAATTGAAGCATCCACACGTTAGCCTTCCTTCTTGTTAAGTTTCATTTAGTCTGTGAGTTGTATTGTGGGTATTCTGAGCTTTTTGGCTAATATCTACTTATCAGTGAGGGTATGCCATGTATGTCCTTTTGCATCTATGTTACCTCACTCAGGATGATATTTTCTAGTTCCATCCATTTACCTGCAACCCCCGACAACATATTTTCCATGCTTGCGACTTTACTACTAGGTGTTCCCAAACTGGCCTGTAATCTGTGTACCATTAACGTGTTATGAAAAGTTAAACTACATCAATGTAGAATGATGATCTTTATGAAAATTTTGATATTTTGTTTTTAATTTTACCCTAATTTGTAATTCCAAATTGCACTTCCATTTACTAGTCTTCTATTACTTCTATAAAAAATTGCAACAAATTAGGTGACTAAATCCCTATACCATTTTTAGGTGCTTCTAGGGTGAAGAATCTGAAATGGGTCGCACTGAGCTCCGGACAACCTGTTAGAAGGGCTTTCTGCATTAGTTATGCTAATGTGAAAATGTTGTCTTTTTAGAAGGAGCCATATCTAAGCATTGATGTTATGATTTTTATGATAGGTAAGTTAACCTCACTTGATTAAAGAGAGAACATCATATTTATTCCGCATAAGAAAATAAAACAAAAATATTTGTGTGTTAGAGTAACCTACTGACAAAACATTAGTTCCACAAACTGCAGTCATTTTCTGTAATTTACAAATAAATGGTCATCAAATCCATAACTTGGTATTAGAGTTTAGTTTTCAATTACTGCTGATGCATGCATTCATTTGTAGATAGTGCAAGTCAAACACATACATGTAATTAAAATCAAACAGCAGAGACATTTAAAGACTCAGATAAAAATCATATTGCATGGAGTAAGAAGAATTTAGAGTGCTTCCCGAAGATAATAAAGCACTTAGTAGGTCTAGAAAGCAATAGCATAACCTGACCCTGCATCAAGTACATGTTTGCCATTAGCTTGTCACATGCATTAGGTGGAAGAGTCTTAGGAGGAGTCAGGCATACCAAGCTCTCTCCCTCCTCTACAGAAGATAGATGCATAAAAATGACTTCAACACAGTGTATAAATAGTTTTTGTCCAAGTCACTTTCATGGCACCTCAGTGATGTTTGTTTTGTTTGTTTTTCCATCATTCCAGGATGAACAGGTGACATCCTTTAGATTTGTGCCTCTGTGATTTTATTGCCTGTCACCTCTGGAAAATCAGTGTCAATTTGTTCTCCCTTCCTTTCAGTGACAAGTTCAGGCTCATTCCCCACACTCATTGCTAAAATGGGAAAACACTTGGCAATTTTGCCAGAGGATTGTTCTGAGGATCCACTGAATGAATTCACATCATACGTTACAGGAAGTCTTCTGAATCATGCAGTTCAACAAGTACTTTATGCTATGTCTTTCCAAGGCTCATTTCTGGAGCCACTCATTCCCACCTTTCCTCATCAGATGACTGTCCTTATCTTCACCAGGAAATGAGGCATCAGCTCAAGATTGCCCTAATACTCTGCTGCCAAAACAACGTTTGTATCGATACATACATTTATCTCCTTTCTCTTCTGTCACAGTGAGAAAGCACTGCCTCTCTGACTGAAGGTCAGTCTTTTCCCCCCATTCTGTGCCCTCCACCCACTCAGGAACTGAGTCAGCTTAGATCTTCCTGTTCCTCATGTTCTTTCTCATCGATATTTTGATATGCTAAACCCCACCCTTCTTGAAACAAACTTCTTAGAGTCTTGCTTCTCTGTCTAGTTGAGAGAAGCCTACCCCCACTTCATACACCAACTGTTTGAGGTCATAGTCAATACTGTCTCATTTCCGTCCTTCTCATCGGGTAACCACCAAGTTCTTTCTCCTAATCTTGGCAGATTTCTAAGAAAATGAACCATTTTCAAACTTATTAGAAATTGTCTTCTTGACTAATGCCATAATTAGGTTTTAACTTTTTTTTCTCCCTGTCTTGGCAGCAGTTAACACAGTTAACTACACTTCCCTTTACAGATATATTTTTAAACATACTCTTTCCCTTATTGGGTTGCTTCTCTGTGTGTGGTGTCAGTTTTTCCTACCTCAGTAGCATGGCCTTTCCTGATTTCTCCTGTCTATGTCTCAAAAGACTATGTTGACCCTCTAGTGACCATACTCAATATACTCTGATAAAAAAGCATGCCACTATTTCTATGTATTTAGTTATTGTCTATGTATTTATATTGCCAACCACTGACACACACAATGCCAAGGAAGTCTCGTCCTGCAGACACATATATTCCAACCCATTACTTACTGGTTCGTCAGTCTTGGACACCCTGTAGATAATTAAAAAGTAATTCATGTGAAACTGCAGTTTTTATTTTCCCCACTACCATGTGACTTTGTCATGTCCCCAGTCTGTAAACAAATGGGGAACTTTCTGGTTCCTCGACAACACAAATCTGAGGTTCCTCTGCAGTGGCTCACTGTCACAGTCTGTAAGGACGGTAGGGCCTTTCTCTGGTTGCCTTCCACCCCAGACACTCAAACTCACTGTTGCCTTGTGCTATGATTCCTTCACCTTTCTTTGATTCACATGGCCATTGCTCTGGCATTCTTTTCAGGGTGAATCCTATCTTTTCCCCACCTTGCATAAAATTAATTTTTCTAGCCACTGAGCTTGATTTGAGTTCTCCAACATATAAATATAATAATATTCTCTTTAAATGTCATTTATTTTTAGTAGTTTATTATGCCCATCAAGATCTACCCCTATTTGTCTCTGTAGCTCCCAAATAATGAGTTCATCCTATTATCTTCTTTCTACATCTTTACAAATACCAATTTGTAAAGGGAAAACCCAATACGGGAAAGAACATGTTTCCCTCTGTCTTTACAACATTCTTTTCTGCTTAATTAGCACTGCGTTCAGAAATCTGAAAGAACATCCCTCATCATTGCTGACATTACTACTGAGATTGCATAACTTATATTAATATTATGGTCCCAGTACCATAATATTCTGTTCTGCTAAAGCCAGAATAGGTGTCACATCCCTGCAGAGTTTGGGAACATTCCTACATGGGTGCTAGGGAACTAGGGTCCTCTGAAGGAGCCAGTAGCACTTTTAAAGAAGAACCCACATTCTCTTATTTCTTAAGTTAGTTTTTTTTTTCCAGTAAAAGTCCATATAACAAGCAACAATACAAATGTCAGGAAGACAGTCAAAAGTGGAAGTCTGATCACTGCTTGGTGAGTTTATTCAGCCCTGGCTAATTAACACATGGAATTTTTTATATTTGGTGCTTATTATACTATTTAAATTGCTAAGAAGTATTTTACATGTTATTCCAAATTGTGAAAGAAAAATCACTTAATTTATTGTCTCGTTAAAGTTTTTACTAACATTTACTTTCTCGTTTTTAAGAGAAAAAAAGCATATAGAATTGCAAATGGATTGAAATTAGCATATTTTGATGCATGTTTTATATATGTGTTTATTTCATAAGAAGGCTTTTGGATGAAATGTATTATAAACATTTGGAGAAAATATTTTTCAAGCTTACATTTGCCAAGCACTTTACTTGTTAATTCATTTATTCCTCACAACCAGCATCTGAGACAGGACTTCGTTTCACCTCCAGCTCACAGACAAAGAAGTGAGTAGAGAGGTTAATTTCATCTACAGAGCTACGGAATGTCTGAAGAAGACTGATTGACCCCTAAGGCCAGCATCAGGAAAATTGTGCTATTTTATATTCATTGGACTTGAGAGTAT
This sequence comes from Mus pahari, assembly GCF_900095145.1. Taxonomy (NCBI): domain Eukaryota; kingdom Metazoa; phylum Chordata; class Mammalia; order Rodentia; family Muridae; genus Mus; species Mus pahari. Next base: position 34,982,357 of record NC_034591.1, on the reverse strand, counting down.
TTAATTTCTACTTGATTCATTCTCAAATGGTAAGCAACATGTTGTGAAATGAATATTAAAATAAACAATCTTGTGTTATACTTTAAAAGAGGTCATTTTTATAAAATTTAAATTTATTGTGAAACTGAGTGGGTAAGATTTTTCCCATACCATATGGACATCCACTTAAGGACATAACAACTTCGGTATGCAACTGTAGAGATTTTAATGTTTCTCTGAAAGTCCTACTAATATCTTCAAAATCTAGTAGATAATATTTCATATGTGGACTAATAGAGAAACGATTTACCTTGCCTATTATCAGAACCGTTTGAACAGAGACTCTAACACAAGTGATTATGGATTCGTTCTGTGTTAGTGTGTCAAATCCTTTCTAGAAATAAGCTTATGCAACCCTCAGACAGTTACCTTTGGATGGGAACTTTTTTTTCCTTTTTGGTGCCCAAAAAAAGAATCAGAATTCATTGATGTTCTCAGTCATAAACCCCAAAGTCATGGAGAGGACTGAGCACCCGTTGATATTCCCTTCCCTTTCCAGATTGCAGCGAAGCTGTCTAGGTTAGAGGGTTCCTCTTAACAGAGGAAGAACACGAGAAATCATTCCTCCATTTTATTTTCCAAAAGTTCTGCACAAGATTTTTTTTTTCATTTAATTTTTACCCCCATGTAAGGAACATGCAAATCACTACCACATGATTAGAAGCTCTCTCTAATTTGGTTGAAATGCCCAGGTCTTTTGTTTTATCTTTACTGACCATAATTTAGCATTGAGAGCATTACTGTCACCACTAATATTATTTAATGCAGTCAAAAATATGATGGAAAGCTATAAACAACCTTTAACCACTCTATCCTTTTTTCTGGACAAAACAATGCTATTAAACGTGAAAGAAAATTACTCTTTACATGCTCTTTCTTCTTTATAAAGATGAGTCAGGAAAGAGAGAAGAGTGAGTAACACCCAAGGCCACTGGTGACTAAGGTATTTCATAAAATAATTAGATATGAAGGAAAAAGTCTTGTTGGGCTTAGAAGGTGGAACAAGTGCATTCTGAGTAACTCTCATAATCCCAACACATTAGTGGCAACAAATAGTATCTATTGTGTGTGTGCTTATTCTTGTTGTGTTTGTGCCTCTGTGCAGTTTGTACGTGCATGTGTGTGGCATGTGTGAAAAAAGCCAGAAGAACCTGTCAGGTTTTTTCTTCTATAGCAACCGGCTTTAGTTTTTGATATAGTATCACTCAGTGAATCTAGAACTCATTGATTCAGTTGGACTGGCTGGCTAACAAGCCCCAGGAAAACCTGTCTCTGTATCCAAAGAGCTGGGATCACAGGCATATAACATTGTGCCTTGCCTTTCATGTGAGTGCCAGGGCCCTAAACTCAGGTCTCCATGCTTGAGAGCAAGCATTTTAAGTAATAGCTGAGGTACTCAACCTTCTCCACAGACCTACATACTTTGAAAGCTTTTATTTAAAGTATTTTACACAAAGTGCCTTGCTCATAGACTTTTCCTCTCCCAGCCACCCCCCCCCAGATCTCACCCCTCACTACCCACTCCCAGCCCTCCCCCCAGATCTCACCCCTCCCTACCCACTCCCAGCCCCCCTCAGATCTCACCCCTTCCTACCCACTCCCAGCCCTCCCCCCAGATCTCACCCCTTCCTACCCACTCC
>NC_034591.1:34958548-34980612 GCF_900095145.1 Mus pahari | reverse complement strand
CCTCTCCCAGCCACCCCCCCCCAGATCTCACCCCCTTCCTACCCACTCCCAGCGCCCCCCCAGATCTCACCCCTCCCTACCCACTCCCAGCCCCTCCCAGATCTCACCCCTTCCTACCCACTCCCAGCCCCTCCCAGATCTCACCCCTTCCTACCCACTCCCAGCCCCCCCAGATCTCACCCCTTCCTACCCACTCCCAGCACCCCCCCCAGATCTCACCCCTTCCTACCCACTTCCATTTTTAAAGACCTTGAAAAGCCTGTTCTAACTACAAGTCCCCGTCATGTGATTTAAAACATGTTCCATCTCTTTACATTTCAAAGTCAATTTTCTACATGTGAAAACATTATATATTGAGAATTTGAGAATTTTTATGCAATTTAAGCATGCTGTGGTGCATTTGAAAGTGTACAAAGTTTCAAAATAATCTAGACATGTAAAGGAGCATTGGTAAACAATTTACTTGAACCTCAAGCACATTTAATTTGGATTTTCTAAACCAGTGTCCCTTTGAAGTCATGTGAGTAAAACCAGAACACACTGTGTGCACAGCTTTGCTGTCTATTCTGCTTCGTATTGAAAATAAACAAGCACCTGTAGCCAATAGAAAAGGAAAGTATCTGCTTGGGACCCCCCAAGACCAAGTTCTGCACAAAGAAGATCTATGTGCCCCGGAGAGAAAAAGGGCAGGGATAAGGGACAAACGGCAGAAAATAGAAAACAAGAGAGAAGGGAAAAGAACAAAGGCAAGAGAATAAAAGGAGCCTGGGAGGGATGAGGATAGGTGGGACAAAGGACTGCCTCTGGGTAGAGAAAAGAGAGGAGATGGACTTGGTCCATAGGGAAATGGCTGTTTGTAAAGGTAAAGGGGCAATCCCTGAGTTAGGATGAGGTGTTTAACTTTAATTGGCCATGCTAATTAGATGAGCCAAAGGGGGCTCTTGATTGGTGGACTTCAGTACTTTGATCCCTTGACTTTGTTAGTCAGAGTAACAAGGAAGGATTGGCCATAAAAGGGAAAAGGGAATAGACCATGACAGACAGCTTTAGGAATGCAATCTAATTTTGTTTTTTTTTTTTGTTTGTTTTGTTTTGTTTTGTTTTGTTTTGTTTTTTTTTTTTAGCAAGAGGGAATGGTGGAGAAGCATAAGGTCTGCCAGGGCCATGTGTGAGCTGGCCAGAAACTCTTCAAGTACCACAATAACAGGAAGGAATGCTAATTTGTATATACTGATTCTGAGTATGTAATTTAGAAATGAAAATCATATTGATTGAAACTAAAATAAATGAGGCTTCACAAAACATTTTTATTTATTCTTTTAAATTGTCAGGTGTTTACATAATCCACTTTACTCATACCCAACCATCATTACCTCAGTCCGAATTTATTGTTATCAATCCCTTCTCCTAAGATCTAATATTACTTCTCTTTCAAGTAATTCAAATATCAATAACAAATATTTTCTCCTAAATTCTATCAGTATAGCTATGTCTGTTTAGACATGCTGAAAATGTCCCGTACGCATCATCTCCTTTCACTCACATACATACAGGAAACATTGGTTGAGAAACTAATCTGAGAAGTTTCCAGGTGCTCCCATGCACTAATTTTATATACCTTTCTTCATATACAGAAATATATGAGAAAAATATAGAGAGAGTTAATAATTAGTTTCTTGCACGTAAAAGACTGTAGCAGTAAAAGCTCTATGATAGGGTGTTATCACGTATAACCAGAGCAGAAGTTGCACTCTCTTACAATCTCTACATAACTCATTCCAATAAAATGAACTTCAAACTCTCTGCACACTGATGTTGAATTGTTTCACCTGTGCTGAATTAGTATTATCCTAGGATGTTGCAAAAATCTCTGAAGGAGTAGTTCAAGTGTTTTGAATTGGTTTTCTCCACCTGTAGGTAAAATATCCTGATGCAGTTATGATACATATTAAACTTTTAAAATGTTGAATCCCTTTATGGCATTTATTCATAGGTCAGTGCTAAAGTGTGTAGATTGGTCACCTCACATCACTGACATACTTTAGTTTACCACTCTCAAGTGTCATATCGCATCTAAACTGAACACTAACAATTGGATCATTTCTGCAAGTGTTCATGTGAAAGAGACATTTGGATTATTTTACTTTTAGAAAAGGGGGGGACTCATTAATCATCTTCTGCCAAATGTCTTTAAAAGTATTTCAAGGAGTCATGATGACAGGAATATCCAAGGTTTCTGAAAATACAAATTGCAAGATACAGTTGAATCATTTAAAAATGTCACTGGGATATTTTCAGGGAACTGGATATTTTTCTTGTTAACGTAATTACTCAAGGCAAGTGCTTCCATTACCAATTGATCAAATGACAGCAATCCTACCTACGTGAACAGAATGTCTCATCTTCACTGGCTTTCATTACAGTAGGAAAAAAAGCAATAAATAACAGAACACTAATCACAGCATTTTCTCTCCACCTGCAAACAACATGTCCTTCGTATCAGTCATTGCTTAAAAGAAAAACGCATCAAACTCGCCATGGCAGTAAACACATGAAATTCAGGCACTCAAGAGGTGGAGACAACAGGATTATAGGGTCAAGACTAGCCACAGCCACAGACCAAATTCAAAGCTGTCCTAGGGTCATTCACAATGCTGTTTCAAAAACCTAACACAAGAAGGAATGAGCCACCCCCACCCCCACCCCCACCCCACGGTGTAAAATGTTTAAATGAGCTACTATGATACGCCATCTCTACGCATACTCACTGCAGTTGATTTAAATAAAATTATATGTGCCTAAACCATCTCACAGCAAGAAAAAAAATCACTCTTTATATTCAAGTTATCCTTTATAAGACATAGTATTAGGAAGCTTTTAAAAAATCTTTTATAAACAATTTTATTACCATATAGTAAATAGAATAATTTACCAAAGAAAAGAAAAAAATAACTTTCCAAAGAAAGCTACATCATGATTTCTAGAAGATGTGCATAAGGAATGGATATGAAGGTGTGATTGAGGATCTAGAATTTGGGAGAGTATAATGGCTTATCCATTCTTTTCTTCTTGTTTCTTTTTTTTTTTTTTTTCAATTTTTTATTAGATATTTTCTTCATTTACATTTCTTTTTTCCAATTTTTTATTAGATATTTTCTTCATTTACATTTCAAATGCTATCCCAAAAGTCCCCTATACCCTCCCCCCACCCCTGCTCCCCTACCCACCCACTCCCACTTCTTGGCCCTGGCCTTCCCTTGTGCTGGGTCATATAAAGTTTGCAAGACCAAGGGGCCTCTCTTCCCAATGATGGCCAATTAGGCCATCTTCTGCTACATATGCAGCTAGAGACACGAGCTCTGGGGGTACTGGTTAGTTCATATTGTTGTTCCACCTATAGGGTTTCAGCCCCTTTCAGCTCCTTGGGTACTTACTCTAGCTCCTCCATTGGGGGCCCTGTGTTCCATCCAATAGCTGACTGTGAGCATCCACTTCTGTGTTTGCCAGGCACTGGCATAGCCTCACAAGAGACAGCTATATCAGGGTCCTTTCAGCAAAATCTTGCCAGTGTGTGCAATAGTGTCTGGGTTTGGTGACTGATTATGGGATAGACCCCCTGGGTGGGGTAGTCTCTGGATGGTCAATCCTTTCATCCCTTCTTATGTGCCAGGTTTTCACAGGACCAGAAGGGTTAGAGAAACTGAGATAACGGAGACATGGTGATACAAGTCAGCAAGCCAAGGAATGAGGGAATCTAGAACTGGAATAGACAAAGCTCGATGCACATAGCTTACCTTAGAAGAGACAAGTCCTGTGAATCTAGGATAGCTATCTCATTTTCTACCCAGTCAGAGAAACTGCATGTTCTTTTAAATCATTAAGTATCTAGTGATTTGTTGCAACAGCTGTATGGGGTTAACATACTCATACTCATCATTCTGAAAATAATAAAACTGGCCATCACTTTTCTAGGAAAATGGTATGGAGTTAATATTTATGCCACAATAATCAGATATTATGATAAATTCATTTTGCCCAGCTTAGTTTTATAAATAGCCCTATAGTCCATGTGTATCAAACAATTTGTCTGAACTTTAAAGAACAAGCATTAGTAAATGAGGACCACCACATTTAAAACTAAGAGAAGTCAGAATAGAACTTCATTATTTACCAAGGGGGAAAAATATGAGGATTTGCACAGAACTGCTCATTTCTTTAAAACAAATATGATAGTTTCTCATGAACAGGATAAATGCACGACTCTTTCCTTACATAAAGAAGCAAATTTAGAGGCCCTTCAAAGAACTCAGTATTCATTTCCATAACAGTAAAATAGACTCTGAAGAGCTCAGATAATGGTACTTAAAATACATACAATAAAGCCCTTTGAACATGGACAAAATAAAAAAGATCAGAAAGGCAGGAACAGACAGCATTCAGACCTGAGATACTCACAGTTTAGTGGGTGAGAAAATACATTAAATTCTTTGGAAGTTAAGCATAGTTTTTGGTTAGCCATAGAGAACATCATCACAGTAATGCAAGGGAATGAAGAAATAATTGGTTGGAAACAGGAATGAGAAGGGCTTCTCCAAGAGATGCTTGTGTACTTCTTGAAGCGTAAACCAAACACACATTCCTAGGCATGATTGTAATCTTAATGAAAATCAATCTCCTCCACAACCAAAGTAACACATGAACTTTCAACCTTTTTCCATGTTAATAATCTAAAATTCATTCTTCTCAAATACCAGCTCAACATTGAGCATCTCAACTGAGTTATTGTCATCAAACACAGTGCTTAGGGATGTGATATCATACTTAGTGACATGTAGTTTTGCATCTGTTCCTGGGTCCATTTATAAAAGAAAATTCAGGAATATTCAGTAAATTTTCAGTAAATAAGGAAATCAGTTTATTTGAAAAGATATTTATCCTAAATCGATACATCACTATTAAAGCAACTGCCCATAACTCTAAACAGAATTAGAAATCAATATCTTTTGAATTCTCTCAGTTTAGTTCAGAAGTACATATGCATGGGTTGTATTAAATTAACTGAGCTCCTTCCAATAGTTCTTTATACATTAGAAAATCCTTTTGCATACAATGTTTTAGTAATTCTCATAACTGCCTTTTTAAATGCAAACCACCTAAAACAGAACCTAATGCAGTCTGCACGGCTTGGATCCAGAAGAAAAAGAATAAACTTCATAATGTTTCCAAGTTCCATCTTAGTCAAACAGAGTATCACGATCTTTGGGACACAAGTAATGACAAGTTAAAGAGCCAAGCACTGTATCCAAACCTGTAGCTGCTAATTTTTATAGAAATACATTGAGAAAAAAATTAAAGACAAGAGATTAAAATACTTTGGCTATCTTGATGTTTAATAAAGAAGTACAACTTCCAAGTGACGCAATACCAACCGTAGAGAAATGGCTTGAACAGCAAAGACAGGTTGCTTTATACATAATTTCAAAGAAAGCCATACATTGTATTTATTTTAAATTTTTATTAAATATTTTCTTTATAGCAAATGTTATCCTCTTTCCTCATTTCCCCTATGAAAACTCCCTATCCCTTCCCACCTCCCCTTGCTCATCTACCCTCCCACTACAGCCTCCCTACCCTGGCATTCCCCTACACTGGGGCATCGAGCCTTCACAGTACCAAGGGCCACTCCTCCCACTGATATCTACGAAGGTCATCCTCTGCTACATATACAGCTGCAGCCATGGGTCTTTCCATGTGTATTTTTTGGTTGGTGGTTTAGTCCCTTGGAGCTCTGAGGGTACTGTTTGATTCATATTGTTGTTCCTTCTATGGGGCTACAAACCCCTTCAGCTCCTTGGCTACTTTCCCTAGCTCCTCCATTGGAGTTCCTGTGCTCAGTCCAATGGTTGGCTGAGAGCATTCCCTTCTGTATTTTTCAAGCACTGGCAGAGCCTCTCAGGAGACAGCCATATCAGGCTGCACTTGTTGGCATCCACACTAGTGTCTGGATTTGGTAACTCTATATGGGATATATATATATATCCATATATATATGGGATGGATCCCCAGGTGGGGCAGACTCTGCATGTCCTTTTCTTCAGTCTCTGCATATATTGTATTATAAATAGCTCTTCAATATAGCCTTCAACCCTATCCAGTACATTGGTAATTACACTGAATATTTTTTTTTAAAAAAATGTATAAAGTCATACTGTATGAAATTGGCCCTGTGCTCTGTAATTAATATTTCATTGGATGGAGAGGTAGATCAACTAAGTGGATTATTTTCTGTGAACCAGTTCCAATACTACAAAGATACCATTTCTATGGTAATCACAGAGTTTCACAGAGAAAGAAGAAACTGAGATAGGGCTGTTGTCTGCATAGTTCTTTAATCTGTTTTGTCCCCATTGATTGTTAAAATCAATAAAATTGGATGTCACAACCAATTTGACTCCTCCAGTTTTATAATAAATAGTTAATTCTAAAAATACTTACAAAAGGTTTATTCTACATATTTAAAAAAAACAAAACAAAACAAAACTCTAAAGCAGTGCTTGACAGGAAAGCCTTTTGGTGACAATCCAGTGCACACCACCCTCTTCTTCATTCTGTTCATTCTGGCTGGATCACATATCTGGCTACATTCATTCATGGTTGCCCCACCACAAATTTAATCTAACTGAATGTAGTGTGTCAACTACATGCAGTGAATCTAGCAGAAACTAATGATTGTATATAACACAACTTTCCCGGGTAGTTTCCCCCAAGGGACTGTCCTAAGTTGAACGAGCAAGATGTGTCTGAAAATTCCGTCTCTTCTAATCTTCCATTTCATCATCAACCATTAAGTAATTAGAGTGTACCAGCAGCTGGACAGTACATGCTAAGTGACACGGGCTTCACCAAGAAGCACATTATGACAGAACTACAAAGGTAACAAAGTCACAGATGGCTACTAGCTTTATGCTTTCATTTCTACAACTAAAACCATTTAAAATTGTCTATTGTGTACAATGCGGTGTTGACTAAAATAAGCAGAAAGATGTAATTACTGTCTTACCCTTCTGTTAGTATAACAAAATATTCAGTGCCATTATGCGTTAAAAACAAAAGGTTTATTTTGTCTTTGGATGTCTTGGTCCAGTTGAGCAAAACCATTCTTTGGTCTGTAGTAGGGATACCAGACATCAACACAGACAACTGACCAACTAAAGCAATAAGCATAACATACTGCCAACCCTATAGGTGGAACAACAATATGAAATAACCAGTACCCCCTGAGCTCATGTCTCTAGCTGCATATGTAGCAGAAGATGGCCTAATCGGCCATCATTGGGAAGAGAGGCCCCTTGGTCTTGCAAACTTTATATGACCCAGCACAGGGGAAGGCCAGGGCCAAGAAATGGGAGTGGGTGGGTAGGGGAGCAGGGGCAGGGGGAGGGTATGGGGAACTTTCAGAATCAAATAAAAAAAAAATTCATCTTCAATGTAAAAAAAAAAAATAAAAACAAAAGTGACTTGCTATAAGTTTCCAGTGATATTTTGTGGCTAGGGGAAAACTTCAGCCACAGTTGCCCTAAAGACATTTTTTTTCCACTTCAATAACTTGCCTCAAATCTTAGCATAATTATATGATAAATGAAAGAATCCATGCCTCCCTGGCATTCCACTAATCTTATGCCACTTAGGAGTGTGATTGGTTAAAAGCCATCTGTAAGGGAGGTTTATGCATAATTAGGCTCTGATAAGGCCACTCAGCTTAGGTCATTAATAACACTGTGTCCTTTACATACACAGCTGCACTTCTGACTCTATATCCATACAGCATGTTCTCAGAATTGATTTTCTAGTAAAGGTAATTCATTTGCATTAACCCCTACTAGAACTCTCCCCTAAGCCAGACAGCTGATCTGAGTTGAAAATGCAATCTGTGCTTCACATCAAGCCAATAAATGTATTTTGACTCAACTGAAAACTCAAACGTCTCAATATTCACATTCTGGGGAAACACTCCACCACTAATTAACATTGTCTACCATGAGCTCAGAAGAGGAGAAAGGTGGTGTGTGCCCCAGGACAATTTACTTACAACTTTATTGTGAATTGAAATTGTTACACTGTTTAATTTTATTTGGTTTCATTGTTTGAACTTGACAGTAACTTCATGGGATGGTCCAACAAACTTAACAAACCATTGAAAGGAACTAACCCTGCTCGGGGTCACAATGGGCAGCAAGATGGCTTCTGCCCTTGCACAGACATTTCAAAATGCTGCATTCTGACCTGCGCGCCTGTCCTGCCTGGGGGTCTGGGAAACCTCCAGGGCCACACACTTTGACTCACAGTTCATGCTTTGTGGATCCATTTCTGCAGCTATCAACCATCCCCACGTTCCAAGATAACCTCTGCAGCCCAGACCTTGGCCTTGCAAACATGACAAAGGCAGCTTGAGCTCAAAATGGATCTGTCTATTCTCTCCCCGAACCTGACTCAAACACATGCATGTTTAGAACCCGATTGAAAGGAATCCTAAGGCAGTGGTGGCGCACGCCTTTAATTCCAGCACTAGGAAGGCAGAGGCAGGCAGATTTCTGAGTTCGAGGCCAGCCTGGTCTACGGAGTGAGTTCCAGGACAGCCAGGGCTATACAGCGAAACCTTATCTCAAAAAACCGAGAGAGAGAGAGAGAGAGAGAGAGAGAGAGAGAGAGAGAGAGAAGAGAGATTAAAAACCCCAGTATTCTGAATTAAATGTGTTATCAACTTACANCATCTGGTCTCCTAGGACACTCCCAAATGCTGATTATGCTCATCCTAGCAGATGAAGAAAATAGAAGTTTAAAAAGGGTAACAATGAGAGAGAGAAAGAGAGAGAGAGAGAGAGAGAGAGAGAGAGAGAGAGAGAGAGAGAGAAGAGAGATTAAAAACCCCAGTATTCTGAATTAAATGTGTTATCAACTTACAGTTGCGCAGGGCAGCTTCGCCTTACCAGGGAAGCTGTGCGGCCCTGTACCTGGCTGGCTGGGGCCAAAGCCCCATTCTTGGTTCTGCCAGCCAACTCTTCTTTGTTTAATTAAAAAAATAATAATAATAAGGAAATGGTCTTATAAATCCTGTTATGGATAAAATAAAATAAAATAAAATAAAATGGCTTCTGCCACCAGGGTCGTGCAGGTAGCAAAAAAGTTCCCTAACAGAAGAGAAAAACCTAAACTCAGTGCCTCGGAAACTCTGGGATCTGCTGCGCTCCCCTCCCACTCCTCTGTCATTTCACAGCATACTAAAGGACATATGTCCCCCGATTTACTGATGCACGAAGGGCCACCAGACACTTCAGAAATTATAAAATCATTACCCCAGAAATACAGAAGAAAACCTATGTCTCAAGAGGAAATGGAATTTATCCAGCATGGGGGGTCCAGAGTGATCGTTGTGGCTGCAGCTTGTCACGAGACAGAAGGATTAGCTTTACAATAAAGGACTTCCACAATGTCAAATGAAAAGTCACATATTAAACAACCTTAATAAATATTCTGTAAGCAGGATGAAGCATAGCAACTCCAGGTGATCACTTGCAACTCCTATGTTATGTATCGTGGTCAACTTCCCCACAAGCTGACCTATACACTTACTAAAGTCTACAGTTTTAAATGCTAGCCTGTTAGCTTGCTCTTGATTATAAAATGTTCCCAGTGATGAGCACATAGTATCTAAAAAAGAAAGAAAGAAAAAAAGAAACTAACTTGAATTTTTGAAAAACGGATTTAACACTACAAAAAATTCCCTCAGGAAGATATAAGCTGAATTCCCATTTAGAAATATTTGGGAAAAATAATATGCTCAAATTGAAAAAAATAAATATTTAGTTCTTAATTAGTTATTCAATTAAGATTTGTCCAAGTTGACCAAGTGGTCAACCCTAAACTCATATATACACAAATAACTTATATGCATTAAGCACGTTCTATTTTATAATTATAAATATATATATTATACATATACAGGATATATGTAAAAGAGTTTTAAAGAAACAGGGGTCACGTATTTTGAGATCACGGGGGTATTTGGAAAGGGTTTGAGGGGGAAAGGAAAAGGGAACAAACTTTATATCTTCATTTCAAAAAGTTTAAAAATATTTTAAAAACAGTATGACTTCAACAATGTTACTTGGTATTTCTAAATATTTATTCCTATTTTTACATTTGTTTGTGCAATTCTTAAAATTCAGATTCTTACAAGAAGCACACATGACAGACATTATTATAATAATCTCACAAGTCAAAAGCAATTTTAAACCATACATGTAAAAATGTTATATATGTTATTAATACAGTTTAAAAAGCAAAATCAGTCACACAATCAGATTTAGAAATATGTATCCATCACCTAAATGTAGTTTTGCTAATGTAGAAATTTTTACATGTAAAATAAAGATAAGAAAATTAAGTGTACATTCCTGCTTTAATTCAAATCAAGGAAAGGGAGTGGAAAATGATTCTGATCTAGAAATCAGAAGAATCTTCTCTGGCTTAGAGCTCTCTCTGCAGCCTTCCTTTGTGGCAACCCAGGGAAGCAATTGGCATGTGCATTATCTTACAATCAGCTATTGATTTTTATCTTCCATAAGACACTTAAGGCAAACAAGATCTTCACACATTTTCACTCTAAGGCTATTGTAAATTTAAACCTAGGAACTGAAGGCTGAGACAATTAGTAGCCTGGTTCACTATATTGGAAAGATAACATAAAACTCATGTTTTCTCTCTCATTATAAAAAAAACATTTAATTCATATTTTGTAGAAATAACAATTAACATCATGAAAAATATTAATTTTGATATTAAACAGTGACATAATCCTTTTTTCTATGTCTCTCTGTCTCTCTGTCTGTCTCTCACAAACACACATATGCACACACACAAATACACACACAAATACACACACACACACACACAGTTGCACACAAACATAGTCCTGTTCCTCCACGATTCTTCTCTCACAATTATCCGACTTTTATAGCTTTTTGATATAGTTTTGTTCTCCTACTAAGATAGAAATTTAAAATTCTGTGTGTGTGTGTTCATGTATATGGTTTTATAATAGGTTTAAAAGAGATTTGAGTACATAATCATATAGGCCATCCCATGAAGCAATTTCAACAAATGTAGCAAAGACACATCAATGATTATTATGTTCAGGGTTTCCAGAATTGGGAATCTTAAGGATCTCTAAAACAGTAGGTTTTGAACACCTTATTAATAATTTATGGCAACATCTCTTAGCAAACAAATTTAAAGTTGTAAAAACCATGTGTTTTAGGTAACAGTATCTCATAAGGTGCTATCAAGTTGGGTCTGAATTTCTTCTTATGTCATATTGGCATGATCAAAGGGAAATGGCAAGACCTGCAGCTGTTTCCCCAACTTTACAATTTGAAAATTTTCCTACAGGCTGGGTAGCCCAGAAACCTAGACTACAACCAAATATGACTGGCAAAAAAATATTTTAAGTCAATAAAATTATTCCTACTGATATTCTGCTATACTTGTAGACCAGAGCCTACCATAATCTTCAGAGAGAATTCATCAAGCAACTGATAGGAGCAGATGCACAGCCAAACATTAGTCATAGCTCTAGGAATCCCGAGGAAGACGGGGAGGAATGATCTTAGGAGTCAAGGAAGTAAAGGGCACTGCAAGGACATAACCCACAGAATTAACTAAGCAGGTCCCATAGGTGCTCACAGAGACTGAAGTGATAATCAGAGCCTATATGGGTCTGATATAGGCCCTCTATGCATATATTTTGTTTGTATAACTTGGTGTCTGTCTTAGAGTTTTTATTGCTATGAAGAGACACCACGATCGTGGCAAATCTTTCAAAGGAAAACATATCATTAGGACTGGCTTAGATTTTCTGAAGTTTAGTCAGTTATCGTCAAGGCAAGATGTACGATCACATGCAGGCAGGCATGATGCTGAAAGGGGGCCTGAGAATTCTGCATCTTGATATGCACACAACATAATTTACTGTGAGCCACACTGCACATAGCTGGAGCACATGAGATCTCAAAGCCTGTTCCTAAAGTGACATACTCTATTCAAACACACAAGTATATGGGGTCCATTTCTATCCAAACCCGAACAGTGGTGTTGAGGGATACTTAACAGAGGGAGTGGGGGCTGTCGATGACTCTGTTATCCTGCCTTTCAGGCGCTTTTCCTCCTACTGAGTGGCGTCATCCAGCCTTGATATAAGGGTATGTACCTAAACTTATTGTAGCTTGTTATGCCATGTTTGGTTGATATCCCCTGAGAGGCCTGCTCTCTTCTCAAAGAAAATGTTGGAGGAGTGGATATGGGAGGAGGGGAGTTGGAGGTGTGTGGAACTACGAGACTAGGAAGGAGGACAAACTGTGGTAGGAATGTAATACATAAGAGATATTATGGTTTGTATATGCTTGGCCCAGAGACTGATACGATTAGAAGGGGTGGCCCTGTTAGAATAGGTGTGGCCTTGTTGGAGTGGGTGTGTCACTGTGGGTATGGGCTTTAAGAGCCTCATCCTAGCTGCCTGGAAGTCAGTATTCTGCTAGCAGCTTTGAGATGAAGATGTAAAACTCTCAGCTCCAGCTGTACCATGCCTGCCTAGATGCTGCCATGTTTCCACCTTGATGATAATGGACTGAACCTCTGAAACTGTAAGCTGGCCCCAATTAAATGCTGTTTTCATAAGAGTTGCCTTGGTCATGGTATCTGTTCACAGAAGTAAAATCCTAACTAAAATGAAAAGAATAGATAAATAAATAAACACACACACACACACACACACACACACAAAACCTTCAAAGGATTTCATTTGCAAATGATTGATTTGAAATGAACTCTCCTAAGAACATGGAAATTATCTATAAATCTATCAATGAACTACAACCTTATTATAAGCAATCCTTAACCCTGATTTTTTTCTATCTAAAGGAAATGCAGAGCCAAAAAAAAAAAAAAATGGAGCCAAGACTGAGGGAAAGGCCACCCAGAGACTGCTCGACCTTGGGATCCATCTCATCTGCAGACACCAAACCCTGACACTATGGCTGATGTGAAGAAGTGCTTGCTGACAAGAACCTGGCATAGTTGTCCCCTGAGAGACTCTGCCAGCACCTGACCACAACATATGCAGATACTTAAAGTCAACTATCTAAATGAACTCAGGGACCCCAATGGAAGAGTTAGAGGAAGGATTGAAGGAGCTGACAGGAATTCCAACATCATAGAAAGAAGAACAATATCAACTAACTGGACACCCCAGAGCTCTCAGGGACTAAACCACCAGCCAAAGAGTAAAAATGGAGAGATCTATGGTTCCAGCTACATATGTAGCAGAGGATTGTCTTATCTGGCATCAATGAAAGGGAAGGCCCTTGGTCTTGTGGAGGCTTGATACCACAGCATAAGGGGATGCCAGAGCAATAAGCCAGGAATGGGGGAATAAGTGAGCACCCTCATAGAGACAAAGGGGAGGAGGGATGGGATAGGAGTTTGCAGAGGGGAAATCTGGAAGGGGACAACATTTTAAATATAAATAAATAAAATAACCATTAAAAAAAGTCAAAGCCACATAAAAGTATAAAATTTCCAACAACAACAAAAGGAGATTCCTGTTTGGCATAACAACTTCAAATGAACACTTATTATATGCCAAGAATCATTGAAGATATTGAATGATCAACAAAACTAAGACTGGTGTAGTTGCTACATATGTACAATTTCTCAGCTGTCATCTGAGACCCTTCCTCCTGCAGCACATGAGAACTAACACAGAGACCCACAGTGGACAGCCTTAAGAGAGTGAGAGACCTAAGAATACTCAGTCCTAGGTGGGATGTCTTCATATTCTAAACAGGACATCAACAAATATCTGCTCTCAGGGCTCAGGAAACTCTACATAAAAGGAGGCTTAAAGATTATAAGGATCAGCAGAGATAGATGAAACCAAGGAAACAGTATGTTCCAGAAACAAAATGACTGACTCGCCCATGAATTCACAGACTGTGGTAACATGCACACAGAGCCTACACAATTTCAAGCCAGATGGCTTCTAGCTCTGAGAGGAGAAAGGACCTGAACCCCTATCTCTAATCCAGGAGCTATCTCTAATCAACAGCTGGCTGCAAAGAAAATATTAGTATTCTTCAGTATAGTGATACTAGGTGCATAAACCCAATTAAGGGCAAGCTCCATGTTCCCGAGAAAATGGCCAATACAAAATGAACTTACATATGCCTTTTATATAAGGAAGATTTGGTTAAAATAACTATAGTAAAAAAAAAATTTAAAAGTAAAAGAAATTACAAAACAAGAATCTGGAGGCTATTTGAGTACTTCGCAAAATTAAAATCCATAAACACATCTGACTCCCATACTATGGAAAGCATTGATAATTTCTTAAGTACTTCCCACACTCCATTTCTTCCTTTGACCTTTCTTTCAACAGGCTGCAATGGTACAGATGAGGAAAAAGAAGTATGTGTTTTGTAGACTTCTTTTTAAAAAATCTTATACTGCATTATTGGAGCATCTTTTGATTCCCTGGTCTTTTGATTGTTTTCCGATTTTGATTTTGTGTTTTTATGGGTTTTTGTTTGTATGTGTTTGTTTCTTGTGCTCTGGGGTTGTTCTTCTGTTTATTCTGATTTGTTTGCTACTTTTTAAAATTTGAGCTTGTTTTTTAAAGATAGAAGGTGCAAGATAGGTGGAGAAGTGGGGAGATTCTGGGAGGAGTAGGGGCAGGGCAAAACAGAATCAGAATATATTTTATGAATTTTTCAATAAAAGAAACAATATTGGAGAACTTGCAAATGTGCATAATTATTTGACTATCAAAACAAATTAGAATGAGAGAGAGAGAGAGACAGAGAGACAGAGAGAGAGACAGAGACACAAACACACACACACACACACACACACACACACACACACACACACACACACACACACGGAGAGAGAGTAGCTAGAGGGCAAATTCTCCATCTAAATGGTGGTGTGCTCTATGGTGCCTCACAAGCCTCCCTAGAGTTTAAACTAGCTTTTCAATATATCTCCCTCTTTCAGTGGCTTACCCTTCTCCCTAATATTGAAATGAATAATTATTTTAAAATATTGAGAGAAAAGTAAATGCTCTTCTCATTTTACAAAGTAACAAATCCATACTCCTGAGTTTGGATAAAGACATTAAAATACAAGGTTAGTTAATTGATTACAGATTCAGAGGCCTCAGCTTACAGAACCTCCAAAGAATGACCTCCACCTGAAAGTCGACCCAGTCACCAAGAGTGCAATGTTGTAAACAAGGTTATTGTTTGAAATAAGGGATGTTTCATGATTGAAATCAGGCAATGACGTAAACAATTTAGCTAGTGTTCTGAGGTTTGGCTCTGTGTCTATTTTAGTGCTAAGTGGAGGCCCCCAAGTCCTGGAATCTGCATGAAGACTCAAGTGACTCCATGTGACCTTGTCCCCAGGTTACTTCTGGTTGGTAAATGAAGATGCCAACAGCCAACAGTGGGACAGAAGGGACATAGGTGGGGTTTAGGATTCCCAGTCTTGGGCGTCAAAAAAGGGCCACAAAGGATAGAAAAACGTAGAGGAGGAAGGAGAAGCTGGCATGGGTTAGGTGAGTTATGAAAATGTGATCCTGAGGGTTGGCCAATTGGAGCTAAGAGTAGCCCAGATAAAACATACTAAGTAATAACTAGGAGTTATCGATAGGAAGTAGATTTTTAATAACATAGAAGGTAGATATCTGCCCAACTCTTATGCTGTTAAAGGCTTGTTATAAATATAAAGGTTGTGTGTATCTTTTATCTGGGAACTAAATGGTCAAAGGCAGGATAGAAACCTTGGATTGGGATTAACATTTTCTATAACAGTAGTGATCATAAAGAGACAGGCCATATGTCATTTCTTTTGAAAAGTATGTAAGATACATTGATGAAGTCTAAATTGGCTAGAAATACTATACAATTCCAAGAGTTGTTAGAAAAAAATATTCCATAAACTCAGATATTAAACTTCAAATATAATCAGTAAATATCTAGGTTTTATATAAATACAGATTTATTTACATATATAATCATATATAAAAATATTATGAAACTAGAAGGAGGCATGAAAGATGCACTAGGAAGGTACAGACAGGCATGATAAACAGGAAATACAACATAAAGTATAAATAAATTTCAATATAAATAATATCAAGAAATATAAATGTTTAAACTCAGCATTTTGAAGACAAAAATGGGGGGGAAACAATTTAGCTTGGAATATCCAGAAATTATAAATAAATAAATAAATAAATAAATAAATAAATAAATAAATACAGAATTGAAATGAGTGCATGGAAAAAAATCATACAAACACCATGAAAACTGCTAAAGCAAAACTAGCACCCTAGAAAAATTTGAGTTTAAGATACAAAAACAATGTGAGTAAGAATAGAAGATTCCTTATAATAATATAATCAACCGAGCAATAAAGGGGTAAAGTTAAACATTTTTAAAGGACTGTCTTCAGATTTTAGGAGAAAAACACATTGTCACATTTACCAAAAACTTCCTAAGATCATAATCCTGGCCCACTGTTTTGCTTCAAATAATAACTCAAGCATACACAATGAATAAGGTATAGCAACTTTTTACAACAAAATCATGTGCAACCAAATAGATAAACATGAAGCAACGTACCCAGGCAAATACACAATATAATTTCTGCACACATGTGGGATAAGCACAAAGCATGACCTTTAGCTAACTCATAAGGAAGCTCCTGTTTTTTTACTTTTTCATAAAATGTTTTATTTTCAATTATACATTTTTTTCTTGTTATTTTTCTATCTTGAATTTAGCAACTTTATTCGAACTGTATAAAGATAATTATCCATGTCTATTCCAATATGTAGAAGGTAAACCATCATTTGGAAAGCAAAGCTGAACATACCATGCCACATGTATTACAGCTTAATTCTGAGAAATTTCAATGAAGACACAAAAACCGCAATTGGGTTTCCCATTAAAATAGTCTCCTCGTGGAGACTCCAGATCTTCTCTGTCTCCTTTCATTAGTTCCCACCACACTTAGGATTTATGTCCCTACTCACAGTCTTCAAAAAACCATGTAATCTATGAGAGAACAGGCTCTAAGCATCGCAGCTTTCATAGTCACATTCAGGTCTAGCAGGAACTGGATCCCAAAGTTGTCTGAATCCGAAAGGCCTCTCTCACACTATCAGCACACTGCTTGGATATTTCGCCAACTCTAGACCCCTCATCAAGAGACTCTGATCTCAAAATCATTATCCAAACACCAGGTGTGTGCAACACACAGACAAACAACTTTTAGTACATCCTCCTTCTTTTCATTTTGAAGAATGAGCTTTGGCAGGTCTGAGTCACATAACCTGTCGGCACACCAAGAGTATGGCCTCATAAAGAACAAATATATATATATATATATATATATATATATATATATATATTTGTATATATATTTATATTTACAAATTTGTATATATATTTTATTTTATATATATGTATATATTATATTTATATATATATTTGTATATATATATTTATATTTACAAATTGTATATATTTTTTATTATATATATATATATATATATATATATATATATATATATTGTTCTCTGAACACAATACCTCTAAACACTGAGTATACGAAAGGGTACAACTTCTATATATCTGCGTGTTAAAAATGATTTCTTGAGCAATACCTGTCTATCCCCAGAGCTCAGAAGGCAGGAGGGCTAGAAATTCAATGTCATTTTTGACCACATAGAGAATTTGAAATCAACACGGGACACAAGATGCCCTGTTTCAAAACACAAGCAAACAAATAACAGATAATTAAATTGCTAAAGAAAAATAGAGTAATAATAAAACAAAATAAATATATCTGAAAATGTAACTTTTCAGATGTAGATATAATAAAAACTCATCAACATTTTATGAAGGGATTCTGATTTTTAGGGAAGAATTTATATCCCTGAATGAACTAAAAATAAACATTGATTTCAAAATATTCAAAGACAATATGTTTTGAAAGTGAAAAAATTAAAAAATAACGGAGATGACAGCAGAAAAGAAACAATACACAAAATCAAAAGCTAGTTTTCTAAGAAAAAAATTCAAATCAGACAAAATAAAGTCTCTCTCTTTCAAAGATACTTGCTAAATAAATAAATAAAAATAAAAATAAAAAACAGCCATGAGAATGTTGTCTAAATAAAAAGGCAATAAATGTTTCACTAAGAGGCATGAGAACTCATGGCCATCAAGAGGAGACACAAGATGAGTCAGCAAATACATTGAATGACATGGATTAGAAATACTGGCCAGACATGGTGGGATGATATACCCTGGGGTCCTCAATTCCCTCAGAGGAGAAGTGGAGGGGGATGGGTGGAAGAATCGTGGGAGGGGGTAAGCAGGAGGGGGCAGCGAACAGATTGTAAAGTGAAAAAAGTAAAGTAATTAATAATATATATATATATTATATATATAAAGTAATTAATAATATTATATATATAATTAAATTTAAAAGAATAAATAAATAAATACTGGACAAAGTTGTAGAACCATCCCAGTCTACCCACTTAGGAAAGCACATGTCCCATTGTAGTTGTTTCTGAAACCAAACAGGTATAGCTAAGCTACAAGACACCACCAATGAACCACTCTCAGGAACTCAAGGCAATTTCCCTCAAGTGATAAATCCACTGGGCCAGTGAATCTGCTTCATGTTAGCTAGATTAGTGGGAACAAATTATTTTCCTAAAGAGTTAGGTGACACTTTCACGTGAAGCCAAGCCAATGCTAGTATAGATCCTGCTGTGTTCTTGAAAATACCATCTCAATTTAGCCAGCAACTTCGGGACCTTTCACTTCCCAAAGTGCTATTTGATATCTTTGAGTTTTGAAACTATCAGATGGCAATAAGACAAAAGAGAGGCATAAGCGCATCATGGGCTAGGCATTCAGTTCAACAAGAAACCCTGTAAAAAGGTATCAGTTTCCATTTTTTACTTTTTGAAATTAAAATATAATTAATTACATAATTTTTCCTTTATCTTTCCTACTTTCAACCCTGCCATGTACCCACCTCTAATATGTGTCATCTTTTACGTTAATTGTTTTATATATATATATATATATAATATATATATATATATATATATTATATACATATATATAATGTATATATATATACATACATATGGACATATATATTCTTAAATATGTAAATATGTTCTTCTCAGTCAGTATAATGTTACTTGTATGTACATGAGTTTAGGGATGACCTCTTGGTATTGGATAACCATTGAGAAATTCTTGCCTGGGGAAGACTGTTTTCAGTCTTTTCCTCCTATCAGCAATCCTTAGTTGCCTACAGATATGCTTGTTGTTTGGTTTGGTTTGTCTTAATAAGAATTAACATAATGGCAGACAAAATATATTTCAAACTCCAGAGAACGCTTGCAGTTGAAACTCTCTCCCTTTACTCAAGGTTCCAAATAGCAGAATTACCCACCCATAGAAACTGGAGTTCGAAAATATCACTGGGGTTCTGCGAACTCCAGTCATAAAAACTGTAGAACTGTGCAGGACAGTTTCCACTGCAGCCAGTGGTTTGTGTCCCACACTGAAGATTGGGAGTTGAGCATTAGTGGCCATAGAGTGCCAAGTAGAATATACACAGGCAGCACCCTCTTCTTTAAAAGCCAGTTGTCACATAAAATGCAGGGCTTTCTCTGTGACAAGATCTGGAAAACTGCAAAGCTCCTTGATTGCCAAAGGAATTACGAATTCTGAATCTACTGACAAGTCTCTCAAAAATCACTTGGCAGGAATGTTCCTGAGTCTTCTCGGCTCTCCTCACAGAGGTGTGACAGTACTTTAGTTCAGGAGTACGTTTGCTGAGGCTTCTGGAATGCCAACCAGCACAGTGTGATTTATGCAGTGAATCTTTCTGACATCAGAGCTATGCAAAACGCAAAACTCTGCTAATTCCAACATCAAAGGGAATTTAAATGCCCAAGGAAATCCTGTTTTCAAGTCCTTTCCTGATGTGCAAGAATCTGTCTTGATGTCCAGATGTTAATGCATCAGAGTAAATGTACACAAAACAACCAAGCCCGGGAACCCTAACAAGTGTCATGATCATAGTTGAGTTAGTTACATCACAATGTCTTGAATACCTAGGGCACTGTGGTTGATCTTAAGCCATTGAACTGACATTTAAAAGCTTCGGCTATAAGTAAAACTGAACAAATAATAAGTTTCACATTTAACGTTGTTAAAAGTTTAGTGTGAGGCAAAAAGTAAAGGTAGACTGTCTTACCTGGAAAAAATACTTAAAATCGTAGATTGCTGTTAGGCCCAGTAAACAACTTAATGTATGTTGCTCTTTTATGTATACAGACATGGCAATCTAGTGTATAATTGCTACCTCTTTAGAGAAAATAACTCTTTAATCAGAAATAAAGGATCTATTTTAGTTCCTTTTCCCAGTTCTGTGGCCAAAATGTTCTGAAAGAAACCATTTAAAGGAGGAAGAGCTGACTCTGGATTACAATTTGAGATCACTCTTGTGTGGAAAGCTCGGAGACAGGCTAGAAAGGCTTGGTAGCAGGAAGAAATGGCTGACCGCTCACATTAGTCAGGTGGACAAGAGTGAACAGGAAGTAAGACTCAAGGCTCAAGGCTTGCCACCAGTGATCCACTTTCTCCAGTGAAGCTCTGCCTTCTCAATGTTCCACAACCTTCCCAAGCAATGACTCCAGTTGGGGACCAAGTATTCACACACATGAGGTCAGGGTGGATACTTCACACCCCAAACCACAATAGTGGGCGTCTCCCAGCTTACTCCACACACTTTTCATTGTAACTGCCCAGAAACAGACTGCTCAGCTCAGCATAGGAGACCACACGTCCCTTCTGTGTCTTGGACCTTGAATAAATTTTCACATTGCATGCCTTCCCATAATAATGAAAGTATTCTAAATCTTACCACTCTTCTGTGCTCTAAATAGCCTTGTCTGAAAAAGAACATACAACTTTAAGTGACTAACACTAATTTCATTGTTCTACATTTTAGGGCATTCTGTAACTTCAAATCACATAGATATTATGTCACTCAGAGTGGGGACAGGAGAGTTTGGGGACAGAAGAGTTGAGTTTACCAGCCAGCCAGAGTTCAGAAAGATCGAGAAGGGTGAGTTTGCTCAGCACTAAGTCTTAGGCGGAGAATGTTCTAGGCTTAAATAATATTGTACAGAGGCAAGAAGGTTCCAGGACTAGGCCTTGGTTAGCAGATGGAGGCAATAAACCTCCTAGACAACAATTGCATCAGGCAAATAAAAGATACATAATCAAAATCATGAAGATGAACTGCAGTTTTAGAAATCAACACACATTCTGGCTTGTTTAGCCTCAGAAGACTGAATAGAATTACCCAGATCGAGACTTGCTAGAGAATTGCCACAAGATGAATTATATAATTATGAAACTTTCTAACTCCTTTCTTGGGTTTTAACTTACAACTTAGGACTCCTTTTCATGTGATTTATGACTTAGCAATGTTTATGGTTGATTACTGTGGAAGGCATAAAGAAAAGTGGCAAAGGATTACTTTTTTGGTTTTCAAGTAGCTACATTGCCCTCTTCTCACCTTACCTTGAGCCTCTTGTTTGGGCAGCAGAATAAGTTAGAATGTTGCTGTAAAGAGAAACACTTATGAGAAGATAAAGAACTTGGATTCTACCTGATAAATATAAGTACTTTCTTCCTAGGGTTCAATGCTGCCAAATTCAAAGAAAGCAGACTTCACAAAATAAAAACTTAAGATCACTATAGAATAAATTAATCCATTTTAAATTGTGATTTACCTTTATTTTTACTTAAAATATAGTTACATTATTCCCTCATTCGTATCTGTCTTTACATATAACCAGAGTGTGCTCTCTCTCTTTCTCTTCCTCTTTCTCTCTTTCT
>NC_034591.1:34952968-34958492 GCF_900095145.1 Mus pahari | reverse complement strand
TTTCTCTCTGTCTCTCTCTCTCACACACACACAACTTTCTTTTATTTTAATTTATTATTATATTTTTCATTATTTACAACTTTTAATTAAAATATATTTTGATATATATGTGATATATTTTGATCTCCAGATTCTCTCCCCTCCCTATATTCCCAACTTTAAATTCTTTCTTCAAAAGGAAACAAAATCCAAATATAAAACTAAAAATATAGTACAAAAATAAAATTCCCCAAAACAAGAAAAATATAAGCAAATAAAATCATATCAACAAGAAAGATAGCAAATTCACCAAACTGTGATCAAATAAACACACACACCACCACCACCACCACCACCACTACCACACCAGCAGCAGCAGCAGCAGCAGTAACAACAACAACAACAACAACAACATCAATTATTTGTTGGTAAACTACTCCTAAACATGACACCTGTCCTAGACTATAGACACAGGATCACTCTATTGAAGAAAACTGAGTGTTCCTTTCCTAGCAGATATAATTGACAGTTCAATTGTTAACCTTTACCTTAGTAGCTAGGTTTTCATTCATCCACCCACTCATTCATTCATTCATTTTTAAACATAACAAAATAAAATATAATAAGAAAGAACAATCACATTAAACCAACCAAAGGAAAGAACCTCAAAGAAGGTACAAGGATCAGAGACCTACTCATTGGCAGATAGGAAGGAATACTATAAGAACACTAACCTGGAAACCATAATGTATATGCAGAAGACTTGATATAGACCAGTGGCACGCCCTGAGAATGATGTTCTGCCTCTGAGTTCCTATGAGCTGTGCTCATCTTTGCTTGTTCCGTATGTTTAGTATCTGACCTATAATGTAGCATAAGGAGCTTCTTTACTGGTTCTATCAGTGTGCCTCTTGTATCTCAATGGGATTCTCTTGCTTTAGATCATAGGAATACCTTTTACATGATTTTATTGAAAACATGTTCTATGCCTTTGACTTGAAATAAAAGGCCATCATTTTTCCTTCCTTTTCTACCCCATTCACCTCCTCCTCTCCTCTTCTTTGTAGACAATTCTTAGATTTTTGGTTATTTTATTTTGTCAAGGGTCTTGCACATCCTGTTCATGATTCTTTTAATGTATGATAACATTTAATGGAATGATCCAGTTCCTCTATTTTGTCTTCAGGCATGAGTATTCTCTCCTGTACATGGTCCACTTCTGTTGATGATGACTTTCACGTTGAAGTCTTCATTTCAGTCTGAGTTTTCTTCAGTATTTCTGTCTCATTATTGAATTCACTTTTCATTTCCTGGATTTTCATATTCCTTTCAGAGTTAGCTTAGACTTTGATCAGTTCATCTCTGTCCTCTCTAAGTTCATTCAGGTATTCTCCTTTCATTTGTTGGACTCTTTCAGCATAGAATTACTGTGAACTGTTTGAGCAAATATTGACTTGCAGCACAAAGATTAATAAAGACAAAGACCAATAAAAGATCTAGTTACAGATCCTAGAGAATGTTTTCATTATGTGATAAAATTAAACTACCAACTAACTTTTTATTTGATTTTTCCTGGTCATCTAAATTCACAGAGAATTTAGGCATGAAGACATGTGCCTCTAATTCCAGTGCTTGGAGACTGAAACAAGGGGATTGCCACAAGTTCAAGGCCAGCCTGGTGCTCATGGTGAGCTTTAGGTCAACTTGTGCTGCAGAAAAACATGACCTTTCGAAAAAAATTAGGAATAATGATAATGTCTTTTTCTTAAAAATAAAATTTGTCATTTAATCATTTTTTTCCTTCTCTGCTGTGGGAAATTTATAAGTAGGTCACAGAGATGGAAGGATTGGGAGCTCTTAACTTGCAGAGTCCCTTTTCATTTAAAATTGCATAATAAGTCAACATATCCCAACTGTGGGGATTATATGATATCATATATATATATATATACACACACATATACATATATACGTGTGTGTGTGTGTGTGTGTGTGTGTGTGTGTATTAGTATGCATGAGTGGCAAGAAATTTTATCTTTGCTACATTTCAAGTTGGTTTCTGAAGATAAAAGTCTAATGTGGGCAATGTTCCCAGAAATTTCTCTGTGGAAAAATGACACATTTCAAAACGGTAGAATTCTAGTTGCATTTAGTTCAAATTATTTGGCTGTGTAGTTTTCTGTGTCAGTGCTGGGAGGGCAACTGGAATCTGTGAGTCCACATGTGAGACAGTACAAATGCTGTGGGCTTCAGAATGCAAATGTCACAGATGACAATAAACTGATAGTAAGTATTGAATTGTATTATCAGTCAAGGGCACTCACATTGTCTGAGGTCAGGTCAGTGCTACCTCCATTAGAGATAATGGGACACAGATCTCTTTGACTCACATATGGATCGAGGGCAAGGACAGAACTAACAATCTCTGTATCTGCTCAGAATGGAATGTACAGCTTTACAATATCTCAGGACAAGAAGATATATAATCGGCTGTCAGCTCAGTTGTTTGGCATGAGCTTCCATATGAGCTGAATGGGGTCAAAATAATTAGATTTAGTCTAATGTGTCTATGCCTGAAAATATAATTTTTCTTTAGTATTTTCCTCAAAAAGGTAGTGTTTTAATACTAGTCAAATATAAATAATATTTTCCCAAATCTGTTTTCTATAAAGGTTGCATATTGAATCAGACATTTCTAAACAAAAGTAAATACAGAATCCCAAAGAAACCTGAAAGGCCTCTGCTATATGCACAGATCACTGCAGAGCGCATCATTACTGGAACTCTTGGCAGGCTCCAAGTGAGAGAACTGCAAACCAATGGATCCATTCCTATCTGCGTTATTATTCTGTTGTTTTGAAGAGCATAAGACCAAGGCAACTTTTATAACAGAAATGTAATTAAGAGTTTCCTTACAATTTTAGAAGGTTAGTTAGTGATCATTATGTTAGAAATAGATAAGCGTGGTGCTTCAGTAGTAACAAAACTCTTCATCCTGAACCTCAGGCACTAAGCAGAGAGAGTAAGACTGGGCAGGGCATGGGCTCTTGAAACCTTAAGGCTCTCTCACAGTGACATACCTCCTCCAACAAGGCTACACTTCTAACTCTTCCTTAATAGTTCACTAAACTTGGGACTAGGCATGCAAATGTATGAGCCTATAGTGCTATATCTTAGTCAGCGCTATTGTTGTGATGAGACACTCCCCCCCACAAGATCATATCTTCTAATCCTTGCAAATAATGCCATTCCCTGGTGACTAAGCATTAAAATATATGAGCCTATGGAGGTTATTATTATTTAGACCAACACAATTCCTATGTGTTTATAATCAAAATTAAGCTATAACTCTGCTCTTTAACAACAACAAGCAAGTAATGGGGGAAGGGAAAATAGAAAAAGAATCCCAGAGTCATGTTGTCTTTTTTATTTTCATAAAAATGTTTTATTTAAATAAGTGTTCAAATGTGTTGCCTGCCATTTAAACTAGAAGGGAAAAGTTAGTTTCTTCTATCACATGACATTGGGAAGAAA
Organism: Mus pahari; assembly: GCF_900095145.1. Taxonomy (NCBI): domain Eukaryota; kingdom Metazoa; phylum Chordata; class Mammalia; order Rodentia; family Muridae; genus Mus; species Mus pahari. The sequence goes on along the minus strand of NC_034591.1, from coordinate 34,954,979 downwards.
TAAATTGCGTGCAACAGAGAGAAGAAGGTTTAGAACAAACTTGATAGCATTTCAAATGCTGAGCTGTTGTGGATACTAGTTAACACAATGGAGTTTTCCAACTTTAAAGTAAAAGAAGGTGATTGTCACACAGAGAGAAAACAAAAAACTTCAACGAGTTTTACTTTTCAGTAGGAAATAATAATTTTAATAATTGCATTGAGTTTTTATATATCACACAAGTCTTTACTGGTGTTAACTTTAAATTCACATATCTCATTAAAGAGACTTTAACCAAAATCAGGTTCATTACACCTCTCTTAAAATTGCAAGCTACTAAAGAAGGCTAAGGTCTAAATGTGTATACATTTCATTTTTTTAATGTTTAGAATAAGAAAAATTATGAAAGAAAATTTATGTTCATGATATTTCATGATATGCCTATCAAGAATGACTTGGGTATTTTGCTTTTATTTTGCACCTTGCAATTCTTTAAATACATTTTCTTTTGTTATCTTCCTAATAGCTAGTATGTCCTTATGCTATTTAGAAGCAATCTGACACAGACTAAATAGATTGTCTTTCTACCATTAGCTCTAACTGTAAAGGAAAAGCATCTAATTATCAATAAAACTACAAATAGACACATTATGGTAAGCCATTTATATTAGAATGCACTTTATAATTTAAGTAAAACTCTGTACAAATGAAATTTTCCTTGAATATTATGGTTGATCAAGTATGTATATTAAGCACCTTTTATCTATCATGTTCCAAAAGAACTGCAATGTGAAGCTTCATAGAGTTAGAATGACTTTTCTAACAGTGTAGAACTGAATTGAAATGTGCAGGTTTTGGGTCTGGCTAGTTTGGTTTGTGATTATTTTTTATTTACAAGTTGTTGTTTACAGCAAAGTTTTAGATAAAAAAGTAAAAGTGAATGTAAGATGATTCATTTACAAATGCTTTAAAATGTAAAATATACCCACTACTCTCAAAGTGTTTAAAATACACCAAAACATAAAAATACAAAGAATTTTAAATATCAGTGTAATTTTGAATCATTTTACCTATAATGTCCAAAGATTTATACACAGCAATAACATTTCTTTTTATTTCTAAGTATTCAAATATGTTATAAGCAACTATAAGAGCATAAAATAATAGTAAATATTTTCACTCTGACAACATTTTCAAATTATTGAGTAGACACGGGGAGATTTTTATTTGTATTGTTTTGATTAACTATTCTTCCATCAGAATTAGGATCTTATTTTCAGTGAAAGCCATGACTGAACATCATTTCAAAGGAAAATTATGTATCCTCTTATATCAACATAGCAATTTATAAAAGTAAGCTTTGATTTTTGGAAAGTTACTAAAAATCCCTGAAATAGAAACATTTAAAGATTTTGGTTGAAGACTTAGAATACCTTCAATGAAGATATTAGCAATTAGACTTCATAACTCTGGGGGTACTGATTAGTTCATATTGTTGTTCCACCAATAGGGTTGCAGACAACTTCAGTTCCTTGGGTAATTTCTCTAGCTCCTCCATTGGGGGTCTCTGTGTTCTATCCTATAGATGACTGTGGGCATCCACTTCTATATTCGCCAGGCACTGGCATAGCCTCACAAGAGATAGCTATATCAGTGTCCTTTCAGCAAGTTCTTGCTGGCATAGGCAATAGTGTCTGCGTTTGGTGGCTGAATATGGGATGGACTGGGGGGATTGTCTATCCTTTCATCCAAACTTTGTCTCTGCCACTTCTTTCATGGGTATTTTATTCCCTATATGGGGAGAGGAATGAAGTATCCACATGTTAGTCTTCCTTCTTAATTTTCTTGTGTTTTGGAGATTGTATCTTGGGTATTCTAGGTTTCTGGGCTAATATCCACTTATCAGTGAGTGAAGTGAGTTCTTGAAATGAGTCAAGTGAGTTCTTTTGTGATTGGGTTACCTCATTCAGGATGATATCCTCCAGATATATTCATTTGCCCAAGAATTTCATAAATTCATTATTTTTAAGAG
>NC_034591.1:34945842-34952957 GCF_900095145.1 Mus pahari | reverse complement strand
CTGTGGTGTGGAGAGTCCCCCAGAGCACTCAGCTGCCTCCTCTGGAGTTCAGAAGAGCAATGGCAGTGGTGGCCTTGACTGGACCAAAACCCCACCTCTAGGCAGGCGGTGTTCCTTTGTCCCTGTTCCTGCTGGTACAAACCCCTCCTGGATTCTCTGGAGTTGATTGTATTCCACTCACCTGTGTTCCCGTGGAGAGACCTCCGGAGCACTCTGCTGCCTCCACTCTCTGTGTGCAGTTTTGACTTAGTCATTATATTATGCTTCATTAGAGAGGTTATATGGAATATTTATTATAATACTAAATATCAAACTTAATCATAAAATTATTAATACATGTTAAGATTGTGCACATGTAATTCAAAGTGGAGTAATTCACTGAACATTTAAGACACATCTACCTATGGACAGAATTTTCCTCCCTGTTATGCTTGAGACATAGAAATGTTATATATCACTAATGTTTCCAGATAACAGATTCTATATCCACACAAAACTGAAATACCATCTTCCAGAAAAGGACAAACATGAAGAATGTATTAATTATAAAAAGACATGTTGCATATGTAACAGAAGATGGCCTAGTTGGCCATCATTGGGAGGAGAGGCCCTTGGTCTTGCGAAGATTATATGGCAGGGGGAGGATTTAGGGGACTTTCGGGATAGCATTTGAAATGTAAATGAAGAAAATATCTAATAAAAAACCTGTGAGATTGAATAAGGAATAAGGAATAAGGAAAAAGGAAAAAGAAAAACATATTCTGACAAGTCTTTTTCCAGTCTTCCTCCTTCACCCCAGTCCTCCTCCTTCACCCCAGTCCTCCTCCTTCACCCCAGTCCTCTCCTTCACCACAGTCCTCCTCCTTCACCCCAGTCTTCCTCCTTCACCCCACCCTTTGGCTGCTGCCAGCTCCTGGAAACACTTTCCTTGAAGATTTGCTGGCCAAGCCAGCCTGGGAATCAGGTAGGCAATCTTTGCTCTCCTTCCTGTCCTCAATTTTCAACTATCCAGTCTCATCCCCCACCTTGTAGCAGACTTGTCTTCTTGTCTTCAGGAGAGGAGCATGTCTTCCCTCTCTTCCTCCATTCTTTGGGGACTCCACAGATCCTTTTTGGCAGACCCAGCTTTCCTCTTCCCTGTGCATCCTTTAAGTCCTCACTCTTCTATCTGGTGCCGTCACCCCTACTGACTAGTGTTCATAGCGCTTGAATGTATTCTGCATGCTACAAAAGGACAAAGATAAATACCAGCACATCTAAAAACTCTTCTATAATAGTGACCTGCCTGCAAAATGCACTAGTGCAATAGTGGCACAAAGTCTGTAGGAGCAAACAACCAATAACCGATTAGCTTGAAGGCCTAAACCATGAAAGGTAAACAACCCCAAAGCTGCTCAGGTGGCTAAGAACATGAGGCTAGCTAGGCGAGGAAACCCCAATTGTTATTGTTCTTTTAAAGGAAAGTAGCAATGTAATGACTCCTATTGTCATTCTCTACTTGTAGATCCAAATCTTGCTTAGCCACCATCAGGGAAACTTCCTCCTGCAGTAGGTGGAAACAAATAAAAAGACTCATAGAGAAGGAGAGCCTTGAAACACTCCTGTCTCAAAAGGATGTCTCCATCAAATCCCTCTACTTAGGTCTCAGGGAATCTTGCAGAAGAGGAGGAAAGATGATAAGGGCCAGAGGGCATGGAAGACACCAAAGAACTAAGTCTTTTTAAACAGAGCAGGACTGGTACACTAAGAAACTCACGGAGACTGTGGCAGTATGCACAGTGGTTGCAAAGGTCCAACTTATAACCACTCATAAATGAAAAATTAGATTTCACTAACGCAGCCTTCACTGGATATACAAACCGCTCTTAATGTCAGTCCCTATGTCCAGCAGTAGATGGTCAGCATAAAATGAACTTAATGATATTTTTGGAAGATTTTTGTCCTATAATGCGTTTTCAGGGCTCGCCCTACCACCCAACCCTATTACAGGTCCTTTGTGCATACATTATGGTTTATGGAGTTTTGTTTTTATGGAATTACTGTGTTGTGGATGTATGTGTCTCTTGGTTTATATGTATTTCTTATGCTTTTGTTTGATTTCTTTTCTTCCTTGTTTTGTCCTATTCTGGTTTGTTTGTTTTTATTTTACCTTACTTTTTTTTTCTTTAGGTACTCTTTGTATTCTAATGAGAAAGAAAAGAAAAATGGGTGTGTGGATTTGGGGTGCATCAAGAAGTATGGAGGATCTGGAAGGACTCGATGGACTGGAAACCATAATCAGAACACTGTATGTAGCCATCTGTTTTAATACAAAAGAAGAAGGCAGGTCGTGACGTATCTCAAAGTATAAGACTGAAGATATTTTTGAAAGCATAATAGAGTTTTACATAGCCTCATATATACTGCATACTCTGTAATAAACAAGTGTATCCCCAAAGGCAGAAAAGTATAAACACATGAATATCCCTTGAGTAACAACACTGAATATTTATACAGGTGCCATGCAGATGCACGTCACACTTACATTTCACACTCACCTTATTTAAACTTTTTCTTATGTTGTGTATACAAATGATCAGGAAAATTGTAAAAGATGCCTTGGATCTTTTAAACGTTTGTTGAAGAATACAATGTACAACATAAAAAAAAGTTGACAGCATCTAACAAATTCAAATAAGTATACACTGAAAAATCAAATGTTAAAAGCAGGATGTGGTTGTTTCAAATCGTTAATTTTCCAAAGAATTGCCAACAAGTTTCCCTAATGGATACTTTTTGCTGTACACTTCTCTACACTGTGCCTTTCTGTGCTTCAGTACAATGCCACAATGCATGGTTCATAATCATCATGGCCAAGTCACAGAGATCCTATTTTTGTTTTAGTAACTGCATACCTAATATACTAATTACAGTGAGAAATCCTTAAATAACTTTGTAATTGTTCAAATTTAAATTATTAATTACTGATTTTTATTTTTGAACTTTGATGATCCATACAAATACCATAACTTTCAGAAGTATTGATCTTTGCTAACTCACATTGTCACCAACATTGGAAAATATACCTCTTCACTGTACAACTGTAGTAAAACATATTTTTATTATCATGAGTCAAAAGCTTAACCGAAATTCCAGCTTGGCTGCTCTGTCAGAGTTCTTCAGTGACATAATCTTACATGATGTGACAACACGGTTTTCATTAGATAGTTGGTCACCAATAAAACACAACCCAAAAGAAAGATTCTTACACATCCTACTTTGAACTTTCCAACTACATTCTTCTCATTTCAGCCTGGGCTTTCTCTCACTACTCAACTATACTGTATGAGCTAGGGACCCAGGCATATGGCGAGCTGATTTCCCAGTTTTCAGTACGTGATTTATTTTCTAGCCAGTTATTGAAATAAAGAAAGACTGAATAACTTTTAGATATTATAATTCTGTTTTTTGACAATTAAATACCATTGTACTTCTGAAGTGTATTTCCTTAGTTTGTTGTAACTTTATATTTTTTTAAAAAATAAAAAATTTACCTATTATTTATTTATTTACATTTCAAATGTTATTCCCCTTCCCAGTATCCCTTCCTAAAACCCACTACCCCACCCCTCCCCCTGCTTCTATGAGGGTGCTCACCCACCCTCCCACCCACTCCCACCTCACCTCTGTAGCATTTCCCTGTGCTGGAGGATCAGGTCTTCACAGTACCAAGGGTCTCACCTCCCATTGATACAGGTAAAGCCAAACTCTGCTACATGGGTCCTTCGATGTGTACTCTTTGGTTGATGGTTAGTACCTGGGAGCTCTCGGGTGGGGAGGAAGGAGTCTGTTTGGTTGATATTTTTGTTCTACCTATGGGTTGCAAACCCCTTCAACTCCTTCAGTCCTTTCCATAATTCCTCCACTGGTGACCCATAATCAGTCCAATGGTTGGCTGTGAGAATCCACCTCTGTACTTATCAGTCTTCGGCAGAGCCTCTCAGGAAACAGCTATTTCAGGTTCCTGTCAGCAAGCACTTCCTGGCATCAGCAACAGTTTCTAGGTTTGGAGGCTGCAGATGGATAAATCCCCAGGTGGAGCAGTCTCTGGATGGCCTTCCCTTCAGTTTCTGCTCCATTTTTCTGTCTCTGCATTTCTTTTAGACAGGAGCAATTCCGGCTTCAAATTTTGAGAAAGGTGGGTGACCTCAAATGGGCCATGCCTAAGCTCTGGATATGGTCTCTACAGATTCTCTCTCCCCTTTGTTAGGTATTTCAGCTAAAGTCATCCCCTTGGATCCTGAAAGCCTCTTGCTTTCCTGGTGTCTTGGACTTTCTGTTGGCTAGTCCCCATTCCTCGTCCTCCATTGCTACACACCACTGTTCAATCTCCAAACCTTCTTTACATCTCCCTGTCTACTCCCATAGCTGCTCCTGGGGCCCCCCCTTTTTTTTTCTCTTCACCTCCTTAACTTTCTAATGACATCTTTCTAAAGATGAAACTTTAAACTCTAATACAAATATAAACTAATATAAACTACCTTCTACTAATGAGTCTGTCACCATTTCCACATACACTGCTTTTCTTTCACCTCTATATTCTACTTCTGTATTCAATTTCTACTTCAGAATCCCAGAAATATTAGCAGTAGAATAAACTATAATACATAACTTGAAAGCTTTGTTCTTTAACCAGTCCCTGGCCCAAACATTAGCCAACCCCTTGACCTGAACTTTAACCAATGAATATTTGTTTCTTCTTTAACAGTTGATTTGAAATTTCTGTGATACATTTAAGTGTTCTCTTTTCTAAGAGATACTCTCAAATACAGTTAAATTTTCTCTTGCCTGTGCTCTGATTGCACTTTATCTATACTCTTATTGTACCAATAACTATATCATTACAAATTATTTAACTCAGAATACTATTATCCTCTTCTACCCAGGAGTAACATTGTGAATAAATTATCACTGCTTAACACACAGCTGACATTATAAAGGTCTCTGTGGAAATGCAGTGACCCATTCAAGAAATGAATGTCTCTTTATTGTCTAGTGTACATGTGAGGATAGATTTAAAAAAATATCAAATCGCTGATTTTTCTCTATAGAATGGAAATAAACTCAACCTAACTCAGAGAATTATTCTAGGAAATAGATTTAAATCCATGTCCTAAATGGAATATTGCAAATCCTTACTGAATACATTTGCATATTAAATGCAATTTATAGACACAAATTTCTTTTAGAATTCTAAGGAATAGAACTTGCAAACAGCATGATTAAACATTGTTCGTTATGCTATAAAATAATGAGACTTTTTTCTTCACAGGAAACAGGTAACAAAAGACAATGAAATATTATTGCACCTGACCACTGTTGATTCCATTTGATTATAAAAATTTCAGGAATGAATGCCTAAGATCCATGTGCTCAGCCTCAGTGAGCATCAGGACTTAGATGGCGCTTTAACTCCGTGAATCAAAGGAAACCTTTGAGAGACAGCAGGTCACCAGAATCAGTATATACATATTGTTGTACGTCAACTAAGAATTTAAAGAGGCAAAAATGTTTACTTTATTTTTTACAGGGGTGGTGAACATAAACATCCTAAAGGTAAGCCATGAGAATTGAATACTTTGAAGCCTGTATAATAGTTAACAGGTCATATGTATCTACATTTAAAAGACCACCAACAACAACACCAATAGTAAATATCTTCATCACAGTGTAAGCCCAATTAACCAGTATCCTCATCATAGGGAATTAAACGTCCCGGCATATTTCTTTTCTTTGGAAGATTTGTTTCTTTATATTATGTATATGAGTGCACTGTAGCTGTCTTGAGACACACCAGAAGAGGACATCGGATCCCGTTACAGATGGTTTTGGGCAACCATGTGGATGCTGGGAATTGAACTCAGGACCTCTGGAAGAAAAATCAGTGTTCTTAACTTGAGAGCACTCACTGAATATGTCTTTTAAAAAGAAAATATGGTCCTTCCATCTCAGCTCTGAACTTTGTCTCTGTCACTCCTCCCAAGGGTATGTTGTTCCCCATTCTAAGAAGGAATGAAGCATCCACACTTTGGTCTTCCTTCTTCTTGAGTTTCATGTGTTTTGCAAATCGTATCTTGGGTATTCTAAGTTTCTGGGCTAATATCTGCTTATCAGTGAGTGTATATCATGTGTGTTCTTCTGTGATTGGGTTACCTCACTCAGGATGATATTCTCCAGATCCATCCATTTGCCTAACAACCACCAAACCCATACACTATTGCATATGCCATAAAGATTTTGCTGGCAGGACCCCAATATAGCTCTCTCTTGTGAGGCTATGCCAGTGCCTGGCAAATATAGAAGTGGATGCTCACAGTCAGCTATTGAATGGAACACAGAACCCCCAATGGAGGAGCTAGAGAAAGTACCCAAGGAGCTGAAGGGGGCTGCAACCCTGTAGGAGGAACAACAATATGAACTAACCAGTACCCCACAGAGCTGTGTCTCTAGTTGCATATATAGCAGAGGATGGCCTAGTTGGCCATCAATGAGAGGAGAGTCCCTTGATCTTGCAAAGATCATATGCCCCAGGACAGGGGAATGCCAGGGCCAGGAATCAGGAGTGGGTGGGCTGGGGAGCACGGCAGGGGAGATTAGAGTGGGCTTTGGGGATAGCATTTGAAATGTAAATGAAAAAATACCTAATTAAAAAAAGAAAAAGAAAATATTATATTGTTCTAAAAATCCCTGAGAATAACCCTCTCCAGACTCTGGGAAACACCAATGCCCATGATCCACTGAAGTTCCTCGATGTTGATTTTATGTCTTTTAAAATGTCTTTTTCTCTGCATTCTCAAAGGATAATCAGCTTGATTCCTGGTGTTATTGGTTTGACAGGGAGAGAAGGCATATCCAGCATCAACCTCTTAGATTAGTAGTAAGATTTTGTAGTAAGAAGATGCCTGAAGAGAAGTAACTTAAGAAAGTTGACTTTATTTAGGGTGTAGGTCAAGGGGAAGTACTTTAGATAAGGGAAGACATAACTTAAACAACAAAAATAATAGGAAGCAATTACTTTTCTTTAATTTCCCTTAACATCAATGGACTCAATTCCCCAATAAAAAGACATAGACTAG
>NC_034591.1:34899991-34943115 GCF_900095145.1 Mus pahari | reverse complement strand
AGTGGGTGGGTAGGGGAACAGAGGTGGGGGGGAGGGGTATGGGAAACTATAATTTTTTACAATGCTCATCTGTAGCATCATGTACTGACATTTCTCAATTATTGTAAAGAGATTGTTTACATAATTAACCTGCCTTCCACTTCTTCCCACTTTTTCTAAAGTGAAAAATGTGGCATCTCCCAAACTCAGGGCATTCTGAGTGTATCTCTTGATTATCTCCTTTATCTCAATTCACACATTTTTTTCTTGTCTTTTACTTTAATTTACACTGAAGAATTACCTCTTGAGTTACTGTCTCCTGACATAGATTGTAATATATTATGATGGAACAAGTTTCCAAAAGCAAGGTTAAGCAGATCATTTTGGTCTAATGTTTGCTTAGATAGTCATAAACAACACAATCAAATTAAAATGCAAAGAGCATTGCTGGTACCCATCTTCAACTGATTCTTAAGACTTTCGCTGAATAGTCAACTGACAGTATAGCTGCCAAGAAATATTTTTATGTGGAAATTACTGTTCAAAACCAACTATAACCATTGTCTACAAAATTTATGGTGTGTACTTCAGAACAGTGTGTACTGGCTGGTTTTTTATGTGTCAACTTGACACAGACTGGAGTTAATCACAGAGAAAGCAGCTTCAATTGGGGAAATGCCTCCATGTGATCCAGCTGTGGTGCATTTTCTCAGTTGGTGACCAAGGGGGAAAGAGCTCATTGTGGGTGATGTCATCATCATCCCTGGGCTGGTAGTCTTGGGTTCTATAAGAGAGCAAGCTGAGCAAGCCAGGGGAAGCAAGTCAGTAAGAAACATCCCTCCATGGCCTCTGCATCAGCTCCTGTATCCTGACCTGCTTGAGTTCTAGTCCTGACTGCCTTTGGAGATGAACAGCAATTTGAAAGTGTAAGCAGAATAAACCCTTTCCTCCCCAACTTGCATCTTGGTCATGATGTTTGTGCAGGAATAGAAACCCTGACTAAGACAAAGTGTATCTAGGTCTTCCATCAAAGGTACTGGAGTTTTCAAATACTTTTCTTGTGTTGGGTGTGGTCATTCACAGTCCCTTTGGCATTTGTAAGTTTCATGAATCTATCTATTCTTTATTATGATTCAAAACTTTTGAGCCATGTTCCCACTGTTTCCTGGAATCCAATTACCTATATAATTGACATGTATCTAATATTTTCATAACAAGACTTTAAATTCATACTGCTTCTGTTTCTTCACACTTCTTTTGTCTCTCCTCTTGAAATTGGATGATTTCTATAGACCTTTCAGGTTGTGATGTCTATCATTTGCCATCATAACTCTTCATGATTTGGCACTAAAATTTACAGTGGTTTCATATTATATATTTGTTAAGAGTTTCTGCTTTTTTAAAAATCAGTGTCATACTTTCCATTAAGCCTTTAAATATATTTTAAAAGTTGTTTTGCAATAGCTCCCTTGCAGTATTTCGTATAGTACATCTAGGTCGACTCAGAATTAATTTCAACTGATTGATGTTAGACTGAATATGTGGCTTACTGACCTTTTATTTCAGATCTTGTCAGTTTTATTTGAAAATTGGGCATTTCAAACAAAGTTTTGGGCCCCAAATGTCCAATTTTTAAATAGTAATTTCTTTCTGTACTTAGAAAAATTCACCTCTTACACAAATAACAATCTCTCCATATTAAAGTGTTGTTCTCTCTCTCTCTCTCTCTCTCTCTCTCTCTCTCTCTCTCTCTCTCTCTCTCCATCATTCTTTTCCTTTCCTTCCCCATTATTCCCAAATTGAAATGTGAATCTTGTGCTTTCTGCATGATAATAAGTAAGTGGTCTATAACTGACCTACATCACTTAATATATTTTAACATTTAACATTGAAAGAAAGTCTCATTTGGTTACTGTAACACACAGTGGGTCAAAATTTGTTATACTCTTGCCTTAGACTCCAGAGTATTTGGGATTGCAAAAGTAAAGATGACAGACAGACAGGCAGGCAGGCAGGCAGGCAGGCATACAGACAGCAGACAAGAAGGCAACATATTTTGAAGAATATTTGCCTAGCAATTCTTAATGAACACTCAAACCCATACCATTTATAACGTCCATCCATTAATACCACCATAGAGTATATCTTGAAATTGAATATCCTCTATTAATGTAATTTTTGGCTGACTACTAATACTTCTACTCTTTAAGCATGTCTCAGCATTAGACTGAATGTTTTGTTTATCAAAAATTCAACTTTGTACCTTTCTTACTCCTGTCAGAATTTAATCTTTAAAATTTTTATTCAAACTCTAATAGTCAGAATGGTTCATCCCAGTGTCATTCTACTAGCTTCTGGATCATGACATAAGTTCTCAGTTACTGCTTTACTGCCATACCTGCCTGCTGATATGACTATAGTGGTCAGAGACTCACCTTCTAAAACTATAAGCCTCATATGTCCTTGCTGCTATAAGTTACCTTGGTCATCGTGCCTCTTCCCAGCAATAGAAAATTAACTAAGATAATGTCAAAACCATTTTTTCAAAAAATGAAAAATATGTATTTTGATAAATCGATGTCTCATCATTTTAGATAGATGCATATTATAATATTCAAAAATACCACTGTTTAACTATACTGGAAACTAATTATATTGAGTTATAATTATTTAAAATGTATTATAATTAAAGCAGGAATTCATATAGAAAAAAAGCAATGGCTGAAATCAAATTAATATCATAGATAAAAATTATAGGGGAAAATATTAGATTTCCAAAAAAAAAATTAAAGTCATTTCTATAGATTTTTTTTAAACAAATGCTTTTATAAATGAATGCTCTTAATTACCAGTAAGTCTCATTAATTCATTAATGAAAGTATATGAGAACTTGAAAAGAACAAATTTAAATAACTATGTGTACCTTGGTCTCAAGTGTAGCCTACCATTCAGGTGCTTACGATTTCAAGGTAAGCTCTCCTTCTAATTAGTCCAAAACACTGAATAATAAAAAAGTTATTCTATATTTGGTTTCTCTGTTTTTCTTTTAAGTTTATTTGAGTTTTAAAATAAACTTCATTATATTATTTTCATAGATTAAGATGTTCACACCTCTCAAGGTAGTTGGAAATGTTTAAAGTTTATTTTTAAAAAATACCTACACAGAGAACAGCAACATTTCTTCCTTGTGTGCTCTAATTGCTCATTATTTCATTTCTCCTTTGAACAACTCTTGGAAACAACTACCAGTACTAGTTCATTTTTAAACTATTTCCCACTTTTTGTTAATTATTTTAGTTCTTTGGATATTTTTTCCAGTTTCAATTTGTTGTGTGACTCTTATGGAATATGAAGTCCACAATCCATCTTATGCTCCCAAGACCTAAATAGAAGGATGTGCTATGTTCATAGTTTAGAAAATTCAACATAGTAGAGATATAAAATCTTTTTAATAAATTTCAAATCAATATTCTAAAAATATTTTTAATTATTGAGATAATTTTTAAATGAGTATATAAACACAAGGATTAAATAAAATTAAAACTTCCTTAAAAATCATATAGAAAAAAGTTAGGGGGGATAAACTGGATTTATTTACCTATTAACTAATACTTTAATCAAGGCTCGATGGTGTTGCTACAAGAATGGACAAAACCGCTTAGAACAGAAGGGAAAGCCCTGACACGAATCTACCTTTGTAGGGAAATTTTTCTATGAAGACATGGGAGATGATGATCCTTAAATAAAAAGTCCATTTTAATTGTATAACTTTGTGGGAAGAAAACAGTCCCATTTTATGCATTTACAAAAGTGAGTGGTATCCAGATAGATTATAGATCGTAAAGTGAAGGATAAAACAGTGCCGTGTGGGAACTTGGAAATTCACCTGAATGTTCCTTCTATCTCAAGATTCCTGAAAGAGTACAAAATGACATATTAGGCTTCATAAAATTAATAACTTCTAGCCGGTCATTATAGTGCATGCCTTTCATCTCAACACTCGGGAGGCAGAGGCAGGCGGATTTCTGAGTTTAAGGTCAGCCTGATCTACAAAGTGAGTTCCAGGACAGCCAGGGCTATAAAGAGAAACCCTGTCTCGAAAAAAAAAAAAAATCAATAACTTCTATTATTGATAAATTCTGCTAAGAAACTGGAGAATACATTTCCAGTCACAGGATGGGGACTTATATTGAGAGTGTTGGTAGAACTTCCTCAAGTTACTAACTGAAAAGAAGCAAAGAAATGTTTCAAGTGAAAATACACTTGAAACATGGCTTTCAGAAAGTAGAAGAATTGATAAGGATTTAAAAGGGTAATTGATGTCACCAAATATCAAAACCCTGCAAACTAAGTACATAATGAAATACAACTGCACATAAAATAATGGCTCATGTGTAATATACCATCAATGCCTGATGCTAGCAAAACTGTGACATAAATAATGCTCACAAATGCTTCTTGAGAGAGTAAGTTGGAATAGTCAACCTTAGAGAAGTGCTTGACAGTGTCTGGCAAGGGAACATATGCTTTGAGTAACCCTTCTAGCAGAATTCCATTCAAATAGCCAACAGAAACAGAAAATGTCCACTGTGACATTACTAGTTTCAATGAATCCAAACAAAACCATGAAAAATTGCAAAGACGAAAAGTTATACTTTTCTGATAGCTTATGTTTATGTAATTAAGGAAACAAATTATTCAGCTAGCTATTTTAAAGAGCATATTAAAAATTTTATTGGATATTTTATTTATTTTGTTTTCAAATATTAACCTATTTCCTTATTTCCACTCCCCCTCCCCCAGAAACTCACAATCCAATTCCCCCTCCTGCTTCTGGAAGGGTTTGCCCTCACTCAGCCACACATTCCCACCTCCACCCTCACATTCCCATACACTGAGGCGCTGAACATTCACAGGATCAAGAGCCTCTTCTCCCATTGATATCCAACAAGCCCATCCTCTGCTTCATATGCAGCTGGAGCCATGGGTCCCTCCATGTATATTCCTTGGTTGGTGGTTTAGACACTGGGAGCTCTGTTTGGTTGGTATTGTCGTTCTTTCTATGGAATTGCAAAACCCTTCAGCTCCTTAAGTTCTTTCTCTAGCTCCTCCAATGAGGACCCCGTGATGAGTTCAATCTTTGGCTGCAAGCATCCACCTCTGTATATGTCAGGATCTGGCAGTGTCTCTCAGGAGACAGAAATATCAGGCTCCTGTCATTGGGCACTTCTTGGCATCCACAGTAGTGTCTGCTTTTGGTGATTTTATATAGGAAGGTTCCCCAGGTAGGACAGTCTCTGGATGGCCTTTCCTTCAGGCTCTGCTCCACAATTTGTCTCCATATTTGCTCCCGTAAGTTACCCCTTCTAAGAAGGAACAAAGCACCCACACTTTGGTCTTCCTTCTTCTTGAACTTCATGTGGTCTGTGAATTTCATCTTGGGTATTACGAGCTTTTGTGCTAATATCAACATTTCAGTGAGTACATACTATATGTGTACTTTTGTGATTGGGTTGCCTCATTCAAGATAATATTTTCTAGTTTCATTCATTTGTCTAAAAATTTCATGAATACATTGTTTTTAATAGCTGAGTAGTACTCCAATGTGTAAATGTACCACATTTCCTGTATCCATTCCTCTGTTGAAGGACATCTGGGTTCTTTCCAGTTTTATGCTATGATAAGTAAGGCTGCTATGAACATAGTGGAGCATGTGTCCTTGTTATATGTTGGAGAATCATCTGAGTATATTCCCAGGAGTGGTATAGCTGGGTCCTCAAGTAATACTATGTCCAATTTTCTGAGGAACCACCAGACTGATTTCCAGAGTGATTGTACCAACTTGAAATCCTATCAACAATGGAGGAGTGTTCCTATTACTCCACATCCTCACCAGCATCTGCTGTCTCCTGAATTTTTGATATTAGCCATTCTGACTGGTGTGAGNTGGAATCTCAGGGTTGTTTTGATTTTCATTTCCTTGATGACTAAGGATGTTGAACATTTCTTTAGGTGCTTCACGACCATTCACAGTGCCTCAGTTGAGAAGTCATTGATTAGCTCTGTACTACATTTTTAATAGGGTTATTCGATTGTCTGGGGTCTAATATCTTGAGTTATTTGTATGTATTGGATATTAGTCCTCTCTCAGATGTAGGATTGGTTAAGATATTTTCCTGATCTGTTGGCTATTGTTTTATCCTAGTGACAGTAACCTTTGCCTTACAGAAGCTTTGAAATTTTATGAGGTCTCATTTGTCAATTCTTGATCTTAGAGTATAAGCCATTGGTGTTCTGTTCAGGAACTCTTGTCTGTGACCATTTTTCAAGGGCATTCCCCAGTTTTTCATCTAGTAGTTTCAATGTATCTGATTTTATGTGGAGGTCCTTGTTCCATTTGGACTTGAGTGTTATACGGAGAGATAAGAATGGATCAATTTGCATTCTTCTACATGCTCACTGACAGTTGAACCAGCACTATTTGTTGAAATCCTATCTTTTTTTCCACTGGATGGTTTTAGCTCCTTTGTTAAAGATCAAGTGACCATATGTATGTGGGTTCATTTCTGGGTCTTCAATTCTATTCTATTAATCTTCCTACCCATCTCTGTACCAATAGCATATTAAAATTTTAAAGTGACAACAAAAGTTCATATATGACATATAAAAAACAAGCATGTGTTATATACATACACATTAAATATATGTATATATTATCAGGAAAAAATACCTAGAAGGAAAATAGTACAACTGGGAGTAAATGAGCAAGAACTAATAGCCAGACCAAGGTAGAATCCCTCAAGATTCCAGACTTAGGAGGAATGCATCAAAGATACAATTTTCATTGACATGGTGAACTTTGAAAATTTCCCATGAACTAGAAATGTTATGCTAGAGGAAATATTTTGGTCTTTTAGGGTTTGCATCTGATGTCTAAGTGGTGGCTTGGACAGGGAGAATCTTTAGAATTTTAACAATAAATTTGTTTAGATACAGCTGCTATGCATTAATTGAATGAAATGTCTTCAAATACCTTCTAAAAATAATCTCAGATATGTTTACTGAACAAGACCTACTTAATGGGTACTTTAAAAATTACAAAACACAAAAACATAAAACATGCAATAAAATCTCAGAGAATTAAGCTGTCAGAATTATCAAACATAAAGTATGGTTAAAATACTTAAGGAATTAAAGAGACAACATTCAAAATCTAAGAAATGAATGAAAGCATTTTTAAAAGTGGTCTGTTGGATTTGAAAATAACACCAATGGGATTTCTATAAAAGGATAAAATTATTGATTTACAAAAATCATCAATTCAAAGAAACATAATACAAATAACTGATAAAAAATAGTAAGTGACTGCTGCTCCCATGAAGACACCATATCTGGACCCATCCTAGGGGACCCACTGCACTCAGAGCAGTTGGTAAGAACCCCCTTCTGCCTCCCCAGTCCTAGAGCAATTGCTGGGAGCCTGGTGGAATCAGGACCCATCACCCACCAAAACCGCTACCCTCCTGAATACCACTTCCCTTCCATCCCTTCTACCCCTTTCACCAAGTCTTTTCTGCTGGGGCAAATTCCTAGTTGGTCGCTCCTGTGAAGACACCATATTCTAACCAATCCTAGAGGATCTGCTGCACTCAGAGCAGTTGAAGATCAGCTGCAATCAGAGCAGTTGAACAACAGCTTGACTGTTCCACTTAAGACCCAACTGTCTGAAGGCCTCCCATGAGATCTACTGCACCCAGAGCAACAGATCAGCAGCTTCTCTGCCCCTGTGAAGAGCCTCCATTTGGAAGGCCCCACAGGTGGTCTGCTACAGCCAGGGTCACAGGTCTATCAGGAAACCTGAAGCAACCCAGGAACAAAATAGGCAGACTACAGACAGACACCTAGACCAAGAAATATCAGGGATATCCAGATGGCGAAAGGCAAGCACAAGACCATAAGCAACAGAAGCCAAAATACAGGGGCATCATCAGAACCCAGTTCTTCCACCACAGCAAGCCCTGAATAAAACAACACAACTGAAAATCAGGAATCTATCCTAAAATCCTATCTCATGAGGATAATAGAGTTCTTTAAGGAGGATATCAATACCTCACTAAAAGCAATAGAGGAAAACACAGGTAAATAGGTGAAGGAATTAAATAAAATTATCCAAGACCTAAAAGTGGAAATAGAAACAATAAAGAAAACACAAATGGAGGCAAACCTGGAAATGGAAGAGCTAGGAAAGAGGTCAAAAATTACAAATGCAAGTATTACCAAAAAAATACAAGAGATAGAAGAGAGAATCTCAGGTGTAGAAGATATGGAAGAAAAGATTGACACAACTGTCAAAGAAAATTCAAAACATAAAAATCCTAACCAAAAGCATCCAGGAAATTCAGGACACAATGAAAAGAACAAATCTAAGGATAATTGGAATGGAGGAGAATGACGATTCCAGCTCAAATGACCTGAAAATGTCTTTTAAAAATCATAGAAGAAAAGTTCCCCAACCTAAGGAAAGAGATGCCCATAAAGGTATAAGAAGCCTATGAAACACCAAATAAATGGAACCAGAAAAGAAAATCTTGTCACATAATTATCAAAACACTAAATGCACAGAACAAAGAAAGAATTTTAAAAGTTTCAAGGGAAAGGGGTCAAGTAACATACAAATTACACTAGTCTTCTCAACAGAGACTGTGAAAGCCAGAAGAGCATAGTCAGAGGTCATGTAGACTCTTAAGAGAACACAAATGCCAGCACAGGCATACCCAACAAAATTCTCAAACATAGATGGAGAAACCAAAATATTCCAGGGCAAAAACAAATTCAAACAGTATGTATCTACCAATCCACCCCTACAAAGGATCCTGGAAGAAAACTTCAACACAAGGAAGGTACCTTCATTAAAGAAAGGACAAGATATTAAGCATCTCACAACAAAGCGAAAAGCAGAGAACTACAAGCACACAAAGCCATCTACAAAAACAAACATATCAGGAATCAACAGTCATCTCTCTTTAATATCTCTCAATATTAATGGTCTCAATGCATCTATAAAAAGACATAAGGTAACAGACTGGATACACAAACAAGATCCATCATTTTGCTGCATGCAAGAAATACACCTCAATAACAAACACAGACACTATCTCAGAGGACTAGGATGGATAAAAGGTCTTCCATGCAAATGGTCCCATGAAACAGGCAGGAATTGCCATCCTAATATCCAATAAAATAGACTTTCAACCAAAATTCATCAAGTGTGATGAAGAGGGACATTTTATATTAATCAAAAGGAAAATGCACCAAAAGAAAGTCTTAAATCTGAACATCTAGGCCCCAAATGCAAAAGCACCCATATTCATAAAAGAAACTTTACTAAAGCTCAAAACATACATTGAACCCCCCACAATAATAGTAGGAAATTTGAACACCCCACTCTCATCAATAAACAGGTCATTGAAACAGAAACTAAGCAAGACACAGTGAAACTAAGACAGGTTATGAACCAAATGGATTTAACAGATATCTATAGAACATTTCACCCTAAAACAAAATACACCTTCTTCTTTAGCACCTCATGGTGTCTTCTCCATAATTGACCATATAATTAGTCTCAACACAACCCTCAACTGATATAAGAAGATTGAAATAATATCATGCATCCTACCAGATCATCATGGACTAAGGTTGGTCTTCAATAACAGCAAAAACTACAGAAAGGCCACATGTAAACTGAACAATCCTATACTCAATGATAACTTGGTCATGGAAGAAATAAAGAAAGAAATTAAAGACTTCCTGGAATTTAATGAAAAGGTTGACACATCATACCCAAACTTATGGGACACAATGAAAGCAGTGCTAAGAGGAAAGTTCATAGCAGTAAGTGCCCTGGTAAAGAAACTGGAGAGATCTTACACTAACAACTTAACAGCACACCTGAGACCTCTAGAACAAAAAGAAACAAACTCAAGCAAGAGGAGTATAAGCCAGAAAATAGTTAAACCCAGGGTTGAAATCAACCAAATAGAAACAAAGAAAACAATACGAGGAATCACCAAAATAAGAAAGCTGGTTCTTTGAGAGAATCAACAATATATATAAACCCCTAGCCAAACTAACTAAAGGGCCAAGAGGCAGTATCCAAATTAACAAAATCATAAATGAAAAGGGAGACATAACAACAGAAACAGAAGAAATTAAAAAAAATAATCAGATCCTACTATACAAGCATATACTCCACAAAACTGGAAAATCTAGATGAAATGGATGGTTTTATAGACAGATACGTGTACCAAAGTTAAATAAAGAGCAAGTAAACTAAACAGGCCCATATCAAACAAGGAAATAGAGAAAGTCATTAAAAACCTCCCAATGGAAAAACAAAAAAAAAAGACCAGGGCCATATGGGTTTGGTGCAAAATTCTACCATACCTCCAAAGACGACCTGTTACCAATTTTCCTCAAAATATTCCATAAAATAGAAAGAGAAGGAACACTACATAACTTGTTCTATGAAGCCACAATTACTCTGATACCTAAATCACACAAGGACCCAACCAAAAAAGAGAACTTCGGACCACTCTCACTTATGAATATCAAAGCAAAAATACTCAATAAAATTCTTGCAAACCAAATCCAAGAACACATCAAAACCATCATTCACCACGATCAAGTAGGCTTCACACCAGAGATGCAAGGTTGGTTCAATATGAAAATCCATTAACGTAATGTATTATATAAACAAACTTAAAGAAAAAAATCACATGATCATCTCCTTAGAGGCAGAAAAAGCATTTGGCAAAATACAGCACTCCTTCATGTTAAAAGTATTGGACAGATCAGAAATTCAAGGCCCATACTTAAACATAATAAAAGCAATTTACTGCAAACCAACAGCCAATATCAAATTAAATGGAGACATGCTTGAAGCAATCTCACTGAAATTGGGGACAAGACAAGGATACCTACTTTCCCCATATCTACTCAATATAGTACTTGAAGTGTTAGCTAGAGCAGTACTACAACAAAAATATATCAAGGGGATAAAAATTTGTAAAGAAGAAATAAAGGTATCACTATTTGCAGATGATATGATAGTATACATAAGTGTATTAGCCAGGGTTCTCTAGAGTCACGGAACTTACGGATATGCTCTATATAGTAAAGGAATTTATTGATGACTTACAGTCTGCAGTCCAAATCCCAACAATGGTTCAGTAGTAGCTGTGGATGGAAGTCCAAGGATCTAGCAGTTGCTGAGTCCCACACAGCAAGAAGGTGAAAGAGCAAGAGCCAGACTCCCTTCTTCCAATGTCCTTATATGGTCCCCAGCAGAAGGTGTAGCCCAGATTAAAGGTGTGTGACACCACACCTTTAATCCCAGATGACCTTGGACTCTGAGATCTCCCTGTCTTAATCTTCTGGATTCAATCACCACTGTGTCTCAAGATCTCCATACCAAGATCCAGATCAGAAACTTCTATCTCCCAGCCTCCAGATTAGGTTCACTGGTGAGCCTTCCAATTCTGGATTGTAGTTCATTTCAAATATAGTCAAGTTGACAACCAGGAATAGCCACTACAATAAGCAACCCAAAATTTCTACCAGAGAACTTCTCCAGCTGATAAACAACTTCAGCAAAGTATCCAGATTTAAAATTAACTCAAATAAATCAGTAGCCTTCCTTTATACAAATGATAAACAGGCTGAGAAAGAAATTAGGAAAACAATTCCCTTCACAATATTCACAAATAATAAATATCTGTGGTAATTCTGACCAAACAAGTGAAAGACCTGTATGACAATAACTTCAAGTCTCTCAAGAAAGAAATCAAAGAAGATCTCAGAAAATGGAGAGATCTCCCATGCTCATGCATTGGCAGAATTAACAGAGTAAAAATGACCATCCTATCAAAGGCAATCTATAGATTCATTGCAATCCCCATCAAAATTTCAACACAATTCTTCAAAGACATGGAAAGAGTAATTCTCAAATTCAGCTGGTAATTCAAAAAAACCCAGAATAGCAAAAACAGTTCTTAAAATTAAAAGAACAGCTGAGGGAATCACCATCCCTGACCTCAAGCTTTGTTACAGAGCAATAGTGATAAAAATTGCATGGTATTGGTAGAGAGACAGACACTTTGATCAATGGAATAAAATAAGACCACATACATACAGGGACTTGGTCTTTGACAAAGATGCCAAAAAATATGCAATTAAAAAAAAAAGCATCTTCAATAAATGGTGCTAGTCTAACTGGATGTCTGTATGTGGAAGAATGAAAAATAGACCCATATTTTTCACCTTGTACAAAGCTCAAGTCCAAGTGGATCAAGGACTTCAACATAAAGCCAGATACACTGAATCTAATAGAATTGAAATTGGGAAAGAGCCTTGAACTCATTGGCCCAGGAGGAAATTTCCTAAACATAACTCCAATGGCTCATGCTCTAAGATCAAGAATTGATAAATAGAATCTCATGAAAATGGAAAGCTTCTGTAAAGCAAAGGTCATTGTCAATAAGACAAACCAGCAACCTACATATTGGGGAAAAAAACTCCACTAACCCCATGTCGAATAGAGGGCTAATATCTGAAATATATATATATACACTCAAGAAGTAGTGAGGAGGGGGAGGGGCAATGGAATACAGGGATTTTCAGAGGAGAAACAAGGAGAGGGGATAACATTTGAAATGTAAATAAAGAAAATACCTAATTAAAAAAAGAAAAAATATACCTCTGCATAACTATTTAATCACTGTAAAAACAAAACAAAACAAAAACAAAAAAACAAAAAATAAAAACCAAACAACCCAATCAAAAAATGGGGTATAGAACTAAACTGAGAATTCACAACAGAGCCATCTCAAATATCTGAGTAGCACGTAAAGAAATGTTCAAATTCCTTAGTGATCAGCCAACTGCAAATCAAAACAGCCCTGAGATTCCACTTTATACCAATCAGAATGGCTAAAATGATATCCTCAGGTGACAATACATGCTGGAGAGGATGTGGAGAAAGAGGAACACTCTGATATTGCTGGTTGGATTGCAAACTGGTACAACCACTCTGGAAATCAACCTGGAGGTTCCTCAGAAAATTGGAAATAGATCTACCTTAAGACCAGCTATACCACTCTTGGGAATATACCCAAAAGATGTCCTACCATGCCACAGGAGCAAGTGTTCTCCTATATTCATAGTGGCATTATTTGTGATAGCCAGAAGATTGAAACAACCCAGATGTCCCATGACAGAAGAATGAATACAGAAAATGTGGTTCATTTACACAATGGAATACTACTCAGCTATTAACAATGAGAACATCCTGAGTTTAACAGGCAAATGGATGGGACTAGACAATATCATCCTGAGTGAAGCAACTTAGAGCTAAAAGGACATGCATGGTACATGCTCACTAATAAGTGTATATATGAGAGAGAGAGAGAGAGAGAGAGAGAGAGAGAGAGAGAGAGAGAGAGAGAGAGAGAGAGAGAGAGAGAATACCCAAGATAAATTCCACAGAACTCAAAAAGCTCAACAAGCTGAAGTGTCAAAATGAGAATGCCTCAGTCCCACTTGGGAGGGAGAAGAAAGCAATCACAAGTGAGGGGAGAAGGGAGGTAGGGACCTGGGAGGGAAAATGGCAGGGTGGGGAGTTGGGGGCAAGAGGGGAACCTGATCTGGTATTTGATGAGGGGATAGGACTGATGTACTGAAGGCCAGCAGAAAGAATGGAAACAGACAACCTCGGGAGGTAGGAAGTTGGGGGGACCCTCTAGAATGCACCAGAGACCTGGGAGGTAAAAGAATCTCAGAACTCAAAGGGAGGGACCTTAGATCAAATGCCCAACAGTAGGGAGAGGTAATTTATAGAGTCCACCTCCAGCAGGAAGACAGGACATCAAATGAGAAAGGGGTCTGGCATCCCACAGTCACAACTCTGACCCATAATTGTTCAAGGCTGAAAGAATTACAGGGATGAAAACGGAGAGAAGCCTGAGAAAAAGTAGGTCCAGAGATAGGTCCAAAGAGGAATCCAGCTCAAGGGGAGGCCCCAAGGCCTGACACTATCACTGAAGCTATGGAGCACTCACAAAAAGGATCCTAGCATGACCACACTCCAGAAGACCCAACAAGCAGCTGAAAGAGTCAGAGGCAGGTAGTGGCACCTAACCAATGGACAGAAGCAGCTGATCCCTGTTGTTGAATTAGGGAGAGACCGAAAGAAAATGAGGAGGAGGGCAGCCCTTTAGGAGGACCAGCAATCTCAATTAATCTGAACCCCCGAAATCTCTCAAATGCTGGATCACCAAGCAGGCAGCATAGAGCAGCTGATATAAGGCCACAAACACATATACATCAGAGGACTACCAGGTCTGTGTTCATTCAGTGTTGATGTGCCTAACCCTCAAGAGATTGGATGCCCCAGGGAGTTTAGAGGTCAGGTGGGGTGGGGGATGGGAACATGCACATGGAGACAGGGGCGATGCAAAGGAGGTATGGGATGTGGAGCAGTCAGAGTGTGGCCGGGGGGAATAACGTATGTAGTTTAAATAAATAAATAAATAGTAAATGACATAAATAGTCTCAGCAAAAGAAAAGATAAAATAAAGAGAGATTTTCATATAACTGAAGAAACCAGAGGCCCTTATATTCAATACACTGGATAATATTAATACTATAATAAATAATATAACAGTAATAATAATACCAATATTGGAGAGTAAAAGAATATAGTAAAAAATCAAATACATGTACAATCCATTCCAGAAAAGAAGAGAGAATTGAGAATTGGTTCTTTCATTGAAATATTTTTATGCTACTGAGATGAACATGATGACATTGAGGAAGACTAAAATCAGAATTTCCGAGAGCACAAACTAGTAAGTAGCCCCTCCACTGACATGTGGAAGCTTATATGAAAAGACAGAAAATGGCCTATTATAGCAAACACTATAGAAATTAGTCCAGCACAGTAGTATGTTTCACTGAAGCCTAAATCTCACAGAAAAGTAGAAAGTAGAGCCTGCACATGTAGAGTGTACTGCAGCCAGGAAGCCTGGATTGAGAAACATTTTGTCTTTGTAGGGGAGGTAAGCAAGGCTTGTCTCTATTCAGATAGACAGCAGCCAAGAGTTGTGCTAGAATGGTATGCTTTTCCTCACTTTTCTAGTTTATCTTCAGTGTAAACAATTATGAGAAGTGGCTCAAATGAAAAGATGCTCTTGGTATATAGTACAGTATTGTATTGTATGTACAGTACAATATAGTATTATAACACTCACCAAGAAACACAGAGAGACCCAAAGATGCCTAAGACAGAATTTGCTGTGTGAACTGTTCAAAAATGCTTCTGTGTGTGTGTGTGTGTGTGTGTGTGTGTGTGTGTGTGTGCATGTTTATAAGTTGGTGACTTGTTTATTTCAAAATTTATAATATTCCACTCTTTTCTTGGTTACAATGTGTTATACATTGAATTAAAATATCCACACAATGTGATATCTGGACTTTCTAATACACTGTATTTGAGAAATAGTGCTATTTTGAAATAAAAGCTTTCATTGGAATCAAGATAAGACATTACACTGAAATATAATGAATGCCCTCTAAATTTTGTTACCTGTGCCCTAGTAAAGGAAGTAATATGAAGAAACTCAGCCATATTGCTGAAGATATATGAAGAAGGCCATATGAGCATGGAAAAGGATTTCACAGTGATACAGAGGAGAAAAAGA
Source organism: Mus pahari (assembly GCF_900095145.1). Lineage (NCBI taxonomy): Eukaryota > Metazoa > Chordata > Mammalia > Rodentia > Muridae > Mus > Mus pahari. Next base: position 34,927,381 of record NC_034591.1, on the reverse strand, counting down.
AATGTGGTCCCAACCACCTCTAGACTTCAGAATTCTAGACTTCACACTAGGGCAAGAATAAATTCTACTGTTCTGTTCTAATTGCTCTGTTACAGAAACCCTAGAAAATCAGTTCACATTGGTTTCTCAGTGATGGCTTCTCTAGTTCTTAAGTTATAGGTAAGAAAAAAAATTCCCCTGTCCTCTTTCACAGTTAATATTTCATATATATCTTCATTGCTACATTATAAATGTAATATACCTTGATGTCATAATTTGAATGAGATATTCTACACAGCCTCAGGCATTTGAACACTTGATCCCTAGCTGTTGGTATTGTGTTGGTTTAGGAGGTGTGTCTTTCCTGGGGTAGCCAGTGAGGTTTCAAAAGCCATGTCTCATTCCCCATGTACATTCTCTACGTCCTGCTTCCCATTCAAGAAGTAATCTGAGCTTCTATGTCCAGCAGCCATGTTTGGCACCTGTTGTCACACTGTCCCCATCATTATGAGCCCTAACCAAATAAACTCTTTCTTCTATAAGCTGCCTTGTTTTGGTGTTTTATCACAGCTGTAGAAAAGTCACTAATACACTTGGCATCACCTTTTTTCAGATTTGGTCTTTTTCATGTTCTCTGGAAGTTCTGAATCTGTGGTTTGATTTCTGCCATTCAAATGAGAAAATTATTGGCCCTTATTTATTTAAATAATCTGGACCATAGTAGAGTATAAGCTGAAAATAGTTATAATAAATATCATAAGTAATCTTTTATTAATTAATCTATAGAAATCTTTTGTGATTTTTAACCTGACCAAATGAAATAGTTTGTGTGTGTGTGTGTGTGTGTGTGTGTGTGTGTGTGTGTGTAGTATGTACAAAATATGTATTATATTTGAACAGTACATGTTTGAGTTTTGGTTCTAAATTTAAATCTTTGATGGTATGTGAATGACTTTAGTCAACTTCTTTATTATACATTACTGTTTTATTTTCTTGGTTAAATTAAAGGTAATATAAGTTAACTTATTCAATATATTTATTTAATTTATGTACTGTATGGCAAAACCAAATTAAGAAAATGTTGATGAAAAATCAAGAAACTATTATTTTTTGATTTATTTATTCACTTTACATTCTGATTGTAGCCTCCCTCTCCTCCAGTCCCACTTATACAGTCCTTCTGTGAAGGCAGGGAGGTGTGGGAGGTGTGGGAGGCATGGGAGAAGGCAGGGAGTTGTGGGTACTAATCTACCCTAGCACATCAAGGTATTGCTGGACAAGGCACATTCTCTCTCACCTGAGGCCAGACAATGCAGCTGTTAGGGGATTGGATCCACAAGCAAGCAACAGATTCAGGGACAGCCCCATTCTAGTTGTTGTGGGACCCGCCTGAAGACCAAGCTGCACATCTGCTACAAATGTGTATGAGTGCGGGGCTAGGTCCAGCCTGTGCTTGCTTTTTGGTTGGTGGTACAGTTTCTGAGAGCCCCCAAGAGTCCACATTAGCTGACTCTGTTAGTCTTTCGGTGGAATTCCTATCATTTCTGTAACTCTTCCAGAAGACTCCCTGTGCTCCATCCAATGTTGGCCTGTTTGTCTCTGCTTTTGTTTCAGTCAGCTGTTAGGTAGAGCCATGATGAACTCCTGTCTGAAAGCATAACAGAGCATCACTAATAGTGTCTGAGAGTGGTTCTTGACCACGGGATTGATCTCAAGTTGGACTGGTCATTGGTCTACCATTCCTGCAGTGTCTGCTCCATCTTTGTCCTTGCACTTCTTGTAGACTGACTGAAAAAATTTTGAAACTACACATTTTAACATCAGTAAGCTTACAATATAGCTAGAGAAGAAAGGTAATAAATGTTCTAGTTAATTTCAAATGAGCAAAAGTCATGAATAGGGACTTAAAAGAAAGACTGGAGTATGAGGTTGGGACTTGAGGGAGCACCTATGTCTTTTTAAGAAAGAAACTTTCAGTGAATCTAAAGTGGTTGGTCCCAAGATCATATACATACAGATAACAAGTAACAGTAGACAGGCTGAGCAGCTTATATTTATGTAGCTAGGAACATACATATGTAACAACTAAAGAAAAAGGAACCATGAGAGAGGGAGACTGAAGTACATAGGAGGATTGGGAGGAAAGAACGAAAAGGGGAAAATTTATATATTTATACTTTTAAAAATGAAATGAAATAATTTTAAAGATACAAATATCATTTTAGGTAAAAACGTAAAAAACCAAAACAAAAGCAAAAACAAAACAGTAAAAAACTTTATAGGTAAATTCTACCACACCAAGCTCCAAAAGATTTAGGGAGATATTACCTACTTAGGAGAACAAATAATTCTAGCATATATAAAATATCAGGGATAATGCCATAGAACCAAGGAAGCTGTATAACAACAGTTGGTTTAGTCTAAGTGCAAACAAACAGGTTTTGAGCATTGAACTATAGCCTGCATTTCTAAACAGTCTCTGTATTGAGGACCGCAAGAGTGAAACAAGGAGAGCCACACAAATGGGACAGTGGCTTTATGGCAGGAGACTTCCAAAATGAAGTAAAAGTAATTAGCATATTAGATCATAAGATTAACCTGAGTCTTTGAAAGAGGAGATAAATGAAAGGCAATTAAAATTGACTGAATGATACTGAAGCTCTGAATACGATCTGGACCACAAGGATATTTAGAAAACCTATGATGCGCAGATGATATTTAAAGTGATGCTAATGAACATGATCGTGCATGTTGTTCAAGAAGATAGACCAGCATGATTTCAACCTGTACCATTCCAGAATGCAGAAGTCTAGAAAGGGAAGACCAGGAAAGAATATGATGTAAGAACCATAAAAAGTATTGGACATTTATATTGCATACTTTATATTGTAAAACCATCTTATTGCATGTCCATAGTTCTGTAACTTCTTCAGTAATGGTCATAGAAAGTCAAATAACTACAAGAAAATTGTTGTTGATATGAACACCTAGCATGTATCTTTTTTAAAAATGGGAAACATCTTGTTAAATGAACACAATGCCAATGTATATGGTCACATTGTAGTAATTGGCCATGACACAGGCATTAATGAGAATTCTTCTTCCAGCTTAGCTGTTGAAAACAGCTGGTGACAGAACAACTGAACTGTAAAGAAAGACCATCTCCTGTGTAGACATCCTCAGTGCAGAGTATAATGTTTCCTAGATGGGAACATACAGGAAAGGGAGTCACACGATCCATATTTGTTCACCGCCTACTGAATGCACATATGGATAATATAGTTATCACACCAATTACACCCTGTGCATAAGACATGAGGAAAGTCTTATGCACCCCAGTGCATACAGGGGTGGGTCCTAATGTGAACTCTGTAGCTGCACAGTGAAGTGACATTATTCTATCTGAAATAAAGTCTTGGTGTGGGGAAAAAAAAAGAGTCAGACACACACAGATGCAGAGAGAGAGAGAGAGAGAGAGAGAGAGAGAGAGAGAGAGAGAGAGAGAGAAAGGAGAAACACACTCGTATATTTGTATGCACACATGTATGTGTACAAATGCACTTACATATACATGCATGTGCACAAACGTGTATGCAACAGGAAACCATATTGTAAGATAATGATGAAAAGAATGAGAAGTGGGGGTGCTTATCGAAAGCTATTGATCATTTGCCAGTGAATTCAGTGAGGCTCTGTACAAAGGCATCTCATAGGAGAGGTGGGACAGAGTCTGTGATGCTATATGGTCTAGAGTAACCATAGACAGAATAAGAGCACCTCCAGTCTCCACTGCCAGTGAACACTTGAGTCTAGAATGCCATTTTCTATTTCAAAATTTTTACCTTTGCCCAAATTCACGGACTATGAATATCAATATTGTAAATCTATGATAGATTTTAAAATCAAGGTGACTCTTCTTATACTGATTCTTTGTATGGTAAATCACTTGGAATCGATGCAAATTTTGTTCCATCTTCAGGACATGAAGCTTATATTCTAAGCTACCATATCTGCCTTTTTTTTTTCTACAGGGTTGGTGAAGGAGGAGGGTGCATTAAGCTAATTTGAAATCTAACTAAATTCTTAAATTCATTACCTCTTCATTTTTAGATTAGAGCAAATATTTTGGTAGATTGAGCAAATCATATTACTTTTAGTAGATAAAGCAATAAGTGAATGCTGAGATTAATTAAGAGAGGGAAAGCTTAATCTTTTAATCAATCTCCAGGGTTATTTAGTGTGAATATATTCCAAAGTGATCAAGACGGTGTAATCCAAACACTGAGAAGGAATGCCTAGTCTAGCAAAATCAGAACACTGTCTGTACTTTGCCATGATTTATACATATTTTAGAAGTTTATTAGTGCTTCTTTGACTCATGGTACAGCAGTAAACCATCAGCTGAAGGCAGTGGCTCTCAAAGTCTCCTGCTGAGGGCAAAGTCCTCACTTGGCCTACTTATCATAGGTGAATTTAAGCTCTAGAAACTCTTTCTAACCATTTTCTCAGTTCACACAGGAATTCATTTATGGAACAGATACTTGTCTAGCCCTTGCTATATAATAATATAATAATATAATATAATATATATAATATAATATATATTACATAATTAACTAATACAGCAATGTGGTATCCATCTCATAACAGCTACCTAAAGGTCATTGTGAAAATAAATTCTCCTCCCCTGTTGATAGACATCTTTATCATCTGTTCTTTCACTCTTGAGCCTATGCACTTACCCTGTCCACTCTAGGATTGCCTTCCCAGATTGGCCTGATCCTTCCATTCTGCATGATACTCCTCAGTTTTACCGTCTTCTAGCACCCAGTTTCTTCCCTTCATGGCATTTTATCACCGCTAAAATTATTTGGGCGATTGTGCGTATTATCTACTCTTCTTTATTGTGTGTACAATATTAAGAACATGACCTGACTTCTGTAAGGTGTATAATAAACTTTGTTCAGTTAGTGAGTTTGGCGTTCAATAGAGAAAAAAGGAAAAAAAATTCAATGATACTAAGGTTTGTAAGTTGAATGATGTTATCGTTAAACAAAGCAGTAGATGAAAGAGAAAAATAACTTGCTGTTTTAAGCGTGCTCAAGCTAAAAGGAACTGAAGGCCTCTTAGGGAGAGGTATTCAGGACACTATCAACTGGAGTTATGGGAAGATTTTGAGAAGCAACAATATACATTAAAAAGTCCTTACTTGTCCTATAATACATATACCTCAGAGATAGCTAAAGGACTCAGAACAGCATCCCAGAAAAACACTAAATCGGAGGAAGGCTGTGTGGTAACGGTGCCAGCTTGATGAGACCTCAGTGCCTCAGTATCTGATCAAACATACTTCTAGCTGTTTCTGGGAGGATTTGTTCCTTGCTTGCTCTGCTTGTGCGTGTTCTCCTGTGTTGCTTAAATGGAAATGGGGGCTGGAGAGAGGGTAGACTACAAACCTGGTCTTTGTGTGCCATCTCTTTTCCTTTTCCCTTTTATTTCCTTTTAGCTTTGTGACAGGCTTTCACTCAGTTGTTCAGGCAAGATTCTACCTCCCACTCACCTGGAAATGGAAGCTTTTGCTGCCGAATCCTGAATTTTAACATGTGAGTGAATCGGAGTACTCAGCGTATGCATGTGCCTTATTCAATTAATGGAAAGCCTTAATAGAAAGAGAAGTAACTCCTGTGGAATAGAGATTCTGCCAGCAGATTGTTTAATGGCAACACTTCCTGTGCCTCTGTGACCACTAGTTACTGGTCTATATCATTACCTACTGTGTGTATGTGTCTGTCTGTGTGTGTGTGTATGTGTGTCTCTGTGTGTATATTTGTCCTACACATAAAAAACAAGCAGGAGAAATAATATGAATTGAAAATACTGTGGTGGTTGAATAATCATGGTCTTCTCAGACACAGGATAATTATTTCTTGAGATCTTTCAAATCATATTTTCTCATGACTGCTGATACTCTCTTACCTTTACACATTCGTTGTGACAGACCTGTCCTACAAAGAGGAAAAACAAGAAAAAGGAAAGGGTCAGGTTGTTGGCTTAAGCCCACTTTCCACTGATGGAATATTTACTCGTATCTCTGCAAGCCAGACACAAACAAGTATAAATCCTGATATAAAGTCAAGATGGACTAGACAGGAAAGCCCGGTATGACAACCACCTGAGCTCTCAGCCACACCCAAACCGGAAATGCTGAGTCTGGAGATAATTCTGAGTATGATTTACCAGACTTCAATACAAACAGTGAGCTAAAGGAAAGAGCTCATCTTCAAGCCTTTCATGTTTCTTCAAATGAAATACTTGTCCTACAGAGGTTAAGTCACTGTGTCTAACAGCTGGTCTGGAACTCAGGTTTTCTGAATGGAAGTTACACGCTTTTGCTACATGCTTACTTAGACCTAAATTCACATTAATCAATCAGTATGGCTGGCTACAGCCTCGGCCTTGGGCACTTGGGCATACAAACAAACTACTCCACTGTCCGATTTTCCAAGGGACAGGTAACAACTCAAACTTCCTGCAGGCTTTCTCTCCAGGGCTTGATGTCCTTAGGCATCCTCAAATGTCACTAGAGTAATGGTTCCGTGGAAGCATATGCATATTATACTGCTCAAATGTTTCTCCATGTTACTAATACTGGGACTCATCACAGCCTGCATTTTATTGTTTGTTACTTCCTGAAAATATTCTCAGTTGCCCACAACAGAACTGAGAGCTAGAGTTGAGAAATGGAATTTTAGTGGTTTGAATAGGAATGACCCTCATAGATTAATGTGAATGCTTGACCATTAGGAAGTGGCACTCTTAGGAGGTATGACCTCATTAGAATAAGTGTGCCACTGTGGGGACAGGCTTTGAGGTTATATACACTCAGGATATACACAGGGTGGTAAAGATCTCCTTCCACTGCCTTCAGATAAGAGTTGCCATGGTGGCGATGTTATCTCTTCACAGCAGTAAAACCCTAACCAAAACAGGGCTGTCTTCCTCATCATGTACTGGCTAAGTTACCTATATTTAGTTACTCAATACAAATAAGAAAAGACAATACAAGAAAAGCTGATGTGAACACTGATTTCATTATGTGCTTTCATCATGACATATCTTCCAATGCTTCTTGGTTCCAGTTTCTGAAAGACTCATATAATACATTTTCTCTGAAGTGTGTTCTAACATTTTGGGATTTTTCTTTCACACAGTTCATCATGTTTTCTCTTTCCATAAGTCTAAAATTAGGGAAGATGAAAAAGGAGAAATGGACATGTTAACGCCTGCTAGGTATATATTTGACATTCAGGGTTTAGAGGTGGAGATGTTCTGTCAGTACCTTTGCTTGTGTTTTCCTTCTAGGTATACAGTCAAATTACTAAAATATCCTATGCAAATTTTGTCAAATCCCCAAGAATCAGTCAAAAATAAATACTTCACATATAATCTACTTACAATAGATACAAAAATAATAAAGATTCAGTTTCAGCTACATTAAAAGTTTCATCATAGAGGAGACTGGAATGAAGGTTCAGAGGTTAGAGCACTTCTTGTTCTTCAATTGGGTTCACTTTTAGTTCCCAGGGCCAATGCTGCATGGCTCACAACTGCCTATTACTTCAACTCCAGGAGAGCCCTAATCTTCTTTTGGTCTCTGTGGGGACACATACACACACACACACACACACACACACACACACACACACACACACACACACACACACACACACACACACACACGTGCGCACACGCACACACACATGCATACTCACACGCATACTCACACACACACACACAAACGCACAGAGAGAGAGAGAGAAAACACAATCTCATAGTACACATGCACACATAAATATATGCTCTCTTTAAAAAACTCAAAATATCTGTCATGATATGTAATTTTTGTGGTGTATGGGAGATGAAATTTTAAAGTGATTTATACTCCTAGACTTATAATCTTTACATAGTTCCAGTTTAACTATATATTTTTTATCTCACGAGTAACCAAGTTTTCTTCCTCCACATTGTATAGATTTTATGTAATAAACATGCTGTGAAAGAGAACACAAGTAAATTTTATAGTTAACTGTGAAAGAAAGGGCAAAGAATCTAATCAGTAGTGCAACTTCTACTTACTTATGCACAATTACTCTCATGTTTAGAAGTATGCGGACCAAGGTTTTTCTGACTTTTTCCCTCCATTCTTTTCAGAAAGGAGTTCATTCTATAGCCAAAGTAGCTTTTAGCATCTTTTCTTTCGTTCATATCTTGAGTGCTGGTATTAGAGTTATGCACTGCAATACTTGGAACTGAACTCAGGAATTCTTGCAGGCCGGAAAAACCCTATAACAGCTGAGTTATATCACCGACCCAGAATTATTTTATGTTTTTATGTATTCTTTGAAAATATCATATAAACTACCCATCTACCCAACTCTCTCTGTCTCTGTCTCTGTCTCTGTCTCTCTCTCTCTCACTCTCTCTACAACAAAATACAACAAACAGTAAATGGATTGTGCTTTGTGTTGGCCAACTAATCATGAGGATGGACTCTGCCCTACGTGTAGTTGGTATACCCGTGATACTCCAATAATATAGATTTTTATTCTTCCAGCAGCCATCAATTGTAGATAACTTTATGGCTAGGTTTCAGAGTCTGTGTGCACTTGACCTTGTCCATGTTGAATTCATCTGATTTGCATTTGTGCAGGTCTTATTCATGATGTTATAGTCTCTGAAACTTCATATGTCCAGTTGTGTCAGGAAAAAAATTGTTTCCTTTGAGTCATCCACTATCTCTAAATCTTTCAATCTTTCTTCTGTCTATCTCTCATGGATTCCTGAGATGTTAGAGGAAGTATTTAATAGTAACATCCCATGTAGGGCTGAGTGTTCCACAGTCTCACACCCTTTGTATGCTGTTGGCCTGTAGATCTCTGTGTTAATTTCCATCTACTGCATGAAGCTTCTCTGATGAGATGAGGGTTAGTGATAGAGTGACCTCTGGGTACATAAACATGTCATTAGTTATCATTTTAATGCTATATTCATTTATTAGAATAATAGTAGTGGATTTTCCCCTGGGGTCAATGTCCTATCTAGTCTTGCCTCTTTAAGTGTCAGGTATGGATACAATCTCATGGAGTGGGCTTTAAATAAAAAATGTTCAAGAGGTTGTTATTATTCTAGCACCACACACTAAAGTAGCAGTGGGCACATCCAGCTGTGGTCATAGCTGCATGAAAAGGATAGTTAGTTTTTTTTAAATTTTTCTCCTTTAAGAATCTTACAAATCATTAATTAGAGGTTACATCTGAATCTGAAGATATAGCAAAGAGAAATACAGAAACAAGATATTTCTCACTTGCACACTAATTATCTCTAATATTAAATGACTTCATATAGACATGTATTAATTAGAATCTTCCATTCAGTGTTAGGTTACTCCTTTGTGATACCCTGGTTTCTTCAAAGTTTGTCATCTTTATTCATTATAGGCATAGAATATATTTTAGCTCTCAAAGTCATTCTTCCTGTGAAATATAATGATAAAAGGATCCACAGTCTTGTTTCTATAAATAAGGACATTTTGACATTTAAGATTAATTGGCAGTCATACATCTAAAACCATAAAGGATCTGGGGTAAGGTTTACTGAAAATGTTTTTACATGATTTTAACTGTTGCTGCCTTATCTGATGAACTGGTGAACCCAGGTTCACAAAGTTACACCAAAAGTCACTACAGTGGAACATAAAAGACATTGTCATTAATGTGATAGTATTTGGTCACTTAAATGTCTCCACTATCAAATTAATTATACAAAAGGCTTAACCTAATTTTAGGCTCTGATAAAAAGTAAAGTTTCTTATGCATTTAAAATAAGGTCCTGTCAAACCAAGGTCAGAAAATGGATTGATGACCAGTTATTACTCAGAAAGAAGCCATTATTCCATATTTTATAACAGATTTTACTATGTTGAACCTTGCCCATAACATGCAGGAATCCTTTCCTCAGTGATATAAAATGTTTTCTGATCAAATAGACTTGGTACTTTTTCTTTAGTCTAATGAAACTATAGTGGTGTTGTGCTGGATAATTTTAATTGAACTTGACCTTTGTTAGTCATTTGAAAAGATGTACTCTCAATTGAGAAAACACCTCCATAAAATAGGCTCGTGGCAAATTTTCTCAATTAGGGATTGTCCTTCTAGTTACCCTAACCTAGTAGTCCTGGGAGCAAAAAACAAACAAACAAAAAAACCTATGCAAGGCGTGGAGAGCAAGACTGTAAGGAGCACTCCTCCATTGCCTGTTGATAATACTTTATTTTGCACATTTAAATCTGGACTTTTCTTCAGATTTCAAGTGGTCACTTTCTCACCATGACCTCCCAGGATCTCCTCTCTACATACTTGCACTCTTGTATGCAAACTTCTATCATTATTCATTAATTATGAATTATTCTGTCACTATTACCTTCAGTAATCTAACTTCTTTCCAATAAGACTTACCATCTAAATGCCACATACCTGTCCAGAAGAGTCATTGGCTGCTAACCTACTCTTTAACAAAGTGATGTACCTATGCAAAGTGATGTCACAATGTCACAAATCACATGTTTTTAACCTTAAAACATTGGTTAAAGTGACACACATTTCCATGAAAATAATGGTTGAGAATCACAGTTGATAATCATAGTTCATTGTTAGATTATTTCTGCTACTGAATCTGTATTGATACTCACATTTCTTAGAACTCTGTGAAGATTCAAGTTCCTTGTTAACATGGATGAGCACAATGACAACAACCATTCTAGAATCCAACTCTGTTAGCACCTCACACAAAACTGACTGTGTCTAGAACTTCCTTAGGAAAATGCCAAACACTGGTGTACTGGCTAGCTTTGTGTCAACTTGACACAGCTGGAGTTATTACAGAGAAAGGAGCTTTAGTTGAGGAAATGCCCCCATGAGACCCAGCTGTGGGGCATTTTCTCAATTAGTGATCAAGGGGGAGAGGCCCCTTGTGGGTGGGACCATCTCTGGGCTAGTAGTTTTGGATTCTATAAGAAANCAGGCTGAGCAAGCCAGGGGAAGCAAGCCAGTAAAGAACATCCCTCCATGGCTGCTGCATCAGCTTCTGCTTTCTGACCTGCTTGAGCTCCAGTCCTGCATCCTTTGGTGATCAACAGCAGTATGGAAATGTAAGCCGAATAAACCCTTTCCTTCCCAACTTGCTTCTTGGTCATGATGTTTGTGCAGGAATAGAAACCCTGACTGAGACAACTGGGTAGCTTACATAATACTTTATTTTGAACATTTAAATCTGGACTTCTCTTCAGATTTCAAATGGTCACTTTCTCACCATGACCTCCCAGGATCTCTTCTCTACATACTTGCACTCTTGTGTGCAAACTTCTATCATTAACTGTTCTGTTCAGGCAAGTACCTAATCTCATTGTCTTCATAATGTTATTAAGTATTGAAATTATAACCTTTATTTATAGCTTAGAATCAAATTAATTTGAAATGATGAACAATCTAGACACATTTTGACTCAATTTTTATACTTAAAATTTGAAGAAAATTACCAATTTCATAATATTGAATCTTTTGTCTGCAAACAGATTAATGTCTCTATTTAACTGAATCTTGTCAATATTTTATACTAATACATTGTCCCTCTTCTATTTTATAAATAATTTTTTATTAATATGAGAAATGACTTTTATCTTAAACTTTATCATTTGCAGTACTCTTCACTTTTGTGACATAGGTACAAATTTCTGTTTTCAGACTTCTTTCTATACCTCTCTTTAATGTTTCATATAATTTATTTCCACCAGCAAGAAAAATTTTCTGTTCTTTATATGAAGAATGTACTTGCTTCATTGTAAATTTTAAATGGTATGTTTTCTAGATGCAGGATTATAGACTAGTACAGTTCCCCATGGGTGGCACTCACTGGGCTTGTGCAACTTCTGAGACATCATCAGTAACATTTATTTTGTCTCCTGATTTCTTTGAGATGCTGTCTTTATCCTTTCAATATTTTGTCTGAATTTCTAAATGTCTTTTTTCATCGCCCCTCCTCCTTTTCTTCTTCTCTCTCTCTTGTGTAAGGTTCCTGATGTTGTTTGGAGTTTTGTATGCCTGTTGACTTAATTTTTGAAGACACCCATTATTAAATCTTCACATATAACTCCAACTGTCATCTCTTTGTTTTCTGAAACTACACTTTTACGTATGCTGAATTTCAAGGAGTTCCTGCCGTGTTGTTTACTTTCCTGTTTAGATTATTTCTATTACCTTGTATTCTGAAGCTTGTATATTTAAATAACTGAAAGGCAAAGTCGCACTTTCTCACCCTAACACATGCAAATGCTTCTGAAGAATTAGAGTCTGATGTTTCTTCCCGATTATCTTTGATGCAAGGGCAAGATCATGCAGCTTGAAACCATTCAGATCTCCACCCTACACTAAAGCTTATATCTAGTCTAAGGTTGAAAGGATAACCTAGTAAGCTGGGTTTTTTTTTGTTTGTTTGTTTTTGTTTTTTTTTTTAATGTATCAGGCAAATCAGGTGAGATTAGAATGAAAATTGGCTAGTCTGAGGTATAATTTTGAAATACTTTAAAACATATAAGTGACAAAGCAAAATTCCTTTTCTTTATAAATAATAAGGACCGTGATGATCTGAGAAACATTGTAGTTTGTAATAACAGTCAATGTAAACAATATAAAAATATCTCTGACTTATAGTGGTCACCAACTTTATAATTCCTGCTAATACTTCTGTGGCTGATTACTTGCATTTATAATTTCATACTAAATTCCAGATAGAATAAAGTAGTTTTTCCAGAATACAAACAATTCTGCTTCTGAACCCTATCTTAGCAATATCTGTCAGCCAGATTATTGAACCAAGAGTAGGTGCTTCTTTGGACATCATAATATACCAGAATTTTTATAGGAAATAGATAGAATCCAAAATGTGATTTTTAAACAACCACACTGGTATTAAGTAACAGAGGTAAGGTTAAATTAATACATTATGTTGATAACCTTTGCATGCAACTCTAAAGTCAGTTAAAATCAAGCAATGAGAACTTGACAATCCGTTACTTTATTTTAGCAAGTCCATTACACTGTAGAAGAGGATAGTCATGGAAACAGATCTTCTCAGTGTATGCTCAAGTTGCTATGGAAACACTGAACTGCATATGGTTCTCCAGAGTCCTCTTTCTCTACATTATGCTGCCATTCACCAGAGAATATGCATGCTAATATATGCACTGCAGTCAATAGAGGATCAAAATAATTATGTTTCTGTTACCAGACTCTTCCAGAAGGTGCGGTTCTAAAGACTTTGCCAATAGCCATACAACATGGAACTGGTATCCATTACTACTTATCTCAAAGATTTATATATATATATATATATATATATATATATATATATATATATATATATATACCAAAAACTCAGGCACAAAACAATATTGCAACTACTACTTGAATATTTTGCTGAAAGTTTGTGGTTGTTGTTGTTAAAGAGACAACCCTTTATAGCCTTCAGACATGGCAGATGTAAATTCTAAAATTGCACAATTCTGTAAAGAGACAAATCTGACATATCTTCAAATACAGAATGTGTTGCAGACAGATATCACATACAAAATTCCAAGTAATGTACTCCAAGTAGTCATGATGAATAATATTGTAGTGTATGTATTTCCCTTTCAAATTTAGAAATAATTGCATGTTAGTTTTCATCCACTAAAAAAAAAAAAAAAAAAAAAAAAAGACCTACTGAATAATTGTACTGAATAATTGGTTCTTTTCTTACTGCAGTATTCTAAACTCTGTTTTAATGATTTTGCTTGATGTGTAAGAATACAAATTTCTTAAAAAAGAAAGATGTATTGGCTTTGTTACAGGTTGTCTTTTTTTTTCTGAGAACTGAATCCTATTTTCAATAAAATTGAATGTCTAAAAAACATAATGAATAGTCTAGGAACAAAATTGATCTATCAATAAGAGAGCCTGTCTATCAAGTAAATATTTTCAGTTAATAAAGTATCAATTTTATTAATATTTCCTTAGACTTTTCCTAATGTCACCTTTTCTGTTATAGAAAAATTAGTTAAAATTTGTATAAATTAGGTCATCTCTTTATAGTAGTCTGAACTAAATTAACTATTAGGGAAGAATCTGTGCTCTTCCAACCTTGACAGTCAAGACACATTCTCTATATATGGCTGTCATCTCTCCTAGAGCTTCCTGTAGCTGACACTTTCTCAGACTTCCCTTCTTTCTAATGACCTTCACAGTATAAATAATTCTTGGTCAGGCCTTGGTAAGACCCTCAGGCCCTATTGCCATCTCCACTCCTACAGACTTGCCTCCAGACATGAGACCAACAAACTAGCTTTTTCTGGTGACTCCCTCCCTACCACTCCCATCTAACCTCTATCACCATGCTGCTATTTCCATAGCACAGGCCTAACTCTGGACCCAGGCCTCTGACTTTACCTGATATCTCTCATTAATCAAAAAAGTGTCTACTTGAAACATATAGAGACAATTAAAGAAAACCACCTGATCAAAATGCAGAAGGAAAAGAAAAAACAGATTATGGGTAAACAGATAACTCTACAGCACAACTCCTACCCCCAAGGTTCTGGAACTTCACATAGAGAAGACAAAAGTTAGAAAAGCTAGAGTGCTCTGCAGTGAAGTTTTTTTCAAGAAATGAAAGGGAAACGTTACCTATGATATTATAACAATATGACTGCCTAAATAGGACCTAAACAAGGAGACAATAACCAACAGACATAAGCATGTGGAAAGGAGAACCTCATAGGGCCTTGCTCATAGACAAAGAATAGTCATCTAAGGAGTGGTAAAAGCAGGAGAATTATTCTTCCCCAGGGAAGAGACCCTTACTTATTTATACAATACAAAATGTCAGCCCTGAAATTATATACACAATTCAATACTAAACAGACTCTAAAGGTTGTATTTCATATTTATATATTGGCATGTATGTGTGTAATAAGTGTGAAAAAGTAACAACTAATAATAATTACAAGTACAGTCACAATTCCTCCAAAAAGAGGTTGTGACATTTCTGCAACTTCAAATAATATAAAGCTTACAATACGAGTAATTTGAAGACATTGCCATAAATTATTACTCTTTGCTTACCATCTTTTAGCTCCTTTTTAGATCTTGAGGCTGAAATATTTTCTGGTTTGATTTGAATCAGCGTCATCAGTACATGCTCACTGATGTATTAATTACAGTGAGAGGAGACTATTGGATAAGTAACAGGTTTAATTCTCTCCATTTATCTCTGAATAAAAAATGTTATTAAAAAAAGAGGCTGTGAATCTGAGAGGGATCAAGGGTGTGGATGGGAGAGGTTGTAGGGAAGAGAGAGAAGGATAACATGATATAATTATATAAAGTTTTTCATATTTTTGTCACAAATTTTATTTTAATTTTTATTATGTCTTTAGTTTTATGAGATTATAATATAATTATATCATTTTCCATTCATTTCATCTCTATAAACACTCTCAATGCTCCTCTTTGATGCTTTTCAAATTCATGTCCTCTTTTTTTATTATTTTTTTTTTACATGACCTCTACCCTACACAAAGAAATACATATTCAGCAAAGGGCTGGGATATAAAATTAACTCAAACAAATCAGTGGCCTTCCTCTACTCAAAGGATAAACAGGCTGAGAAAGAAATTTGGGAAACAACACCTTTCAAAATAGGCACAAATAATATAACTTATCTTGGTGTGACTCTAACTAAGCAAGTGAAATATCTGTATGACAAGAACTTCAAGTCTATGAAGAAAAAATATCAAAGAAGATCTCAGAAGATGGAAAGATCTCCCATGCTCAGGGATTAGTAGGATTAATATAGTAAAAATGGCCATCTTGCAGAAAGCAATCTACAGATTCAATGCAACCCCCATCCTAATACCAAATCAATTCTTCATAGAGTTAGAGCAATTTCTAAATTCATCTGGAACAACAAAAACTTAGGATAGTGAAAACTATTCTCAACAATAAAAGAAATTCTGGTGGAATCACCATGCCTGACCTCAAACTGTACTACAGAGCAATTGTAAACACTGCATGGTATTGGTACACTGACTGCAGGTAGATCAATGGAGTAGAATTGAAGACCCAGGAATGAACCCACACACCTATGGTCACTTGATCTTTGACAAAGGAACTAAAACTATCCAGTGGAAAAAAGACAGCATTTTCAACAAATGGTGCTGGTTCAACTGGCACATAGTATGTAGAAGAATGCAAACTGATCCATTCTTATCTCTTTGTACAAAGCTTAAATCCAAGTGGACCAAGGGCCTCCACATGAAATCAGATTTACTGAAACTAACTAAAAAGAAAGTGGGGAAGAGCCTTGAACACGTGGGCATAGGAGAAATTTTCCTGAACAGAACATCAATAGCTTATGCTGTAAGATCAACAGTTGACAAATAGGACCTCATAAAATTGCAAAGTTTCTGTAAGGCAAAGGACATTGTCAATAGGACAAAACGGCAACCAACAGATTGGGAAAAGATCAACACTACATCCAATAGAGGGCTAGTATGCAATATATACAAAGACTTCAAGAAGTTAGAATCCAGGGAATCAAATAACCCTATTAAAAATGGAATACAGAGCTAAAGAAGGAATTCTCAACTGAGGAATACCAAATGGCTGAGAAGTACCTAAAGAAATGTTCAACATCCTTAATCATCAGGGAAATACAAATCAAAACAACCCCGAGATTCCACCTCACACCAGTCAGAATGACTAAAATCCAAAACTCTGGTGACAGCAGATGCTGGTGAGCATGTGGAGAAAGAACACTCCTCCATTGCTGGTGGGATTGCAAGCTGGTACAATCACTCTGGAAATCTTTCTGGTGGTTCCTTAGATAATTTGATGTAGTACTACGTGAGGACCCAGCTATACCACTCCTAGGTATATACCCAGAAGATGCTCCAGCATGTAATAAGGACACATGCTCCACTATGTTCATAGCAGCCTTATTTATAAAGCCAGAAGCTGGAAAGAACCCAGATGTCCCTCAACAGAGGAATGGATACAGAAAATGTGGTACATTTACACAATGGNGTACTACTCAGCTATTAAAAACGATGAATTCATGAAGTTCTTTGGAAAATGGATGGAACTAGAAAACATCATCCTGAGTGTGTTAACCCAATCACAAAAGAACACACCTGATATCCACTCACTAATAAGTGGATATGAGCCCATGATACAATTCACAGACCACATGAAGCTCAAGAAGAAGGAAAACCACAGTGTGGATACTTTGGTCCTTCTTAGAAGCGAGATCAAAATACCCATGGGAGGAAATACAGAGACAAAGTTTGGAGAAGAAACTGAAGGAAAGGCCATTCAGTGACTGTCCCACCTGGAAATCCATCCCGTATACAGTTCCCAAAGCCAGACACTATTGTGGATTCCAACAAGTGCTTGTTGACAGAAGCCTGATATAACTGTCTCCTGAGAGGCTCTGCCAGTGACTGACAATTACAGAAGTGGATGCTCACAACCATCCATTGGACAGAGCATAGGGTCCCCAATGTAGGAGTTAGAGAAAGGACACAAGGAAGTGAAGGGATTTACATCCCCATAGGAGGAACTATATGAACCAACCAGTACCCCCCAGAGCTCCCAGGGACTAAAACACCAACCAAAGAGTACACATGGAGGGACTCAAGGCTCCAGATGCATATGTAGCAGAGAATGGTCTTGGAGAACATCAATGAGAGGAGAGGCCCTTGGTCTTGTGAAGGCTTTATGCCCTAGTACAGGGGAAAGCCAGGACAGGGATGTGGGAGTGGGTGGGTTAGTGAGTAGGGGGAGGGGGATGGCATAGAGGGGTTTTCGGAGTTGAAATGAGGAAAGGGAATAAAATTCGAAATGTAAATAAAGAAAATATCTAATAAAAATAAATTTAAAAGTTACAGAATAAAATATACTCAGGCAAAAGGTATAAAAAGAAATATATTTCAAATCTGAGTGATAATATACATTATTATCTTAATATATTTAAGTGTTTGAAAGAAGCAAACCCTTATTCTTAATCAAAAGGATATGCTCTAAAGAATAAACATACAAACACAGGAAGTACACTTTGTTTTTATTCTAATTCTAGTGGCAACTCCATCTTTTCTCCAATTAATGGGGTCTGGCACTATCTGAGTCAGCTGGATTGTCTTAAAAGATTAGCACACAGGAAATGAAGGAAAAGAAGAAAAGGGTCCTTGCTACAAGTCATCAAATTCCTGGGATGGAGCAGGGAGAATTAGATCACTTTCTGAAAAAGGCTTACAAAGTAGGGGAGATACCAGCATATGTTTTTAGCCCTTGCCCTAAATACTCAGTGTTACACTTGGATCTTGAATACCTGAGTGTAGTCCCTGACAGCTGGAAAAAGATTTGAAATTGCCTATAACCTGCATCTAAGTGGTCTTCTCCAGTGGGATCTTTGTAACAGTAGTTACTTAAACTACACACACACACACACACACACACACACACACACACACACACACATACAAGGAAACATAATCTCACAGCAAACTCCATGATCCTCTGGCTCCTCCAATCTTTCCATCCCTGCCTCCTACACCATTGCCTGAACCTAAGATGTGCAAGGTTTTTTTTTAGATATATCCACTGAAACTGGGACCCACGACTCTGCATATTGACTGGTTGTGGCTTTCTGCAATAGTTTGCATTTGTTTCAAAGCAAAGCTTCCTTGATGAGGAGCGAAGTCTATATTTATCTGAGGGTATATAAGGACCAGTGTTACAGATTGTTGTTGAGGATTATGCTGTTTTAGTAAATTAGTTGTTGTAGACTTTCCTCCAATAGCCATGACTTCACTAGCATAGGTTATCTAGGTTTCTACAACCAGGCATGGTCCCCCTTTTGTTGAGTGGGTCTTAAGTTCAGTTCAGGAGCCATTAGTTAACTCCAACATATACATACCACGACTGTACCCCTAGGGTTATTACTGTGCCATGCAGGTCATTAATGTGATTCATAGGCATCATAGCTGGGTAGGACTGTTGGATACCTCCCTCTTTTGGATGATGCCTTTTAGTACCATGAAAGCCAGTCCTAAGGGGTCCTTGCAAACAAACAAACAATATGCTAAAAGAGTAGAAAGTAATGTACGTAGCTGTACTAAGAGTAGTTTGACACTTACTTGAAGTTCTACACAGGATTTTTCCTCCTGTTGTTTATTTATTACATAATTTATTTATAAAAGACCATTGATGCAGATATACTTTATTTGTGGTAGGTTTTATAGAGTACAACTTTGAGTCATTAAATAGTAAAATGTATCTTTAGGAACAATGAATAAAACTAATATTATTAAAATATTCAAGGTTTAAAATTAGAAAAATGTTTAGAATTTTAAAATGAAACCAATTCCAACTAATGAAAATGATTTTGCTGCTATTTAATAGTTATCAAGCTACTAATAAAAGCTAAAATTTTATATGAAACATAATCTAAAATGGAGCTTGAGATTTTACTTCCAAACCCAATCAATATATATGGACATGGCAAAGAGTAGGACTTAGTGATCAGATTAACCTAGTCATTGCTGATGGTTACATTTATTTACACAATGACTGAAAGTACAAATTGTATTTAATCACATTCAAATACAGCAAAATTATACTAACTCACACCATTATATTAGAAAAAATACATACATAAAAATGAAAAAGTGTAAAACATTGTATTACTACTTAATTAAGGATGCTGTCTAGTTGTGAGCATGCATTGTGTAAAATGATATAGATTAGTGCATATTCACTATTCTGAATTATTAAAGCTGAGAAAATAACTTAGCCGATCAAGTACTCGTTGTATAAGCATGAAAACCATAGTTCATATTCCCTAGCTAGCCAGACATGATAACCATCTAGTCCTTTATTAATATAGTGACTAAAATATGAGAAAAGTATATTTTAAATTTTATACTAATTTTAAACTTACATATTATATGGAAATTAATAATGGCAGATCATGTATGTGGTGTGTGTGTGTGCGTGTGTAGTATGTGCACAGGACATATGCAGGCAATAAGAAGGACACTAATATTCTTACTCTATCCCTCTCCATTTTATTTACTTGAGATAAAGTTTAGGCTGATGATCAGCAAGCCTTAGTGTCCCATTCACCTGTGCTACCCACACTATTAGGGTTATAGGTACAAACACATTCATGTTTGGCTTTTTATGTGAGTACTAGAGCTCAAACTCAAGTTTATACAGCAATTGACCATACCAACTGCACTTGATAACCACCACCAAGGAAGTCTTTTCACAAAGAAATGTATAAATAACTAAACTTTGCTTGTAATTTATATGTGTTTGCTATTGTGCTGTACATGACAATTATTGAATACTTACTGTTTGTTTTAACCATAATTTAGATCAAGTACTCATAGGACAATGTTAACAACCACAACCATTTACAGTGAAAAACAAAATAATAATAATAATAATAATAAAAAACATGGGTACCTTTGAAAAGTAATTCTGAGTACTGTAATTGGAATCTTCACAGAATCCCCTAGTGTGTCTATCAGCACTATTGGAAGATAGGAGAATGTGTCAATCTATGGTTCTACAGGAAGATGGTCGAACATTTAAAGTGAGAAGCCTAGTGGGGGAAGTTAGGTCTTTGGAAGAAATGCTTTTGAAAGAGATATTGGACTCTAATCAATTCCTGCTGCTTCCGTGTTTGCTTCCTGGCTGCTACTAAGTGAAGTTTTCTTTGTCACATGCTCACATCATGATGTCCTATTACCAGAGGCCAAAGACAACAGTCCCAAGTGTGCTCTAAAGCCAGGGGCCAAGGTGCAACTTTCTTTATCTGCCAAAATAATTGCTTGATTCAAAGTATATCTGTGCAGGTTTTCCAGTAATAAAAACTTGAATCTAATCTTATTTTAGGATAAGAAAACAAAACAATTTTTTTCACAAGTCTTACCTCTCTTCTTTAAATTAATTTGTTTTGTTTAAACAAGAAAAAATAGTTCAAATAAGTATTCTTTCAATGTAACTTTGAAATCTAAATAATTGTAAGATCTAGTTATATTATGAACATGAATGTAATATATGTTTACAGACAATTATGCATTGATAACAATTTATGTAATTATAAAATAATATCATTATTTTGAAGAAATAATACAGAATCTATATGCATATCAAGAGAGAAAGATAAAATTTTATTTACAATTCATCTAAAATGGCATCATCATTATTAGTTAAGAAAATATAGACCACTTACTTGTTTTAACAAAGTAAAAATTATTATCTGAAAATCTTTCAAGGTAGGTTCTTTTTAATTAACTGTAGCATTACATAACAAGGTACAGCCTTTTGAAATTATTAGTAGGGATTAAGGATGATACCGACATTGTGCCCCATAAGTACTGTCAAACCTAAAGGAGAATGTTAATAGTTACTTATAATTATTTTATTCTCTTGTTTATTTTGTAACCTATATCTAAAACGATGACATTTTTCATCTGTTCAATCATTTTTCAAGTAAATTCACATTTCCTGTTATTTTTGTGATGTTGGCTTAATTCTCTTTTCTTTCTGAGAAGTTCAGAAATTCTTGTAGTCTTCATGTGGCTCAGGACACCTTTCCCACATATTTATGAAAAATTTCTCCCATATCTCTTGCCACTAAAACTCCGCTTGGGCAAATAAAATGAGTTAATGAAGCTGCCCATTTAAAATGGATAACTTACATATATTTTATAATAAAACTAATCCAATCGTGACAATAGGTTAGCATTCAGTCTATGCCTCCTCATATAAAGGTTCAGAATAAAGGAATTACTAGCTTATCTTTTGTGAGAAATGCCTAAAAATGATTTGTGTGGTTTTTAAAAAGTATGAAAAAGATGGAAAACATGATCAGTACAGGGAGCTTCTTTCATTGGCTGTCTGTAAATCTAATGATTATGGCAAATCAAGGGGCATTAAGATTATACAACCATCAAGGAAACATGATATCATTCTAATACCTGCAATTTAAACTTCAAAAAATAAAAAAGTTGCTCTTCCCACTTTACATCACGTCTTCCAGAAAACAACAAATCCAATTTCACTAAAACCCTGAGCTTCAGATCAAACTTAACGTTTTGAGGGGTAGAGTACCCTATAATGACCTATCCCATCTTACATGGAAGCAAAGGCATTATCAGGAACTGAAAGAAAAATAGATCAGTTCACTAAGGAATTAAACAAATATTCTCAAACTTCATGTTTATGTAAAATTTAGTTACCCTGTATTTTTTTAAAAATCTTTCACTTAATGAGAATAGAGATGTAACATATTCAAAATAAAGTTAAATTTTCTTCTTTAAAAATCTTTATGTTAAGTTTAAAGCCAACTTAATTATACCCCTCCTGTGAATGAGTTGGTGAATAGGACGTGACAGCCATGCTGATTAACCAGCACATAAGTAACTTAGACATACATTTAAAGTCTCCAGTGGGCAACGTTCAAACAGATGTTAAGCTCCTGTTGGCTGACAACGATGGACCTGTGATGCCAAACATGTTCAAAACGTTTATTTTTCAGATGCACCTTACAGTTTATACACACTGGAAATGTTTCTTACCCTTTGAACTTGTAGAGTGCTGAGCTCTGTGAAATGAAGACTTTATTTCAGTTTCAAAGCCCTTAGGGAGTTACTTTGCAGATGTTCCCTTCTGGATTTGGCATGAAAAAAAACTAGCATTTCTTTAAAATGTGCTGACAGCTGAGTGATTTGAGGACTAGCTCCTCTCATTCTATCTGTGAGTACCACAGTAGTCCCCACGGCTTAACCAAATAAAAGAATAGCTTACCATGTCTTTGCTTTGTGTTTCTAAACAGTGAAGGAGTTAGAAGTCACAAATTAACTAAATTATATTTATTTATTATTTACCCATGAGTTACACTAGAAATTTTTCCCTTGGAAACATGAGACATAAAATACCTTAAGGGAGGTATTTCCTGTTTTGAGGCATGCACTCAAAATGGATTAAAAGTGCAGAATACCATTCCATAAGCACTCTTCATAGCTGCATGCTCTGTACTCACAAACTCAACAAAAATTGAAAAAAAATATATATGCATATGTATATGCAATGTGATATCTGTTTCTTAGGTTATGTAGCCCTTATTGTATCACTATCTCCTAAACAATCAAATATGACTATTTTATATAACATTTACATTATACTTAGTGCTTGTAGAGCTCTGGATGTAGCAAAGGTATGAGAGTATGTCTGGAAGTTGTATGCAGATACCACATCATTTTAAATTAAATCCTTGAACTTCAATATCCATAGAAATCCTAGAAACAGCTCCCCATGGATCCTCAGGGACAGAAGCACTTGAGATGCTACTGTTGTGAATTTGAATCGTTAGATACAAAAAAAAAAAAAAAAAGAATTCTAAAATCATTAGCACTCTGAAGAAGATCCAAACCTCCAAAGTGCCTATTTTTTTCTGAGACACACCCACAGCCATAGTGAATATCATACATGGACCTTGGTAGACTTTGGTGAAATTGGTTTTTTTCTTACCTCCTTTCACAGAGAATAAACTTGCTGGGGCAAAATTGTATCATATTTGTGAACAGTAGCTCTGAGGTGCCCTGTGCAAAGGATTTCTCAGTAAGTGTCAAAGTCACTTTATTTGAAAGGTTTGAAAGCCCTACAAAGAGATGGGTACTTTCTCTCTCACAGCCTCTCCTGTTCTTCCCTAAACATGGACACAGGTCTTCTGGGGAGGAAGACTATTTCTTACGAGTGAGGTAAATTCCATTTTGTGTTTCCCTTAATGTTAAAGAAACTGCATTCAGGTATCTACAGTTGGATACACTTGAACGGGTTTCTACAAGGGAATTGTCTTCGAGACTTGGGTTACCAAAAGTCTTTATTGACATTTAATCTTACCAAGTGCCTTTGAAGATTAGGTATGCAATTAATCATAGTTTCACTTCAAATTTGAGAAAACTGTATCACAGATTCCCCCATATGAATAACATGGGTAGTATTCATGGATCAAGAAAATCTGCATACTACATTGTATTTGATAATATTTTAAATTATTTTTGCATAAAATATTTTACATAGGTCCAGGCAGCTTGCAATTTTTCATTAGAAATTGTCTAGGAGTTTCATTTTTGTATGTTTTCATAGAATAATATTGGGACAAATGATATTTAGTAATGATAAATTTGAAGCTTTCCTCACCTCTCAGTGCCTGAAAATAGTGTCCTTTATATCAATTGTCTTTCACTATATTTAAAATTAATAACTCACAAAATAATCTTTCTGCCATTTCTAATGTGTAGTTTAAGAAATTTTCCCAATTTTCTGTATTTATTCATGTATTGATCACTTTTGTCTTTTCCTGAAAGAATCTTAGCATTTAAATTTACCTTGTATTTATATATTTCAGAGATACACCATTGAAAGTTTCATATTATATTGTAATCATTTCTGGTGTCTGTGGTTCTTTCTCTAATAGGTTAATTCAAGGCTTGGGCTCTCTAACTGTTGATTGTATAGTAATAGCTTATGCTAATCTTTTCAAGGATGTGACTTGATTACTAAGTTTACTTTTTAACCAGTCTACTAATTTGCTCTAAGATATCTGCTCCCATCCTCATTTTCAATCTTCTAATAAATTGTAATTGACTAAATCTACTATTAGTGTTTTAAAATATTTCAGCATATTGCTATTAATCATAATCTCCATGTTATAAAAATGGATAGTCTGATCTTTTTAAAATATTTCCTTTCTACTTGCAATTTAATATCCACTGATCAACCTTTCCCAGGTGCTTCTGTTCACCATGGCCCCAGACCACCTCTCCATTCTAGTTCTACACAATCAACTTACTATAGATTTCGCATTGATTATGGTCATGCAATGTTTGCCTTTCTAAGTATGTCTTACTTCCCTTTGCATAACAACCCCAACTTGTTTACAAATGCCATATTTCATCCTCTTTAAAGGCTAAATAGTGGTCCGGTGTGTATACATGGCACATTTTCTCTGCATACTCACCAGCTTGACTTGTTTCCAAAATGTGACTTTTGAGAACTCCAACAAGTGGCAAGGCCTTGGAAACACCTATTCTTTATGCTAATTTCCTCTGGGTATACACTCAGTTAGAAGTGACATTAGTAAACTGTTCTGTTTCATCTATTTCAGGGTCTCTCTCTCTCTCTCTCTCTCTCTCTCTCTCTCTCTCTCTCTCTCTCTCTCTCTCTCCCCG
The DNA here is from genome assembly GCF_900095145.1 of Mus pahari. Lineage (NCBI taxonomy): Eukaryota > Metazoa > Chordata > Mammalia > Rodentia > Muridae > Mus > Mus pahari. The sequence goes on along the minus strand of NC_034591.1, from coordinate 34,902,009 downwards.
ATACTCTTAGCATTGCTGTACAAGGCTTTCCTTCATCATCCTCACCAACAGTGGCTGTTTTTTCCTTTTTTTTTTCATTAAAAAAAAAAAAAAAAGAAAGAAAGAAACCAGGTTCAGTTCTTTATTGGTCATTTTAACGAATGTAGTTTTGTCAAAAAGACCAAAGCCCATGTTATCATCCGACTCCTCAGATTCTTCTTTCTTGGCATTTACCTTCTTCTCTTCAGCTGGGGCATCAGCGGTGGAAAAGGCAGGACCACCTGTAGAAGCAGATCCAGCTGCTGGAACGAGTTCAGGAGTCCCTATGTTGAAGATGAGGCTCCTGGGGTTGACTTTGGGGGGCCTGTGCACACAAGCCAGACCAGAAAGGTTCAACATTGACACCAGCTGCTTTAATAAAGGCATTGATCTTATTATCCTCTGTGACTGTCACCTCACCAAGGTTGTTCAATAAGAGCCAAGTAGATTCAGGAGAACTGGGAGACAGAGGCCATGTTGTGCACTGCCTGTATCACATCGTGCTGGTTGTGGGATGAAGTGAGGCCCTCATTTCAGTGTGGCCTTAGGTTCTTCTAAAGGACCTTGCACCTTGGCAGCATCTGAGGAAAGGCATATTTTGTCTCTTAGGCCAGCCATTCTAATCATTGCAAGAAGACATCTCAGGGAGGGATTTATGTGATTTCCCTGGGAGAAAAAGTGTTTTTATATTTTTGTATTTAATTTTTCCCCTTCTTTTATTATTTTCTTTATTTACATTTCAAATGTTTTCCCCTTTACTAGTTTCCCCTCCAAAAACCCCCTGTCCCCTACACCCTCCCCCTGCTCCCCAACCCACCCACTCCCATTCCTGACCCTGGCATTCCCCTATACTGGGGCATAGAACCTGCAAAGGACCAAAGGCCTCCCCTCCCATTGATGAATGTCTAGGCCATCTTCTGCTACAAATATAGTTAGAGCCACAAGTTATACCATGCGGTTTTTTTTTTTTTTTTTTTTTTTTTTTTTTTTTTTTGATTGGTGGTTTAGTACCAAGGAGCTCTGAGGATACTGGTTAGTTCATATTGATGTTCCTCCTATGGGGCTTCAGTCCCCTTAAGCTCCCTGGCTATTTCTGCTCTGGGGACCTTGTGCTCTGTCCAATGGATGACTGTGAGCATCCACTTCTGTATTTGCCAGGAACTGGCAGAGCCTCGCAGGAGACAGCTATATCAGGCTCCTGTCAGCAGGCTCTTATTGACATATGCAATAATGTATGGGTTTGGTGGTTGTTTATGAGGTAGATCCCGAAGTAGGGCAGTTTCTGGTTGGTTCTTCCTTCAGTCTCTGCTCCAAATGTTGTCTCTGTAACTCTTTCCATGGGTATTTTGTTCCCCATTCTAAGAAGGAATGAAGTATCCACACTTTGGTCTTCCTTTTTCTTGATTTCCATGTGTTTTGCAAATTGTATCTTGGGTATTCTAAATTTCTGGGCTAATATCCAATTATCAGTGAGTGCATATCATGTGTGTTCTTTTGTGATTAGGTTACCTCACTGAGGATGATATACTCCCCACCCATCCATTTGCCTAAGAATTTCATAACTTCATTTTTTTAATAGCTGAGTAGTACTCCATTGTGTAAATGTACCATATTTTCTGTACCCATTCTTCTGTTGAGGGACATCTGGGTTCTTTCCAGCTTCTAGTTATTATAAATAAGGCCACCATGAACATAGTGTAGCATGTGTCCTTATTACAAGTTGGAATATCTTCTGGGTATAAGCCCAAGAAAGGTATTGCTGGATGTTCCAGTAGTACTATGTCCAATTTTCTGAGGAACCGTCAAACTGATTTCCAGAGTGATTGTACCAGCTTGTAATCCCACCAGCAATGAAAGAGTGTTCCTCTTTCTCCACATCTTCTTCAGCATCTGCTGTCAACTGAATTTTTTTATCTTAGCCATTCTGGTGGTATGGGGTGGAATTTCAAGGTTGTTTTGATTTTCATTTCCCTGATGATTAAGGATGTTGAACATTTTTT
>NC_034591.1:34898454-34899900 GCF_900095145.1 Mus pahari | reverse complement strand
TCTTTGTTTAGCTCTGTACCCCATTTTTTAATAGGTTTATTTAAATTTTTGGAGTTCAGCTTCTTGAGCTGTTTGTATATATTGGATATTGGTCCCCTATCAGATTTAGAATTGGTAAAGAGCATTTCTCAATCTGTTGGTGACCTTTTTGTCATATTGACAGTGTCTTTTGACTTACAAAAACTTTGCAATTTTATGAGGTCTCATTTGTCGATTCTCCATCTTCCAGCACAAGCCATTGCTGCTCTGNTCAGGAATTTTTCCCCTGTGCCCATATCTTCGAGGCATTTCCCCACTTTCTCCTCTATAAGTTTCATTGTCTCTGGTTTTATGTGGAGTTCCTTGATCCACTTAGACTTGAGCTTTGTACAAGAAGAATGGATCAATTCGCATTCTTCTATATGATAACTGCCAGTTGTGACAGCACCATTTGTTGAAAATGCTGTCTTTCTTCCACTGGATGGTTTTAGCTCCCTTGTCAAATATCAAGTTATCATAAGTGTGTGGGTTCATTTCTGGGACTTCAATTCTATTCCATTAATTTCGCTGTACCAGTACCAGGCAGTTTTTATCACAATTGCTCTGTAGTACAGCTTGAGGTCAGGCATGGTGATTCCACCAGAGGTTCTTTTATCATTGAGAAGAGNTTTTGCTCTCCTAGGTTTTTTGTTATTCCAGATGAATTTGCAAATTGCCCTTTCTAACTCAGTGAAGAATTGAGTTGGGATTTTGATGGGGATTCCATTGAATCTGTAGATTGCTTTNNGCAAGATAGCCATTTTTACTATACTGATCCTGCCAATCCATGAGCATGGGATATCTTTCAGTTTTCTGAGATCTTCTTCCATTTCTTTCTTCAGAGGCTTGAAGTTCTTATCATATAGATCTTTCACTTGCTTAGTTAGAATCTCACGCAGGCATTTCATATTATTTGTGACTACTGTGAAGGGTGTTGTTTCCCTAATTTCTTTCTCAGCCTGTTTATCCTTTGTGTAGAGAAAGGCCACTGATTTGAGTTAATTTTATATCCAGATACAGCACTGAAGCTGTTTATCAGGATTAGGAGTTCTCTGATGGAATTTTTAGGGTCACTTATATATACTATCATATCATCTGCAAACAGTGATATTTTGACTTCTTCCTTTCTAATTTGTATCCCCTTGATCTCCTTTTGTTGTCTAATTGCTCTGGCTAGGACTTCAAGTACTACATTGAATAAGTAAAGAGAAAGTGGGCAGCCTTGTCTTGTCCCTGATTTTAGTGGGATTGCTTCAAGTTTCTCTCCATTTAGTTTGATGTTGGCTACTGGTTTGCTGTATATTGCTTTTACTATGTTTAGGTATAAATTCCTGATCTTTCCAAAACTTTTATCATGAATGGGTGTTGGATTTTGTCAAATGCTTTCTCAGCATCTAACAAGAGGATCATGTGGTTTTTGTCTTTGAG
>NC_034591.1:34889925-34898443 GCF_900095145.1 Mus pahari | reverse complement strand
GTCTGCCTTTATATGTTACTTGACCTTTTTCCCTTACTGCTTTTAATATTCTGTCCGTATTTAGTGCATTTGTTGTTCTGATTATTATGTGTCAGGAAGAATTTCTTTTCTGGTCTAGTCTATTTGCAGTTCTGTAGGCTTCTTGTATGTTCATTAGCATCTCTGTCTTTAGGTTAGGTAAGTTTTCGTCTATAATTTTGTTGAAGATATTTACTGGCCCTTTAAATTGAAAAATCTTCATTCTCATCTATACCTATTATCCTTAGGTTTGGTCTTCTCATTGTGTCCTGGATTTCCTAGTTATTTTGAGTTAGGATCTTTTTGCATTTTGCATTTCCTTTGACTGTTGTGTTCATGTTTTCTATGGAGTCTTCTGCATCTGAGATTCTCTCTTCCATTGCTTGTATTCTGTTCACAATGCTCGCATCTATGGTTCCTGATTTCTTTCCTAGGATTTCTATCTCCAGAGTTGTCTCAATTTGTGATTTCTTTAATGTTTCTACTTCCATTTTTAGATCCTGGATGGTTTTGTTCAATTCTTTCACCTGTTTGGTAGTGTTTTTCTGTAACTCTTTAAGGGTTTTTGTGTGTCCTCTTTAAGGGCTTCTAGCTGCTTTCCTGTGTATTCCTGTATTTCTTTAAGAGAGGTATTTATTTTCTTCGTAAAGTCCTCCATTATCATCATGAAAAGTGACTTTAGATCCATATCTTGCTTNTCTGGTGTGATGGTGTATCCAGGACTTGTTATGGTGGGAGAGTTTGGTTCTGGTGATGCCAAGTAACCTTGGTTTCTGTTGCTTCTGTTCTTAAGTTTGCCTCCTGCCACCTGATTATCTCAAGTGCTTGCTGCCCTCAATATATCTAATTGGAACCTGTCCTTCCTATAATCCTGGCTGATTCAGGACTCCACAGTGTCCATCTTTCTCTGTAATCCTGTGATTCCAGGCTCCTGTGAACCTGAGATTCTGGGTGTGTCAGGGTTCTTGGCAGTCAAGCTTCCTCTGAGACCCTGAGATCCTGGTGTGACCATGTTCCTTTTATCCTGGGATCCTGGAATCCTAAAATCCTTGGCATATTACAGCACCTGGAAGTGGTGTCTCCTTTGAGTACCGTGGGGATGTATGGTGTGTTTGAAACCAAGGTATACCAGTATCGATCAGAAGGATCCCTAGCTACTGGTCAGGCTTGACTCCTGTGTCCTTGATCCTGTTGTTACAGGCCCATCAAGATAAGTTTGGAACAAATATTGTGTTCCACTCACCAGTGATCCTAAGATCGAGTGGAGAGTCCTCTGTTGACTGTGGGACCATCCACCAAGTTCGTGCCCAAGGTGACCTGGTGCTACAGCAGACCAAAAGGGACATATGCCCCTGGTCAAGTATGTTTTCTGCTTCCCTGTTGCTGGCTCAGGCCCAGGGTGACTGGATTGGAATCTATGTTATGTTCCACTCACCAGTGATTCTAAGATCACATGGAGAGTCCTCTGGGGACCGTGGGACCGTCCACCAAGTTCGTGCCCAAGGTGACCCGGAGCTGGAGCCGACCAGAAGGGACTTTTTGTATTTTCTTCTTTTCTTTGTTTTAACTCATTGAATTTTAGGTGCGATTTTGAGAATTCCCTCTGCTTATCTTCACTTTTTTTTTCCTCTTATCTTAACACAAAGATCTTAAACCACTGTTTTCATTATTTTTTTCTGCACTAAAAGTATTGTTTTAAATGTGTTGTTTGACTGTACTTTGCTAGAAACCCATAATTTTATCAAGAAATCTTTAATGTTCATTAAAGTCTAGATATTTTACCTCATTTGATTATTAAAAGTTTCAAAAATTGTATTTGCTTATTTATTTTGCTTTCCAAATGCCTGAGAAACCCGTGTTCAATTCTTCTCTTGCTATGGATATACAATTTGTATTGCAGTGTCAAAAGTCAAAACTCTATTCTTTCTGACTTATATTTTATCTATGTTTCTTCTGTAGCCTAATATATGCTAAATGTTCCATAAATGTTTCAATGTGCTTAAAATTATTTAGTTTCCCTTAAAGAAAAATGAAGATGAGACAATTGCTTAGTGACTGTATAGCCCTGGCTGTCCTGGAACTCACTTTGTAGACCAGGCTGGCCTCGAACTCAGAAATCTGCCTGCCTCTGCCTCCCGAGTGCTGGGACTAAAGGCACGTACCACCACACCTGGCAATTGCTTAGTGAATTACACTCACTGTAACTTTCCTAATTCATGTTCTATTTTACCCTCTTGCTCTGAGTCTAAGTTGCTGACATAATATACAGCTCTACAAATGAAATGGAGTGTAAAATTAATTAATTAATTAATTAATTATAAAAATTAATGAAATGGAGTTATAATTATTGGTGAAATTTACATAAAAATTTAATTTAAAGACAAAAATGTATTTAAAGATGTATCAGGATTTAAAATTTAAAGATGTATCAGGAAAATTATGAATAAAAAGAACATTAAATTCCTCATCCTTTTGATGAGACAGTCAGTCTGTGTCACTTTGTTTTTAAAGATGTGAAATGAAAATATTCAATTAATGTTGATAGTTGTTAGTACGGCTAAAAATAGTTTGCAAGCTGCTTTAAAGTTCCCAAGATATGATGAAGGAACTGAGAGTTCCCAAAGAAAATAGAAATTTGATATCAACAAAAAACTTTAAGATAGATTTACAAAATAGGGCCATTATTAAAATACCACTATTACAAGTGAATGAAGAGATCCATAGTAGAATTTATTGAGATAACCTACCCTTAAAACACAGTGTATCAAATGGCTATGCAGGTGTGTACCTGCATTTTCAATTGTTAATTGATGTGCTGGCAGAGCCAAATGCTGTCAGGATACTTGGCATTGTCATAGAATACCATAGAAGGGCATTGAATATTTGTCCTTCCTCACCTGTGCAAAATATGATTGTCTAAGATTTTCATGTTTAAAAGCAACCAGTCTTGGTGAAGGTGACCCTCAATGTCAAAAGGCACCAAAGGGAGATGAGCCAGGTGCTGTCCTGACTCTGACTGGTGATGATGGGATGAATAAGTAATGTGATTCTTTTCTACTTTGACAACTGAGGCTGGGCCAGAAGGACAGGGCAGACAGAAGGGAAGAAGAGAGAAATGGACAGGAAAGAAGTAGAATGATTCAACTCACCTTTTCCAGACCAAACTCCTCTCCAAACTGACTGATTCAATCTGTCTTCTCTTGGCTTCTGACTGAATCTCTCTGCTTGGCTTCAAACTACCTCTGGAAATCTATTCTGTCCCACTTTTCAAAAGGGGAACCTTAATTGTACCCCGTGCAATGGCTTAGAAGTAGACTATTTTGGTTTGTTTGTTTGTTTGTGTTTTGTTGTCTTAAATTGTGTTTAGGATTGCTACATTTAGGGAAAAACAAATAATTAGGAAAGAGGTGATTAACCTTAGATGTGAAAGAATTTGTTCGAAATCCTGTTCCTATTCTCCAGGTTACAGCTCATATCAGCTACATAGGAGCTGATAGACTGGGTTCACACCTAAGGCACTTTTTAACTTGCCCAGATGACTCAAAAGTATATCTGCAGATGAGAACTGTGAGACTGAACCTTAGGCTTCCACCATTTTTCTTAGAAAAATTCACACAAATTCTTACTATTGATAAAACTCTACTCAGTTGATAAAAAGCATTAATTACTTTGTGTTATATGGACACATTTTAAGTTATTAAATAGACTATCAAATATTTCTTTAATAGGTATTTACACAACTGTAATCTATGTTATTTTAATAATCTAATAAAATTTTCATGTTTATATAAATATGCAAAATTATGTTGACTGTACAGACTTGAAGTTATTAGCTTAACTATGATAACAATCTATAATACATAAGATAACTTTTAGGAAAAATAGAACTGGAATGTCTCATTAAGTTTATCGTTACCATATACTCAATAATAAAATGCATTTTCAAGAAACTTCTTAAAAAGAAATGTGCTTTGCACGGATGATTTTTTAATGTAAAAATATATTCAGCACTCTCAATCAAATGTGAGTACTTTTTTCATAAGGTTGAATCTGGTGGATTTGCATCATTAGGAGAGGAACCTTTTAAATATGTTTGGAACATATTTAAACTCCTGTAATGGTTTCCAAAAGTCTGAAAAGTCTGTGTGCATGAGGATGCCCACTATGGGAAGTGTTTCTGGGGATAAGCATCATGGCTGGAGTGAAGTGCTTTGAGCAGTGAGGGTAGTATGGCTTTAGGTGGAGAGGTGCTATGTCATAATTGATCATAGTTATTCTGTCTTCAAGGATGTTATTTGACAGAGAAGATTTCTGTGGAGAACAGTGAGTATTACATCCTGGATCTGGTATAAGGCAGCTATGACTTGAATTTCATTTGGAATTTGCTTGCTGAATAACTGCAATTTTCCAAGTTTTATGTCTCTAGCTTATAGATTTGTGATGAAGACATGTGTCTACTGGCAGGATGGTTACAGAGTTTAAAATCAAACAACAGTTTATAAATCCTAAGCTAACTTTAATCTGAACAATACTCTCATCCAGCCAAATTGACACTTCCTGATTTCTTTCACTCACTCTATCCCCAATGCAAGCATGGAGTGAATATTATGTCCAGGTGAATGAGCTGTGGTAAACTTCTGGGGGCCATCAAGGTATTGGATGAGCCCTCTGCTTGCTTCTTTGCCCAATAACTTACATTATCAGGTGTCTCGATAGGCAATAAAATATTTGAACTGATAGTTTTCTGATAATCGCTTTGGTGTTTTCCTCAACTTTAAGAAAACTGAGTATAATTTAAATTTGTATCGGCATATTTGTTATTTGGAGTCCTTCAAAATGTTCACCTCTCAATACCTATTGCTGTATCTATTAATACCTTGACAGCTGCACTGTTACAGGTCCTTAGTGATAAAGTCATTCTCTTATTTGGTACCTAGAAAGCACGAAAAAAAGTATTTGGATCCAAAAATACAAGGGATAATAAATTCAAATAGACCCTGGTTCTTGTCTAGTTCAATACTGTAGATGACTAAAGTCTAAGATGATTGGGGCTTATGTTGCCATTAGAACTGGAAGAAAGACGGAGTGGTTGGAATATCTGAAATGAGAACTCTAGAATACAACAAAAATTTAGCTTTAGTAACAGAATTTTTAGATATAATAACTTCAAAGATATAAAATATTCATCAGTTTTTTTAATTGATTCTGGCATAGCTTCAGTCCATATTAAAAATCAGAAGAATGAAGCTTTGTGAGATAGATAGCAGCTGAGGTCTCGGCATCAGGACTTGAGGAATTTCAGATACATATCTGAGGAATGAGTCTCCTCTATGTCTTTCCAGCAAACCTACTAAGGTAACCGAGAATTGATAACATAGATAATATGTTGTGGCCCCAGAGCAAATAGATTATTTGCATGTAACAAGAAAAATGACAGTAAAGATACGAGAATCCATATTTTATGTCTTAAGCACGCTCTCTACTTGAGTATAACTCTCTAAATAATAGTGATAAATAAATATGTAATGTTTCATAGTTTGCACTGGATGATAACAATCATGCCCTGAGGAAAAAATGGCTTACCATTTCCTGCTTTGTGGAAAGCAAATCATAAACTCAGCATGTGAAAGAAAGTGTGGTTCTTCATAAGTGTAGTGGCCACATACATAAATTTTGGATATATTGTGCTAAGTTGAATAGGCCAGCCCAAAGAGACACATGTTATATGATCCTCTTAGTGTGAGGTACCAAGAGTATCAATCAAAGCCATAGAAACAGAAAGCAGAATACAGATTAGTAGAGATCAGAATGAGGAAGAAAAGAGAGCTGCTGAGTGGATATTTTAAAGAGAGAAATGTTCTGGACAGCTACCATGAAATATGAGTATATTCAATACTACCTGTGTGCCTTCAAAGTGATAAAAATTAATGTTATGGGTTTTAGGACTAAAATCCTGAAAGCAAGGTTAGGAGACTTCGTCAAAAAACAATCCAGTGGGAGATTCAGCTCTGAGTCAATCCCATGTATTTTACCTTGTACACCTCAGTACCTCTTTCTGGACAGGATATGAGAGTGGCTGAACATTTTGCTGGCACACCTGGAACATTACTATGATGGACACCAGGAGTTAGCACAGATCCTTCTAGGGTGAAACTTGAAGAAGCAAGCCTTCTTCTTGACCTAGCTGGACTACATCATTTCACAGAAAACATTAAAGCTGTTTTTACATGGATAATGATCTTTGTGTGGTGATAGCAAAAAGCTATCAGTCTACTGTCTTGACCATTTTGTTCCCTTTTCAAATGGTTGCTTTCCTTGTTGTCATGGAAACAGCCATGAGTAGACAACACTATATAGGTGTACAGCCACTCCAGGAGATGAGACCAAGAATATGCTTGACCCACAGATGAGAAATACATTAATTCTTACATCCTTACATTTACATTAATACTGTTGTCTTTTTGCATACTTACAAGGAAAGTTGAGAACAGAGCAAAGGATAATGACCTATTTTCAGCAGGATCTGGTGACTGCCAAGTATGGCCCTTTATTTCCAGTCAGAGATAGACAAAGCTACACTGACAAATGATTGTGAGTAAAAGGGGACACCAGGTCTGTTTGTACTTCCCAGGTGCAGGATTAATCACTGCGGTATAAACTTACAGCACAGGGTGTTCTAGCGTGTTATCACCCAGTGATGCACAAACCTGTCTGACATCATTTCCATTAGGCCAAGCAGTGTCCTCAATAACCCACTGACTTGTACAATACTGACCCAGATTTAAATGAAGTTAAAATCTAACTGGGATTGTTCCTGTGACAGCTAAATGGATGCTAATGTTTCCTTCAGTGTTTGCAGAATTCCACTGCTAAGCATTTCTGAAGTACACAGCACCCACACTTATGTCATCACCATTTGTTTTCAGGATCCAATCTTTCAAAACCAAGATAGCCCAAAGATATTATATCCTTTATGAGGATTCAGAGTATTGTTGATCTGTATTTTTGTTTATTGGTGACATTTGGTCCATAAGAGGCTAGACTAAAGAAAAGCTGGGTGCTGTTCATCCCTATGATATTACTGAGTCCTTACCTTTTGTATCAACTCAAGATTAAATTTTTCTCAAAAGTAAATCTCTTCCTTTGAAAAACTCAATTCTTCATGCTAATATTTCAGACCTAATCCACTTTCCCTGACCTCCTGACCTCTGGGGTCAAACCACCAGACTTCCTCCTTGATCTGTCTTCACAGGGGTGCTGCACCTAACACAGAAATGTTGAGAAGCAGGTGAATTTTCAAGTCAAGACAGTGCAAAAGGGAAAATCTAGAGCAGATGAGAGAAGACAGGGGTTGGGGGCAAGAAGGTAGGGAAAAATAGATCAGTAGTCCTATTCTGAAATGGAGACGGTGGGTCTGGAAGGGAGGAGGTGGATAAAGGGAAATTATAAACATAATGTTGACAGACCTTGGACGCTCATGACTGCGAGTGCTGACAAGCAAACAAGCAGCCTCAGAGACATCTTCCTTCTTGCAGTTAAAATCTCATTATTTGTCTGCATAAAATATTCCAGGTACTTTGAAATGCAATTACAGTCTCAGCTCCCAAGATTTACATGACATCATATAATCTGGTTCAAGTTTATATCCTCAGCTTCAGCCTTTCTCTCTTTTCTATAGAAAGCTCGAAAATTACTAATCTCCCAATAACTTCTCAGTGCCTTCCTGCTTGCTATTCTTCCTCAGAGCCCCCATTAGGTGGAATTTATCTTCTATCTACTGAAGTCCCAAGCAAGGTCTCCTTCAAGCTGCTCAAAGAAAGACTTTGATATCCCTGACCATCGATAACAGCAGCATTGTTCAGCAGTCGAGTTACCTATCACATTTGTCCTCTCTACAGCACCTCTGGGTATTTGACATTATGATTCTTACATGATTACAGCTTTATCTCTCTACTAGAATGTGATCTCCCTCAGGGACCCTATTAACAGTGCCTGGTGTGTAATGAGTCTTTAGAGAATTGACACTGTGGGAGTGAAAAATACATATTCATAGATACTTCAAATTGTTGTAGAGAAAATATTGTAGGTGGTAAAAACAAATAAAACAAAACAAACCCCTTAGCTTGAAATTTACACTACCAGACTCACATACCTTACTATGTCTAAAAGTATGTTCACTCTGCTAGATCTTCTATCACTCTGACAACATACATTACATAAAAATCCTCCTGTAATTCAAGTGTGTGGTTAGTGGAGGAAAGTGAATCAATAGTTTCGAATCAAGCCTGGGATACACAGAGATTCTTTAAAAGCAAATAAAATGAAAAGTTAAAGAAATATTTCCTTATTTTGGCTCACAATTTTTAAGACTTCTATCCACAAGGGCAGAAGAAGAAAATAAAGAAAACCACAGAAAAAAAGCTGCTCACATCTAAACATTGAAGAAACATGGTGACATGACGACAGTGGGACAGTGGTAGTAAGCAAGGGGGGGGGGGGG
>NC_034591.1:34879868-34889765 GCF_900095145.1 Mus pahari | reverse complement strand
CCCATTTTATTTCACTCATTGCTATAACCTATGAGGCACACACATTCAGGGTTGAACTTCTCTCTCTAGACAAACACACACAGAGGCATTTAACTCAGTTAGTTATCATATACTTTTCAACCCAGTGAGGTTGATAACTATGATGAACCATTATGTACTATGGTTCTTAAGCAGAGGTAGGAAGCATTAATTTATGTTAATGGAATAGTCACATACTGTATTCTAAAGTAACTACAACACTCTAATAGTACAGAATTTGATTAAAATTAAAACTCAAAAACCAACTTTCAGTCTTAAATAAAATAGCTACATAAAACTTTATCTAGAACATTTACGTATTAAAAACTAATTTAGAGTCATATATTATAGGAAGAAAGAGGAAGAAAGAGGCTGGTATGCTCACATCAGAGACTGCCTCCTCTGTGCTTTAGATTATTTTTATATATTATTAGGAAATCTTATTTTTCAAGAGTTGGTGATTGGTTTATTTTAGATAGGAGAAGTAAAAGTAAATTATTATCCTAATATAAAACAAATTTATTAAAAATTTATTAAACAAATTTATTAAAAGATCTTCAATCCTACACTTAAAGGTGTTTCAATAAAATTGTTGCTTTAAAAAAGGCTGCATATCCATGTGTGAATGTTGTGCCCATAAAGTCTAAGTCATATGTTTTGCCTTTTACCTATTAATAGGAGGCATAAAAGATCTGTATTTTATGCTACTAAAAATTGATAGATATATACTTTCTAATGGAGCTAAATAAAACAAGAGAGAAATGTTAAGAATCTATGTGCAAATCTACATAGCAATGGAATTATTATATAACAGAAGAAGAAAAAGAATCTCCATTCACATACTCATAGAGCTAAAATGCCACATTAAAGATGGCATTTCTATCCTCTTCCTTCATTAACTGGTATACCACAAGTTTTGTCATAAAATGTCTTTAAAATGGTTTGCACCTTCTGTTCAGATTTATAATAATGTTTGAGAGTTACTAGTCCATGGAGAAGGGAAAATAAGAAGGCTTTGTTAGTCTATAATGAAAGTAAGGTAGAATTGAAAAGATCTATTGGATTTAGTATCAGTTTTCATTAATACCTACAAAATAATAACATGCACAAGCATAAGGACTCACAGAGCATGTTTATTTAACTTTTTTCTTTCTGTCTTGCCTTTGTATTTCTGTATTAGACTATGAATATTAATTGCCATCATGAAATAAGACATTTACATTTTCCAAAGGAAAAGAACCTTAAACCAATGGTTGCTAAGTCAGCAATTCAATGGATATATACAATCTATCTCCCAGTGATATTAGATTTAAATACAATTTAGTGTTAACAAGAGTGGCACAGATCTAACTAAACCAAACTCATCATAATGGTTCTTCATTTGAAAAATATATAAAGGAAGGTAAGTTGTTCCTATGAAAGAACATGATTGGACAAGTAACAACACTTGAAGGTTTCATGGTCCTCTTTGGGGTATATTTGTCCTTTAGAAGAAATCAGTGTACAACTGTAACAACTTTCAGAATATCAGTATAAGTAGAGTTATACAAAATTATCCTAAATTTGGGTTAATATTACTTAATCAAATTTCAAGTAATCTATGTGAACATGCTTATGGAAAGAATTGTATTTCTTCCAATTAAAATGTAAAAAAAAAAATAGATGTGAGCAATATTTGTAAATTCTAACAGATGTGCACAGAGGCTGGTAGGAAACAGTTTTACCATAGTCATTAGGGAATCCAACACTTTCTAAATCAACCTTTATACCTTCAGGGAAAAATGAGTAAGTTATTACCTCACTTTGATTGAGCCCTTTTCTGAGTACATCAAAGAACAGTATGCCTGCCTTCTGCTAACTATAGTTACCATGGACTCCTTATAAAGGCCTTCTTTCCTCAAAGCTTTTGCACACTGCAATAGTTTCCTACTGATAACAAGTCATCACAGAGTTACTACTTACAAACAAGGCTAATTTGTCACTTTCTCTTACTCTGACTTCATGAAATGAGAAGTTCAAACTGAGACTTACAGGCTTAAGTCAGAGCATCTACAGGACAACATTTTTCTGGGAGCTCCAAGAAGGAATTCTATGTTTTTCTCTTCCAAATTTTAGAACCTCCTGGATCCTGCTTTATCCAGTTTATTCCAATTTCTTGCTTTTATCTTCATGCTTTCTATCACTGATTGTCTCCCGCTGTAAGGACTGATGTCAGAGAAGATGAACCCAGCTCATTCAGGGTGCCCCTCTCACCACCTTCAACATCATCTCAGATGCACAAAACATTTTAACCATTTTAAAGTATGTAGTCCAAAGTTTCATTTCTGAGAGCAAATCTCCAGGAGGTTTGCTTTTGCAAATGTAGAACTGTGCTATGCCTGTTAAATATAGTTCCCTTCCCTCTAGGCTCCACTAACTATGGGTAGTCACTAACCAACTGCCTTCTTCCAAAAATTTGACTATTTTGTCTGTTGAATGTAATGACAATCTTACAGTATGCCTTTTTTGTTGTGGACTTAGCACAATGTTCTCAAGGTTCATCCATTTTAAAACATGTAATGGTATTTTTTTTTAGCACACTGTTAATGTTGAATTTAATTCCATCATCTGTACAGAACAGACCGCCCAATCAATTTATTGATTGAGATTCTTAGCTTGCTTTGGTCTTAGGTATTGATAATAACACTACAATGATGATGTATGAACTTTTCAATAAGACCATGTTCTCAGGCCTCTAGTATACAGATGTGTAAGTACACACACAAACACATGCACACACATGCACACACACACACACACACAGAGGGGGGGAGGGAGAGAGAGATGTTTATCCTTTGATATTTTTTTAAAAAATTACTTCCATTATATAGAGAAAGAATGGATAAATTACTAAATAACAATTACTTATAAAAATAGAGGCCTTATTCACTTTTATATTTTCTAATTTAATTCCTTTGAATAAAGGATGTATAACATCATGGCTACAAGACAATTAACCTCTGTTCTAGGTATCAATGGGACAGATAAGAAGGTACACCAGCAAGATGTGGAGAGAGGGTTTATTGTCCAACAGTAGCTTTGTGACTGCAGACATTCAAATGGTCTGTTTCTTCAGCATCTAAGTTACAAAGATCTACTTCATCTGGGGACATACCCTTCCAGGAAAGTTCATATCTAATGGCTGAGCAAGGCAGAAACATAAATGGACTAGCCGTTTTCACTCTGGCAGTTTGAGAGTCACCATCCAATGTAGAGCTTCCAATGGCTCTACATTGTGGTTCTCATATAATATATTTGAGATTCTTCACAGTAGAGTGCCTGGGTTCGTTCTTTCTTTCTTTCTTTCTTTCTTTCTTTCTTTCTTTCTTTCTTTCTTTCTTTCTTTCTTTTCTTTTCTTTTCTTTTCTTTCTTTCTCTTTTTGTCTGTTTGGGAGTTTGTTTGGTTTTGTTTTTTGTTTTTTGTTTTTTTAACTATCATTGCTTTAAATGTGTGAAGCTGAAGTAGTTCTCATCTAAATATCAACTATATTGTTTTAACTATGGTATATAAAACAGGAAAATTTTACTTTTTGGTCCTAGAATTTTTTTTTTTTTGGTATATCCACACCCCACTAATGAAATAGGTTTGTGAGAGAGTCCTTTTACAATGTGTCAGACACTGTGGTAAAACTCTATTTGCTTCAGTTTTCTCCAATTGCATGCCTTATTTAAAATTTACATTTGTATTTAAAAATGTTTTAATGAATGATGAAACAAATAATTTTACTTTCTTATTTAATATTCATCATGAATTTCCCAAAATAGTCATATAAATTTATTGATTCGTTATTAGGCATTTAAAATCCTAAAACATGTGTATTCAAAATGCAGTGATTATTCGCCATCAGAGGTACACCTGGGATGACTACATGGAACTTCTGCTCTCTAGACTAACTGGGAAACTATATGGACAGTATAGTGGCTATTCCTGGTTGTCAACTTGACTATATCTGGAATGAACTACAATCCAGAATTGGAAAGCTCACCAGTGACCCTAATCTGGAGGCTGGGAGATCGAAGTGTCTGACGTGGATCTTGGTATGGAGATCTTGAGGCATAGTGGCTATGGATTCCAGAAGATTAAGACAGGGACATCTCCAAGTTCAAGGTCATTTGGGATGAAAGGTGTGGTGACTTATAAGGACATTGGAAGAAGGAAGGCTTTCTCTCACTTCTTCTCCTGCTTGCCATGTGGGACTGAGCAACTGCTAGGTCCTTAGACTTCCATTCACAGCTGCTACTGACCATCATTGAGAGTTGGACTGCAGACTGTAAGTCAAATTCCTTTACTATATAGAGACTACCCATAAGTTCTGTGACTCTAGAGAACCCTGACTAATACAGACAGGAAGGCATTCACTCTTCATCATTCAAAAATATCTTTCAATATGTGCAGCTGTCATTTTATTATGGTTAAAAACACAAAGGATGCTTGAGGTTAATTACATGCAGTATTATAACAAGGAATCTGAGATCTCAGTTTGGGTCAGGAGATTCTTTCAATATTCAGAGAAATTTAATGGGCACGGGTGTTTTCAAGAATGTTGCACCACTGAAATATCAAACAAGGGATTAGTTTATTTGTATGTATGCTTGTCTGTTTTTATTTGGGTTTTCATTTTTTTCTGTTTTGTCTTGTTTTTCTTGTTAAGATATGATCTCACTTTGTAGCCCAGGCTGGCCTTGAACTCACACAGTGACACTTTTTTCTCAGTAGTCTACTGAATACTTGAATTTCAGTCACATATCAATGTGCATATCAACTGAATTAGAATTCTTTAGCTCAAAAAAACATTTTAAGGCACCTCAGTTGCCAAACTTTATATGAAATGGTCCTCAAGCATTAATGTTGCTTCTTATAGTCCTTTTAACAGATCCTAGAGAAAGTCTTGTGTTTTTTCAAAACACTACGTGGCTGACTCATGGATGCTTTTGTGATTCATGAGGGCTTTTTGCTGTCTTTTTCTTTTTCTTCTTTTTCCCTGAGGTACTTGGGTCTAGCTCCTCATTACTCATTATACACTTGTATCCTTATTATTCCCCTTCTACTCTACCAGCACATGTATATGTATTTCTTACTCATCAGGGACTTTTGATTTATGTTTCCGGTCTCCAGGGCGTTGGCACTTCTGCCCACCACCCTGCCCACCACCTCACCTATCATCATATGCCTGTAAAACCTAGTGAAGGTGCTTATTCCCTTGGGAGTCAGCCTAGCACTGTCTTCAGAGGACATGCTGTATTCACAGCATAGCACTCAAGCTAAAGGAAACTACAAAGGCTGAAGCTCAACTCTTTTAAAGACTGTGTTAGAGATGAAGGCAATGACAGAAACCGAAGCATATTTTCCCAAGGCAACTCCTAGTAATATCTGAAAGTGCTGATTTCAGGAGAAAAAATAGGTATACATTAAATACTAAGAAATTGGTGGAATCACGTATGAACTGCACTCCTGGACATATCTGACACGCATACTGAAATTAGAAAATAACAAAGTCCCCTCTTTTAAAAAGGAGCTACTTTAAGTCATATGTCATTTTGCCTCTCAGCAATGGCATACCATTCTTTTAGAGAGCTCATACAGTTGTGTGCTATAAAAGTATGTTATCAGAATCCTCAAATGCCACAGAAAGTATGCAAAATTTGTGAGCAACATGAATAAGGTAAGAGCAATAAAGTAACAAAATTAGATTGTGCAAATTTTATTACAGTACATAATATACTAGTATAAATTACAGAATCAGGAGTGGTCTGTAATGTGTTTACAATGTCAACATTCTAGATGTTAGAAATCTTCTAACACTGTCCTGCTGAGGTATGCTGAGATGCCTCTGCAGCCTAAGCCAATGGCTGCAGCTACATGCAGATCAGAGCCTCTCTGCATGGCAAATCCAAGTAAAGAAGGGGTTCCTAACTCAATCCTTCTAGAACTTGTTACTGGGGAGATACCAATTGTTCCCACCTCTAAAACATGAGCCAGACAGATCTTCTAAGCTAGTGTAGTAGGACAATCTGTCAAAAACATACTCTGTAGCCACTATAGTTTGGAAGTACTAGGCACATCCTAGTATTCAATATTAGAATTCCATCACAGAGAAAAACAAACATTAGCATTTTAGATTCTGGTAACCAAGTAAGAAAAAGAAAGAGGGTTTTTTAATATTTTATTTCAACTAAATTTCCCACACTAAGTTGACTGGGATTCTTCAATCTTACAGAAAATCCACTGACTGCCCACAAAAATATTGCTTCAGAAGATACTGATGAAAATATCGACCCATCAAACTGATATCTAGCATACGCTTAGCCGGCTTCTTCCTCGTGAAGTTATTGCTTTCATCTATGTCATGGGGAAAGGAAGTCAGGCAGGGCTTGCATCCTCAAGAATTTCTCAGAGGTGTACAGAAAATAGGAGATTGAGAGCTAACTGTACTACCAGGGAGAAAGATTTCAGCACTGTGGTAGACATATAAAGTAGCATGCAAACAGATCCACAGGAGAGGAATGAGATAAGTGATACAAGACAGAGCTTCAAGGAAAGTATGGAATTAGGAGACAGACTCCAGAGCAGGTAAGACTTTGTTGTACAGAGAAGACAGGTGACAGAGTTTATATCAAGGGATAAAGACCCCACAGATAATGGAGGTGATGAAAATGAGGTATATAACCCAGGATTTTTCAGAGTAGAAAACTAAGCTAAATTATAGCCCAATTGCCAGGCAGTGGTAGCACTTGCCTTTAATCCCAGCACTTGGGAGGCAGAGGCAGGTGGATTTCTGAGTTCAAGGCCTGCCTGGTCTACAGAGTGAGTTCCAGGACAGCCAGGGCTACACAGAGAAACCCTGTCTCGAAAAACTATATATATATATATATATATATATATATATATATATATATATATATATATATGTGTGTGTGTATAGCCAAACTTCCTCCACCCTTCCTGCTTAACCTTCATGCTTGATGAGCATTGGCAACACAAAAATCATCATTCTGGAAGAACAAGCCACTTGAAATTAGGCTGACACCTTGGCAATCATAAGTCAATAATTAAATCAGTGATCTGGACTTTCAACATATATATTAATATTAATATACTGCAAAGAAAAGATAGAATGAGAATGAGAGCATGGGCTACCAATCCTGAGCATGCCACAAGAATTCATAGTAGAAAAGGCATGCAGGAAGGTTTGTCCAGGTCTTGCTTGCTTTTGATGGAGGCAAATGGAATTCTCTCCTACAGAGATAAAATGATACAAAGGTAATATGAAAGGTGGCCTGAAAGGAGAATACCGAGGAAGCAAGAATGCCAATTAGGAGTATGATATTGCACTTCCTAGCACAGATTACAAGCACCAACTTAAGGCAGGATTAGCAATTAAGGCAAAGTGATAGATATAAGTGAAATTCAATATGCTCTATTAATAATTAGTTAAAATATCAAAAAGGAGTGTTTTTTGCCTATTCCCCATTATAAATTATCAGCTAAGACTTAGCTTTATTTCTACAAATACTTTGAAACAAAATGATATGAAATAAGAATTAAGAGATGTATTATGTATTAAAAACTGTTCCATTCCTAAGATTCTACTCTCTTCCCTCTCTCCCTCTCTCTTTCTCCCTCTTCTTTGCTCCCTCCTTGTCTGTCTCTTCCCCTCATTTATAATCAAGTACTGTAACCCAAAAAAGCCATCCTGACCAAACTGAACCAGACACCAACACTAGTTTCTGTGATATTCACCAGGAAGTCCTAATTATGTCTGACTGTTCATAGTAAATCGATGGCAATCAATAGATGCCTTTACTTATGGATCTCTCTATCGAAATTATTGTTACTTTATTACTATTCAAGCACTGGAAGGGTAGTTTGATTTTTATGGATTACTTAGTTCTGGAGAATTTTATAATGTTTGCATTTTCACTAGTCTTCCCTTACTTGGTATCCTATGTTCAAAACATGTAAGTTTAGAATATTATAATTCTTTTCTTAAATCATTTCTGTATTTCACTCTACTAACCATAGATATTAGTTAATTCAACCAGTATGTGTTATAATTTCCTAGAAATGTAAGTTGTGTCTACATTTTACAACTTTGTATTAAGACCAGACTTACTTGAATTTCTTCAGTTTGGCTAATCATACAAGAATGGTTATTTCAAGATTCTGAAAACCAAAAGCTTATCAAAGTAAAAATCACATAGTTAATGCTTGCCAAGATCGAGTCTTTGGAAATAATAATTATAATATTAATAATAATTCTTCCGTTTGGGTTATATCTTCTTCAAGACAATACTAAGCAATTAAGCTTGGCTGTCCGCCCTGTCTTGACTGGATTTCCATTGACAAGCAGATATCTAAACGTTGCTGATTGGGGAGCCCAATTTGTAATCATCTGAATGAAAGCTGACTACTGAATAATTAGCAACTCAAAAACATTGTCTTTATAGTAATATGTATGTATGTGTGTGTATGTATGTATGTATGTATGTATGTATGTATACGCCCCATTTTGGCTTCTCCATCCTAGAGATTTGGCATGATCCAGTACAACAGAATTAACAGCAATGGTCCTAGAGACCCAGCTCAGCAGATATGAGAAAAGCTAATGTAATTAGGAATTGTTTATTAGTACTGCTGTGTGATAGTACATTTGCTCTGAGGTTTGGAGTCTTGTTCTATGCAGTTTAGATAATATAGTACATTCCTGATGAAAATATTGATCATTATAATCACTGAAAATCTCTACTGTTAAAAACAATGACTTCATGAACTTCGCAGGCAAGTGCATGGAACTAGAAAATATCATCCTGAGAGAGGTAACTCAGACACAAAAGGACACACATGGTGTGTACTTACTGAGAAGTGGGTATTAGTCCAAAATCCCAGAATGCCCATGGTACAACCCACAGACCATAGGGAGCTTAGGAGGAAGGAAGACCAGGGTGTGGATGCTTCAGTCAGGCACTGAGGGGGGAACAGGATGATAGCAGGCGGTAGAGGGAGGGGGCCCCAGGGAGGGAGAGAGAAGGGGGAGGAAATAAGGAGGCAATATCAGGTACTGGAGGGGACAGGCAGGCGAGAGGTACAAAGGGTCAGGAAATCCGCATAAAAATATGTAGCAGCAGGGTTGAGGAACTGGGGATAGCCACTGGAGGATCCCAGATGCCAGGGAAATGAGAGGCTCCCAGGACTCAACGAGGATGATTTTAGCAGAGAAGGGGAGATAGAACCTGTGTAGACCACATCCAGGAGACAGGCATGGGCCCCAGAGGTGTGAAGGGGCCACACGCCCATCTCAAAGTTTTCAACCCAGAAATGTTCCTGTGCCAAGTGTCTTAGTCAGGGTTTCTATTCCTGCACAAACATCATGACCAAGAAGCAGTTGGGGAGGAAAGGGTTTATTCGGCCTACATTTCCACAATACTGTTCATCACTGAAGAAGTCAGGACTGGAACTCAAGCAGGTCAGAAAGGAGGAGCTGATACAGAAGCCATGGAGGGATGTTCTTTACTGGCTTGCTTCCCCTGGCTTGCTTCCCCTGGCTTGCTCAGCCTGCTCTCTTATAGAACCCAAGACTACCAGCCCAGAGATGGCACCACCCACAAGGGAACCTCCCCCCTTGATCTCTAATTGAAAAATGCCTTACAGCTGGATCTCATGGAGGCATTTTCCCAACTGAGGCTCCTTTCTCTGTTATAACTCCAGCTGTGTCAAGTTGACACAAAACTAGTCACTACACCAAGGAAGAACAGGGACAAAAAGGTAGGAAGGAAGAAGAAGAAAAGAAGAAGAAGAAGAAGAAGAAGAAGAAGAAGAAGAAGAAGAAGAAGGAGGAGGAG
>NC_034591.1:34860935-34879443 GCF_900095145.1 Mus pahari | reverse complement strand
GGAGCAGGAGCAGGAGCAGGAGCAGGAGCAGGAGCAGGAGCAGGAGCAGGAGCAGGAGCAGGAGCAGGAGCAGGAGCAGGAGCAGGAGCGAGACTGAAGGAAGGGCCATCCAGGGACTGCCCCACCCAGACATCCATCCTATCTACAGATACCAACCCTGACACTGTTATTGTTGCCAAGAGGCACTTGCTGACAGGAGCCTGGTGTGACTGCAACTTGGGAGGTTCAGCGAACAACTGACCAATGCAGATGTGGATGCTGGGAGCCAACCATCAGACTGAGCTCGGGATCCTAGCAGAGGAGCAGAGAGAGACTGCAACCCCATAGGAATACCAATGCCATCTGGCCATAACTCACAGTACTCCCAGGGACTAGACCACCAGACAAGGAGTGCATAGGGATGGATCCATGGCTCCAGATACATAGATAGCAGAGAATAGCCTTATCTGACATGAATGGGAGGGGAGGCCCTTGTTCCTGTGGATGTTTGCTGCCCCAGTGAATGGGGATGCCGGAGGGGTGAGGCAGAGACGGTAGGTGGGTAGGGGAGCACTCTCATAAAGCAAAGGGGAAGGAGGAGAGGGAAGTTGTGGGATGGGGGATATCATTTGAGATGTAAATGAATAGAATAATTAATAAATAATAATAAATTTAAAAAAGAAAATCTCTACTGTTATATTATTGACTATGTTCATTTGTTAAGGATAAAAGCCATGCCTTATTTTCCAGTAAGGAGAGGCTTATTTATAAGAAAAGCTGTAAAAGTTCAAGTCACAAATGAATTATCAGTTGTGATGTAGAAAGAATGACTGTAGTAATATTACTGAATGACCAGTGAGATCTCATGTGTGTGGTTCATTATCCAACTTTTAACTCTGGAAACCTGGAGCTGATTTTCTCTATGTAGGTTGCATCTCTTTTTCTCATGGAAGTGTTTGGACTTCACAATGCTCCATGTTGTACTCATCACTGAAGAGGCTAGTGCTATTTCAGATGTTCCTCAGATGTTCTTTGATCTCTGCTGAAGCACTTACATCTAACTTCCTCCATGAGAATATTATATTTTTACAATATTCTTCGTATATTTTCACAGCATTTTTGGCCGTATTACAATTCTCTATCACGAAAATCGCACAGTGAGCTGGTGAGAGGAGAGCCGGGATCTCCACCAAGTGGGCTGAAGGGACTGACTATTTCTGAAGATAACTGACGACAATGAAGTTTGATCTCTTATCCTGGTTATCCAAAGATTCACAACTAAATCCAGATTACTGCTAATATCAATATGGAAAATTGTCTGGGAAATAGATATAATAGATATACAAATAAATAATAATGCATAATAAGTATTGATTGATCACCTCTGTTATGAAATTAGGTTCTTTTTTTTTTTAGCTAGACCTCAGTAAACTATAGAGGATAAAGTAAATAGGATTTATTTCAATGGCAAATGTCAAGAAGTACATATACATTACAACTAAAGAAGGAAGAATCAAGGGCCTGACTTAAAGATGGTGAATAGTATGAGAGTAGACAGTAAGGTCTCTGAAATGTGGTTATACAAAGGCCATAGTAGATGCCAAAGACATGATCCATCCTAATTCCTGTCAAACAGCTCAATAGTGCTCCACATCCCAGCAGAATGAATGCAGCATATTAGCCACGCAACAAGCTGGTATGAAAACACCCATGTCTATAACTTTGCAGGGATATTTTAGATGGATAGAAAGTCTACCCTATACCACCACATATTTGTGAAAATTAGATTTTCAAACATTCATTTGTCTTTATTTTTCAAGATTTCTCTAGGCCTTCTCCTCAAATCCCTAATTCTGGCAATTCATAATTGTTTATGTGAAAATTATGCTCCAATTTTAAATCCTCAAGCGTTTGGGGATATGAAGTTGGGAATGACATCTGTTCCAGTTGGCACTTCTCCATCATCTCCATTGCACTACAAATTTTACTGACAGGGTTTGTAACCTACAGCATTGATTATCCACAGACGTCATATGGCACCGGGCTCTCATCAGCACCAAGCCCTGCCTGAGCAGTTTTCAGACTCACTATAAACTCCAGCTATGCACTTTCCTCTTCAATCTTTTAGATTCTATCTCAGTGCAATTCTCCCCATCATTGTCTGCAATCTTAATACAAAATATACGTTCATATCAGCTTCTGTACTGGTTAGTCTTTTGTTAGGAGATAAAGTCATCTGGGAAGACACTGTGCCAACTGGGGAAATGCTTCTTCAGAATAGTCTGAAAGAATGGCAAGTCTGTATGGCATTCCATTTTTTTTTTTTTTTTTGAGTAATGATTGGTGTGGGAGGGCCCAACACACTGTGAGTGGCACCACCCCTGGGCAGATGGTCAGGAATTGTATAAGCAAGCTGAGGGAGTCATGCAAAACAACCCAGTAAGCACTGCTCCTCCATGGCACCTGCTTCAGTTCCTGACTCCAGGATCCTGCTTGAGTTCCTACTCCGACTTCCTCTTCATGATTAACTGGGATCAGGATGAGTATTCCAAAGAAACCAGTTTCCTCCACTTTGTTTTGACCGTGATATTTTACCACAGTAAAATAGTCCAACTTTGACAAAACTGGGTACCAAGATCATGATATATTGTTGTGACAGACTTGAAGTATATTGTTTAACGAGAGATTGTGAAGGTGCTTGTTGCTTTGGATTTAAAAAAAAAGAAAAATCCCAGCATTTTCCTGACAGAGTTTGTGACTTACAGCATTGATTTCCCACAGACATTGACATTTCCTCAGGAATTGAAAAGGTGAAGGAAAAAAGCTGAGAGCTCAAAGCTTAATGGCCTATTCTATATGAACTTGAAAGATAATGGTAGAGCAATTCAGACAATGGAAGCCTGTCTTATGGAGTTTCAGAGAGAAACAAGAATTCTATTAAGAGGCAGTTTATGTGATATTTTTGATTAATAGTATGTAGTTTCTGGTCAACTGGAGTTGAAGAATCAGCTGTGATTAACAAGAAATCGGTGCCACTGAAATGAAACCTTTCCTTTACAGGTACAATCAGTGTCTGGGCTGAGAAATTATCTGTGATAAGAAATTATCTGCGATTGGAAATTATGTGTGAGGTAAAATCTTCTGGAAATTATTTCTTCAGGGTCAGCACACAGAAGCTGTGTCCACAGAGGGCTAAGGATGCATCTTCAAGATTGCAGCTGGATTTGGTAATATATAAGTGTTGCCAACGTGGTGCTATCTTATAATCAGATGACATTTTAATTCCTATATTACTTTTTACACTGGCTTTTTATAAAATTCTTGCTTCTCTCTGAAACTTCATAATACAGGTTTTCATTGTCTGCATTTATCTTAGGGTTCCAATCATTTCTTTAAACTTAACTGTGAGGAATCATGAGATACCTCACTAGTTAGAGGCACACATGTGACATCTGAACTACCTGAGTTGAATTTTCAAATCCCACTGGTGGCAGGACAGAATGAACTCCAAGTGTTGTGCTATGACCTACACATAACTTTTATGATATATGTACAGCTACACCCATGCACACAGATGGATGGATGGATGGATGGATGGATGGATGGATGGATGGATGGATGGATGGATGGATGGATGAATAGATGGACGAATAGGCAGACAGACATGATAGATAGATGATAGATAGATAGATAGATAGATAGATAGATAGATAGATAGATAGATAGATAGATATTTCTGAACTACTGTTTGCTAGTTATTTTATTGTCTGTTAGGCATTTTGTAATTTGGGTGAATCTCACAGATGCTATGAACATGAAATAGAAACGAACAGAATAGGCTTAACTGTCTATAACATATACTGCTACAGTAGTACTGATTTATTTTTTTCTAACTTATTCTGACTCCCCCTCCCTAAGTAACTCCAGAATGAAAACACAAAGTAGTATTTTATGAATGAATTTCATGAGCTTTTCATGTGGAACCAAAAACCAAAGAGGCGTTTTACAGAGTCATGATCCCAGTTCCAAAAGGCTAAAAAGCAAAGTCAAGAAAAGGTAGTTAGTGATGGGCTGCCACTGTGTCTGCACCTTAGAGAAAGATGCCTATGCTTGGGCAAGAGGGTACAAAACACCTTGCAAACCAACCTGTGCTCTCCCTTCCAGCAGCACTGAAGCATAAGAAATAATCATGTGAGTTTGTATGCACTGGAATGGATGAAGCCAAGGTTATATTCTGAGCCACCCTCAATGTGAAGACAGGTCTCTTTCATCTTTAATTTTCTATTTCATTTGTACAAAGCTGCTGGAAACTTCAGAAGCACTCAGCAGGCCTGAGGATTGTTGATGGATTTCAAGATTTGTTGAGTGCTTTAAACTGCAATTAATTATATGTTAACTTTCAGAAAGTGTTGTGCCACACAAATTTTTATAATTGATTTGTATACATATATTGAATGTGTGCTATGCCTGCACTGTGGTCTGTAAAATGTTTGACAGGCATGTTTCAAATATTTCACCTGTGACTATCACTAATTGCCTGTATCAATTTGTGTAATGATAAATGTGTTGCACTAATGCCACCAAAGGTGAATATTGTCAGTCTGACCTCACAAACCTGAATGTCTCCAACTTACTTTTTGACTAGTTAACAGGAAAATTTGTAAGAATCAATAAAAATATACTGTCTTTTTCTTAAAGTCAATTTTTAAAAATTCTTCCATCAACCATAATGTAGAAAAATATGTAAAAGAAATCTTATTTTTTCTTATTATGAATTTCTCTCACCCATTGCAGCCACTGTGCTATGAAATCTTTGAGAAGAGACTCATAGTCCCTGGCCTAGCAGCGTACTTTATTCTTAGAATTAATTGAAAAACAGGGGTGGGGGAATTCCTAAATTCATATTGCAACAAAGTAAAATTTTTCTTCTAAACTGCAGTCATCTAAACATTCTGAAATTTGCAAAATAAATGGTTTTTATTTTTGTTTCCTTGTTGTTTTGTCACAACGTCTGGCTGTGCAGTTCTTGCCAGCATAGTACTTGCTATCTAAATCAGGCTGGCCTCAAACTCCCAGAGGCACACCTGCATCCTGAGGGCTGGTATTAAAAGTGTGCTCTGTCCATGCTCACCAGAAACAAATCTGTACTCTAAATATTGATCTGGTACAATGTTACTTATCTTATCCTTTTAACATTTACATTTGCATACTTAAACATATGTAATAAAAAGGTAGTTAATATTTAAAGACAAAGACCTAAGTAGTTTTTAAGTATCTCAAGAGATTTTCCCTGTGTTTTTTTCTCTTGTGGTTGTTCATAACAAAAAGAAGCATCTCAAACAAGATTAGAGAACCACAGTGAATCCAAAGATAGCCTTGTTATTCTCTCACTGTGTACAGAGACTGATGCCAAGAAGTTAGAAAAAAATAGAACCTGCCTGCTGATATATCAACTCAGTTTCAAAAATATCACTAGATAGAGAAATTGATGCTTTCCAGGTGAAATGTTATTTCATCATAATTGAACTAAACCAGAACGGAACATGAAATGCCTAACTTAGATTTCAAACGTCCAGTCACACTGACCATAAAATGTGTCTTGTTAGGGAGGGAAAAAAAATTACACTCTTTCAAATTAATCTGTTATTGAGAAACCTGTCTCTGGGTATTTTCTGTAGCTGTGTAATGCTTGCTTGGAAGCCTCCATAGGCAGCTAAGTCAGGTTGCTTGAGTAAGGGTATTAAAAAAAGAATCTGTCTTCAAGTCCTGCAGGATGGGTGGAGTCGGCTGTGTACCTAGCTGTATGCATACTGCAACCTCTCCCTCCCCGCTGTACATCCTGCCTCCTTTACAGCTCTGTGAGAGACTCAGTTCCCAGGCTCTCCCAGGGAATCCTGCCCACAGTTCCCCACTGCAGTCTCTTGCCAGGAATCTGCTCCATAATATCAAATAGGCCACTTTCTCCCCGTTGATAAGAGAGTTCTCTCTGCAGCTCTAGGAAAACAGATTCCCTCATGAAAGCCTGATGAGACTACTAAAAACTGCAATTTCTGGCAAATCTTTGGCAACTAGTAAAAGTTACCTAAGCTCTTCGGAAAAAGCCAAGAAACATACTTCATTATTATTGATACTGCCATCAGCGTGTCAGGGGGTTACTTTGTAATATTTTGAAATTAAGCAAAGCCGGGGAAATGTTAAAGAGTGTCTATAAGGCAGTTAATAAATGCAGTGGAACAGCACACTCAGGAGACTCTATGTAAATTTGCTGAAGATCGTGTTTGTCAAACGCGAATCACAGGAAGGCAGTTGTCTAAACGCTTCAGGGAGTCTTCCTATAGTGCAAATATGCTCTTTGACTTTCTGTGCTGTTTATAAATCTCCTTTCATTATATGGCATGCAATCGATAAAGCTGGGTAAAAATGGAAGACATTTGGGGTTTAGCTCTCATTACGAATGCATTACATTTACATACAGATGGAGATAATTTGGGTATATCTTCCAGCTATTGTGGGGCCCTATCAGATTAGCACCAACATGACTGCAGCATCGTACCCCTTCCCTCCAATATACCCGAGAAGGCAGGATCTGCTGAGAGAATCCAGAGAGCTGTACTAATGGCTTTTTGAAGACCCCATGGTTTTTGCTTGTTTGTTTGTTTGTTTGTTTACCCCGTGTTTTTGCACAGGACATCAGCAGACAGATGTTCTGGATGCAGTCAGGATCCGCAGTCTTGTTGTAGGTCTTGGCCTCCCTGTTTGCCTCCCTCTCCACCTCAAATACAATGTACCTATATTAATTCGTCTATATAGATAGCTAGTCCTTTTTCTCTTTATCCTCCGCTTAGCTTTTAATTTTATGAGTCATAACTTTCCTTCAGGGTTTAGCATTTTAAAATTTCATATTAACTAGGGCTTTTTACACTAAAATGCCATCAAATATGTTATTATCGCCTGTGTGTTGTTAAAACACTTTAAAGGTACATTTCCCTCATTTTCTAATTTTATCTGGTAATTTTCTTCTAATTTGAACACATTTCATTTTCAGCCTCTTTTAGGTGATTTTTCTCTTCATCTTTACTGTTACCAGATCCTTAGTTTTCCCTTCTTTGCAATGTTACAGAGCTTTTAATTCTCTTCTTAGTTTTGATAACTGTTATAAATTGATAAACATGTTATAAAATTTGATAAGCATGTTACAAATTTATCAACAATTGTTTTTATGGAGACTTAAGGTTTCAAAGACCTAAGAAGCTCCAAATCTTTTTTTAAATTATTGAATATTTTATTTACTTACATTTCAAGTGTTATCTCCTTTCCCAGTTTCCTCTCCAGAAACCCCTTATCTCATCCCCACTCCCCATACTTTTATGAGTATGCTCACCCACCCACCCACCCACTCCTACCTCACCACCCAGGCATTCCCCTACACTGGTGCATCAAGCTTTCACAGAACTAAGGGTCTCTCTCTCCTCCCGTTGATTCCAGAAAGGCCATCCTCTGCTACATATGCTGCTGGAGCAATGGATCCCTCCATGTGTACTCCTTGGTTGGTGGGTTAGATCCTGGGAGCTCTGGGGGTTCTGTTTGGTTGATATTGATGGTCTTCCTCTGGGGTTGCAAATCCCTTCAGCTCCTTCAGTCCTTTCCCTAACTCCTCCATTGAGGTCCGAATGCTCAGTCCAATGGTTGGCTTTGAGAATCCGACTCTGTATTTGTCAGGCTCTGGCAGAGTCTCTCAGGAGACAGTTATATCAGGCTCCTGTCAGCAAACACTTCTTGGTATCCACTATAGTGCCTGGGTTTGGTGTCTGTATATGAGATGGATCTCCAGGTGGGGGAGTCTCTAGATGGTCTTTCCTTCAGTTTCTGTTCCACATATTTCCTTCAAACAGGAGCAAGTCTGGGTTCATAATTTGGAGATGAGTGGGTGACCCCATCCCCCAAGAGGAGGCCTTGCCTAATCTCTGGAAATGGCCTCTATAGGTTCTCCCTCCCCTTTGTTGGGAATTTCAGCTAATCTCATCCCTCTTGGATCCTGGGAGCTTCTTGCTTTCCTAGCATCTGGGACTTGCTGGTGGCTAGCCCCAGTTCTCCATCCCCTATTGCTACATACCTCTGACCCTCTGTATATCATCCCCATCTGTAGCCTATCTCCTCCCAAACCTGATCCTGTCTCCCCCTCCCCCTTCTCTCTTCCTCCCAATTCCCTCCCATTCTTTATCTCCCACGAGTATTTTACTCCCCCTTCTAAAAAGGACTAAAGTCAACTCTTAAAATTTAATAGATGAGAGCATTTCCAGTCCTAGCTGATGGCCCTGAGCATGTCCACCATGCTACCTTCACAGTCAAGTCACTGGTTCCCTTCCACCACTCTACCCATATTCAAGGGTATATTTACAGAGACTCTCACCTCTATATTTGCATGTTCAAGCCACTCATGATACTACCTGACTGGTGAAATCTGGTTTAAACCAGACACTGCTGTGTATTACTGCCAGCAGGTTATAACATGAACATTTCCTTCTCATAAATGCATAGCTATTTTTTAAATGATAAATCATAATGATTTGGGGGGGTTGTAAGTGTTTGGGGCCAGGTGCACTGGTGTGTGTAGGACAAATGTCAGGGTCCTATGTCATCCTCCATTACTCTTCACATTAATTTTTGAGACAAGGTCTGTTACTGAAACTATAGCTAACTTTGGGGTAGATTTCTCACCAGCAAGCCCTAGAAAGAAATCTGTCTCCACTTCACTGCCACTGGTGTTCTAGAGATGTAAGCACATACAGCTTTTATCTGGATGTCAGAAATCTAACCATGGGTCCTTGTGCTTGTACAGCAATCACAACCACTTACTCAACTGAGCCATCTCTCCAGCCCCAAACTGTGGTTCTTACATATGTAAAACTTTGCATATAATTCCAAAAATATATTTTGATAAATAGAATGTAAAATAAGCTCAGTATAAATATAACACAAAATCTTATTTAAATGAATTCATACTTTTCAAACTATGGAATCACAAAAAACACCATACATTTGAAGCTTATGATATTTTTTACCAGTAAAAAATGTCTTTAACTAAAGAGATAAACAGGCAAGAGACTTTATTCAAGATGGTTGCAACATAAGGACCACACTACTATAGCGAGGGGAAAACTGGCCTCTGACCCTCTAAAACAAAAGCAAAAGAGTTTTAAGCATTGGGCTTAGATAGTGAAAAGTGCCAGAGGATATTATGTGAAGAGCATGTCAAAGTGATTTAGGATACTTGTGCTGGGTAACAGGTGGCATTGAGTTAGTTTTCTGCTTTTCCTAAACACTCCGAGATTGGATTCTTTCCTCTTTAATGGCCATGTCTCAAAGGAATCCTCTTAAAAATATACTCCAGGGTTCTAAAACTAAAAGTAGCTAGGAGAATACATACATCTAAAAGGAACAAAGAGTTTACAAATGCAAGTGTCCCAAGGGTAATGCTATTTGAGACAAGAGAAACTAATGAAAACTGAAGGCCAATTAAATTCTAACTAAAGTTTAATCCAAGTACAGTGGAGTGAAGGCAGTTAAAGTCTATTTTGATCCTTAGGATGAAAAATGAAGAATTGCTTATAAGATGTGATGATATACAAAGTAAATACTGGCATATAAGAGTATGTGAATATTTTGAGGCAAGGTCTCTCTCTAACCTGGCTATACCAAGTTGGCTAGGCTAGCTTTTCCAACCAGCAAACCCCTAGGGTCCTCTTGACTCTCCCTTTCCAGCTCTTGGATTACACACAAACACTATCACATCCAACTTTTTACATGATTCCAGGCCTCAAACTCAGGCCATCATACTTGCACAGGCCTTTGCTTTGGAGCTGTTTCTCCAATACCCAGAATTTAATATTTCAAGCATGTGTGTGTGTGTGTGTGTGTGTGTGTGTGTGTGTGTGTGTATATATATATATATATATATATATATATACATGTATATGACATTTAAGTCAAAAGGCTTGTTACAAAATGAAGAATGATTTTACAGAGTTGACATCCATATTTTATTTCAGAACAGTGTGCAAAATTAATGAACATTTCAAATATAGATGTTTAAAAATGTATTCTCCAATAATAGGAAGTTACTTAATCGCCATTTCTCAATCACATTTCAAATCTTTCATGTGACTTTTGGCTACGATATGATCATTTTTATGACTCAATATGCTACTATGAGTGTCATGTTTTAGCATAACTTTAAGATTTTTGTGATAGCACCGGGCAGTGGTGGCGCACACCTTTAATCCCAGCACTTGGGAGGCAGAGGCAGGTGGATTTCTGAGGTCGGGGCCACCTGGTCTACAGAGTGAGTTCCAGGACAACCAGAGCTATACAGAGAAACCCTGTCTCCAAAAAAAAAAAAAAAAAAATTGTGATAGAAAAGCATGGCTCTCTTTATATTTTCATGCTTATACGTTTCCCTGCTTGTGGACGTTGTACATCGTGGTGCGCACTAGGCTCCGCACCACGATGTACAACGTCCACAAGCAGAAGATCTACTAAACAAACAAAAATCACAAAAATATTAAGCCATGAATCATTCCTTTTTAGACATTATTATTCCAAAATAATTTCAGTACTCTACCATTTTGCATGCCGCACTGAGAGCAGTGAGTAGCTAACCACTGGAACATCACAGAGATGTTGCTTAATCAAATGCTCTTAGCATGCAGAGAGAGCTATCCTGTATCTCTCAACCTTTGCTTCCTGCCTCCAACTCCTCCAAAACCGAATATTTTGTGAGATAGATTTTCTTGAATGTTATTCTTTCCTCTGCTTGCCTAGATATGGAAATTGCCATTTTTGCATATAACCTAAGGTTAAATAGTCACATTTCTGATAAACAGAATTGGCACTTCTGTTAAGTATTGCTTCCAGCGAGCTCCTTGCTTTTCCATTTTATATGTTTTAGTTTAGAACACTGCTAAGCCTACAGATGTGCAGAACATGGGAAGAGAAAGGAGTTTAAAACAACACACACACATGCACATATGTGCCTGCACACTTATACAAACACACATACATGCACACACATGTACCACTTCCAGGAACTAATAGGCTCCTCTGATTCCAGAGACACGTGAGAGATAAAGTTCAAGAATGTAATGAAAAAGGTCACTGCAAATCTGAGGTTATGTCCTATCACACACTCTAACTCACTAGAAAGCATTAGTGAAACGAGGAAATTCATTTGAACCACTTTAAACCTCCCAGAGGAAATGTGCTATAAAAATTCAAGACACTGTTGCCATTATTAAAGCTATTATTGCTAACATTTCTCATTATGAATACAAAATCAGGAATGAGGAGGAAAGTCTGGTAAAGAAATGAGACCAGCGCTGGGGAGGAAGGATGACATTTATTATTCAAATAGATAATGAATTTGGTTATGTTGAATCTGTGTAATACAATTGCTCTGTTACAATCTTTTTCTGGATTGTGAGAAATAACAGTTTTTAATATAAATGTGGGCATTTAAAAGAAATGACTGTCTACATGGTTGGGATACTCATTTTATCTCTTGCATGATCCGTGCTACAGCATCGTATGCATGGTTTTCTCTCAAAGGGAGTTTACAACTGGGGCCTTTCTATGAGTATCCTAAGAACAAACAAAAGAACGTGGCTGGCGACTGTGGATCATGTTGGAGGCTCTGTGAGGTCATGTCTACATTGGTCTTGCTATGTCTGAAAGGCCTTTTCTTCTTGGGTGTTCTATATTCCATCTGGCTCTTAAAACATTTCTGCCCCCTTTTTCTGCAAGGTTCCCTGAGACCTGAAGGGAAGGAACTGATGGAGAAATCCCATTTAGAACTGAGAGTTCAAATCAATCTCTCTCTCTCTCTCTCTCTCTCTCTCTCTCTCTCTCTCTCTCTCTCTCTCTGACCCACCTATGGGTCTCTGAACTTATTCCCATCTATTTCAAATGAAGCTTCTCTAATGTTGGCTAAGGAAGCCATGCATCTATGAGGATAGTGGGATGTCAATAAGAGTCATTTTGTTGCTCCATTTTTAGCAGATTAGTAGTATTTGGTTTTCCCCTAAGTCCATAGCCTATCTAGTACCAGGTTCTTGGTCATCATTGGAAACTGATTTTCTCATGGAATAAGCGCTAAAACTAAATAAATATCTTATTGTTGTTCCCATAAGCCTTTTGCCACTTTTACAATAGCTCATTGTGTATGTAGGTCACCACTTTAGATCAAAGGGTTCATAGCTGTGTTGGTATTCACATTTCTCCTTTGGCAGTGTGCGTGCGTCATACCTTCCAGTATATGAACACTAGTCCGTAGGGGTAAAGGCACAAAGTAGGCACCAGCTTGACATCTCCCTACTAAGGAACTCATGTTGGTGTTATCTCCAGCAGCCCAGTCATCACATGAGTTTGCAGAGAGCAGTCAGTGACTTTGGCAATACCTTGGGTTGTTTGGGGTTTCCCATGGAATTCCTTGGGTCAACAACTCCATTAGGTGAAACTGATTCCTAGAACTGGAGGCTTCATTTAGTGACAAGAGATGCTCAGTCAGTGTGCCTTCTCGCTCAATATTTAGCAATTCCATTTGCATCATCTACATATATGTATACATTATAGAAAGCTTATACTGTATTAGGCTTCCATACATTCCCTCCAATGACACTTAGATTTAGCTGTTCCTTCCTTTATTCCCTCCTTTACCTCCTGCTTCCCTCTCTGCCTCCCTTGATCCTCTAATTTCAGGTCTTTCGTCCATCTATAACTATCTACCGTATTTTCCCTCCTTTTAGTGATTGGTCTTACTCCTAACCTATACTCCTAATTTAAGCTCTATGATTTATTGACTGTAGCCTGATGACATTCACATGTAAGTGAATACTTGCCATATTTATGTTTGGGGGTTTAGGTTACCTCATTCACGATGATTTTCTAGCTCCATCCAGGACCTGAAGTTTTCATGACTTCATCTAAAAAAAAAAAAAAAAAAAAAACAGAGTAATTTAATTTTTCATTGTTGAAATGTACAACATTTCTTTATCCATTCATTTCTTGATAGGCATTTATGTTGTTTCTACTTCCTGGCTACTCTGAATAGGTAAGCAATGAATATGGTTGAGAAAGTGTCTCTGTTGGGTAGGATAAAGCACTTTTTAAGTATATGTCCAAGACTGGTACAGCTGGATCTTGAGGTAAATCAGTTCTCAACTTGCTGAGAAACGGCTAAATGGATTTCCATAGTAGCTGTACATGTTTACACTCCCGCCAGCAGTGGAGGAGTGTTCCCCTTATTCTGTATCCTACCAGCAGGAGCTGTCATTTGTTTTATTGATCTTAGCCATTCTTACATGTGTAAAATGAAATCTCAAAGTAGTTATGATTTATACTCCCCTTATGAATGAGGGGATTATATATTTGTTGAATTAATTATTTAATAAAAGCCATTGGCAAGTTCACTACCTGCTTCAATACCTTACATTCCCAAAAGAAAGGCACACATACTCAGCCTTTTATTTTGATATGCCTTAATCAGCACAGTAGCTAGGCTGTGTTTACATCCATGATGTGGTTAATCCGTCTCCCACAGATAATCCAGAGTTATTACTTATTAAATTCTGTATTTTATCTTGACTTCTCTGGGTCATACTCCTAAGTTCCTTCATATGGTGGCCATGCCTCTCTGCCCTTCACTTTTCTCAGGCATCACGTCTCTTCTCCCTCCCCTCTAGGATGTTGTACCTCTCCTTCCTCCTCCTCCTCCTGGTCCCAAGCCCAGGAATTCTCAAGTCCTCCTTCAGTCTGTCCTGCCCAGCCACTGGCTGCTGACATCATTGTTTACCAATTGGGAGCAGTTTCCCAGAAGCTCTAGGCAGACACTCGTGTAAGCAGTTTTGGGGACCCAAATTAACATTAGGATACAAGCAACATTAAGCCAAACCCACTACACATTTCTCCAATTTTTCTCAGCCACTCGTGCTTCCCGTTTTAAAGCTTAAATATTCTTTATTCTGTACACTTTGTGGTTGGATTATGATGTGCTAAGGGGATTTCTTTTCTGGCCCAGTTTAACTGATGCCCTCTGTATTTCAAAGACTAGTCTTGATAGACACCTTTTTCTTTAGATTAGAAAAAATACTTGTGTAATTTTCTGGAAAGTATTTTCTATGCTTTGACCCGGGCTTCTTCTCTTCATGCATTAGATCTTTTCACAGTGTCCCAGAGTTCCTGATGATTTGTGCCTGGATCCTTTTACATTCACCATTTTCTTTGACTGAGGTAATCATTTCTTCTATACTGTCACCAATGCCTGACATTCTCTCATCTGTCTCTTGTCTCTTAGGGATTGTTGAGTTCCTGAATTTTTAATTTCCAGTTTTATCTCTGTTTAAGTTTATTTTATTGATTATATTTATACTTTCATGCATTGAACAGTTTTCTTCATTTCATTCTACTCCTTGTGTTTTCATATGTTTCATTAAGGAATTTTTTCATATTCTCAATAATTCTCTGAGAGTATTAATAATGTCTATTTTGAAGTCATTGTCTTGGGCTTCACCTATATTACATCTCTAAGGGCCTACTGTAGAAGGATTGTGGAGCTCTAGGGAAGACATAACGTCCTGGCTATGGTGACTGTATTTTTGCATTGGTGTCTAGGCATCTGGGATTGGAGTGTCCATAGTACTCTCATGGTGCCATTGTTGGGTAGGTTTTCCAGTCCTTCATTCCTATTGCCCTCTCTGAATCTTAGGGGTGAGTGGTTACTGTAGGTTGATAGATAGACCACATGCGTGGTCTCTCAAGGTCTAGAGTAAAAAACTTATCTTGTTATGAGAACATGACACACTGAAATGGGGATGGGCTAGAGGGGGCATCTGAGAGGGCCACAGGAAGCAACATGGGTCTGCCGTAAGGATTTATAGGTGCTATAAGAAAAGGAGAGAGAGAGAAGGGAGACAGGCCCTTGCAAGTGGTTTGATCCAGAGATATGGATGAGACTGGGGATTTGTAAATGGAGAATAGGTTGGAGAGTAGAGATCACGGTAGGACCTTGAAAAGCAGCCTGGTTCCTGGTTGAGAAATGGTTAGAAACCCCAGTGACCCTGAAGGGACAGAAGATGTCTTGTCATGCTCCTGGACACCAGGCTCCTGAGAGGAGGCCAGAGCGCTCCATAGATTTGTGGCCATCAGTCACGTAAAGACAATGTCCCAAGCCCCTCCACAGGTAGAGAATGACCTGTGGTCATGTAGCCTCAAGACAGATTTTAGTGAGGTACCTAAAGGCCTGAAGGCTTATCCAATAAGTTTCCCTTCCTAGACACTCCTTCCTGCAAAAGGTATTTAATCTCAGGCCCACCCTGAGAAGTGGGGTGTGGTTTTACTCATCCACTTTCCACCATGACCATAAATGCCTTAAAACCATAGTCTGTCTCTTTTTACAGAAATTTGCTTTAGGCAGCCATAGAGAAGGCCTTCGCCTATAGAGCCATGTCCAGTCTCCCACACAAGGCCTCTCTGTGCTTCCAGCTATGATCACCAAGCCAAGTCAGCTGCCCACCAACATGCCAAGGACTCCTCCTTGAGGGACCCAGCTGGAGCTCCCCTAGATCCCCTCTTTCCCCCTCGGCCCCCCTGGTTACATCCAGCTCGTGGGCCCCCACTCTGTTCTCAACTCTTCAGAGGCTTCCAGCATCACCTGGGTTCCCTAGAGCCTGAGAACCAGACAGCCTCGGCCTCCCTGGAGGTCCTGGGACCCCCGAGCCAGCTCCAGCTGTTCACGGAACCTCAGGCCCTGCCGCAGACCCCCGAACTCCAACTGGCAGAGATGGGGAGAAACGACACAAACGCCAAGGCAGGTTCCAAACAGATTTCTTCTTTATCTCTCCAAGCAGCTTTTCCCTCTCCCTCTCACAAACAGCTTTCTCTAACCCTCTCCTGGCTCCAACTAAACCCAACTGAACTCTTCTCCTGCTTGCTCCAACTGAACTGTTTGCAGCTTTCCCCACAGCATTCTCCTCCCTCCCTTCCTCCCTCCCTCCCTCCTGGGCACATCCTGTTTTTCTCAGTCCTCAGAGCTCCTTCAAAACAACATTCTCCCTCCTGCCTGGGGGGGGGGAGTCCTCTGACCTAATCCCTCCCCTCTTTCCTGGATCTAGTCAGAGTTCAGCCAGGGCAGTAGTCCAGTAACTCAGCAGGCAGGCAATACAGGATCAGCAGGCATAGATTATTGCAGCTCGGGAACATAGGGCTTGACACCCCCACTCCCCACAAGACCCCACCCCTGGAACAGTGTCATGGGACTTCCCATAGCCCAACACCAGCCCAGCAACCAGCATGGGGTAAACACAGTCAAAACTCCCATGTCTTGCCTCTCCAAGCAGCCGGAGCCCTGTGGCAGTGCAAATGCAGGACCCCACATAGCAGTACAGATCACTTACCTGATTTCCTGGCCAGTGTGGCCAGTGGATTTCCAGGGAGGGAGTGTTGTGGTTTTATTCACAATACCAAGTCCCAAACGTAAAACTAATAAACAAAAGGCATTATTTCATGTCTCAGAATGCCTCTTTGAATCTAGAATAGATTTTTTTCTGTGGTCACACTCTAGTTACAAACTGATTTTCTTCCTTACTTTATTGAATAACTAGATGATCTCATTCACATCACTCAAACCTTTTATGAATGATGTAACTATATTTAACTTCAAACACGAAAAGAAACACACAAAGCAGACATCACTCCCAGTTCTTCTATGTAATCTGTGTTGACTGATAGTCTTAATGCTCTACTGTGTCTAGAGTCTACACTGTCCATTTTCTGGAGAGACAAATTTTGATGAGATTTCTTGTCACCGTGGAAGAAAAAAAATAGAAGAAAATAAAAACCCCACCTCAAATATCTATTCTTTATAAAAATCTCTAGGTCATCTGACTTGCTATGCTCTGCATCACGCCTTCCATGTCATTACAAATACTGATAGCAGGGTGAGTACAGAGCTAGAGAAGGCACTGAGTCGAACCCAAAAACAGAAACCACACAGGCCACATTTTTAAACCATAATTCTTTAAAACAAGGTCCAAAGTTATTTTCATTTTATTTTAAATTTATGAAGACTTTATTAGAAATAACTTATAAATTATAATATTTAATAATAAAAGTAATATTTTTGTAATTCAAAATCCTCAGATAATCTTTTAAATAATTATTGTTCAAAGCAAAACTACAATAGGACATAATTTAAAAAACAGTGTGAACAGGACCACCAGATACCAACGCATATGATAAGCTTTCAAGTATGACTTCATATGTAATACGACATGTTAAATGTCCTTTCATCATTATTTAAAGTGTTGAAAGTTAGAAACAACTTAGCAACAGTGGTTATTGGTC
This sequence comes from Mus pahari, assembly GCF_900095145.1. Lineage (NCBI taxonomy): Eukaryota > Metazoa > Chordata > Mammalia > Rodentia > Muridae > Mus > Mus pahari. The sequence goes on along the minus strand of NC_034591.1, from coordinate 34,862,070 downwards.
AAATTTCAGTTTTATTTTGAAATGGCCCAGTTAAAAGTTCACAGGAAAATATCATATGAAAAATATGTGAAAATATAGCACTGGTGAGATAAAACATACAATATCTAAAGAGTTGGAATGAAATGGAAAGTAAAGGAGAGAAACAGCAATGTACATAGGGATGTAAGAATGAAGGCCACACACTTTCTATAGGCTATAGCACTCTTGCAAAACACTTGATCTGACCTAGACGTGTTCTAAAATGTCATCTTCTCATCAAACTAAAACTAATCTACTAAAACAGATCTAGTTGAGCACATATCACACATTTTGTCAGTTATTAGCTGTAACGTGGTCAAATAATTGGATCTTTAGAGATGCCAGTTAACACATCTTAAGAACAAGAACTTAAAACTGATACTCCACATATGGCATATCTTGTTCTAATTCTCAGAAAATAATTCCTATGAGAAAAGTACAAGTTAATAGCATAAATGAGTTTAAAAAAGAGAAATTGATTTTTATAATGAAATAATTATATAGTTCACATCAAACATTTATAATAATCTTTTTACTTTAACTTGATAGAAAGTCTACAGTAGTCAAAAATAGCTATGAAAATTACTGCTATTTCACAAGAGATCCAGAATTCACAATAACCATCACTTTTTAATTTATACCGAGCAACAAATATTACAGTCACTGTTAGGATACACGCACTCTAACCTATAAGCCAAATCAAGTTCCTTAGAGAGCCATATCATTAGAAATCTGTGTTTGCTTGATTTTCAGCAGTCGTGGGAAGCATTTATGGGAAGCACTAGCATGATCCCTGAGCACCAAAAATAAAACATAGAGAAAATAGATCAGAGTATTGTGAAAGTTCATTGTTTGTAATTCTTTTTAGGAATATTTACAGAATTAGTGATCAACAAAGATAAATGTTACTTTTGTGACTCTTCTTAGAGATCTTCAAAATTGGCCTGTCAGAAAATCTCCAAAAGCTAGAACTTGTCATTCCTTGGCATTATCCCTTCTTCTTAACTCATTCAAGAAAATATAACCCAATCACGAAAGAAGTCACTAGATATGCACTCACTGATAAGCGGATATTAGCCCAGAAACTTAGAATACCCAAGATACATTTTGCAAAACA
>NC_034591.1:34856353-34860445 GCF_900095145.1 Mus pahari | reverse complement strand
AAAAAAAAAAAAGAAAAGAAAATGTATCAAGAGAGCCAATAGAGCCAGGCCTAATTAGTTTATTGTACACAGATAAAATCTACTAGCAATAAAGATTTCCTTGACATTCTATGTGCAGTAGGCTGACCAATGGCTGCACAGTGAATGTATAGTAACCATGCGTATATCAAGCTACAGAGCAAAATGGAACCACAGTTTAAGAAGGAATTAAAGCTTCTTACCAGGTAGACTCTTGGATTACCTGGGTGTGACCCACAGAGCACATGAGTCCTTATATGTGAAACAGAACATCTGAAAGTTCAGAGTTGGAGAAAAGCCAGTTATTGCTGGCTTTGAAGAGTTAAGACAGCCTCTTGGCCTGATGGCAAATACAAAGACCTTTTCTTTGCTCACCAAGAAGAATCCATTGGCCAACACCTTGACCTTACTGCCAAGACCTACATCAGATTACTGACCTCCAAGACTGTAAGATGAAAAACATGTATCATTTAAGCCACTGAAGATAAGAAGATTGTAACATCAGTAATAGGAAACCAAATACTGATCACAATGAAAGAGGTGTAGCAATCAAATTTCTAAGTAAAATAACCCTAGGGTTTTGTTGATTCTGTACATGGGATCCATGCAAGCAAAAAATGATGGTCTCATGAAGCTATAACCTTTGAATATTAAATAAGCTATTAGTCATGGAATGTAAAAAAAAATTCAGAAAATTCTACTTTTTAAAATCAATCTATTTATTGTCAAGCTAAGCATTAACTAAACTTTCTTTGATGGGTCCCACTTAGAAAACGAGACAAATATCAAAGAGCCTTAAACATAAGTGTTCTGCTGAATGTTTTAAATTTTGCAATTTTGTAAGCATTTGTCTTGTTTCCCTGATCCTGTACATGTATTTTTCCCTTGGCAATGTAAGTGTTAATTTTATATGCAACTTGACTGGGCTACTGCTTGTATTTGTATGATGAGAGGCAGAAAAAGGAGAGAAAAAAACATAAATGTGGAGTGAAGGGAAATTTTGTCTCCCGTCTGCCTTCTATCTTCCATCTTTTGTTTCAGAGGGGAACTCTGGCTAGAACCTATGCCATCAGCTCTTCTAGCTCTCTGGCTAAATGATTATAGATTATGGGACTTGTTAGCATTTGTAAATATGTAAACCAATTATACTAAACACCTTTATAACCAGTAGTATATCTGAATGAAAAAACTGAATATATTATGCCCTACATAGTATATATGTATATATTCTAATTCATGCTGTATTCTGTATGTGTGTGTATGTGAAGTTTATATTTCTCTTCAAAACCTAATAAATAAATAGTGAATATAGAATGTGACTCTCAATGGCAAACCAAAAAATACAGAGAGACAGATCCCATGAGATATTCTCCACCAAGATAGGAAAGCAGTGAGGGACTGAAGAAAAGGTAACATGGCAAGAATTGAGTTAAGGGTTTTAAAATCATCCTCTGGATACTAGGTTAAACACAGTTAGCAGTGGAAAGAGAGAGATCGGGCAATGGGGCTCTTTTTTGTATACAAGAGTATTTTGGTTCACACTGAGATTAGAGCAAGGTAAAACCTGTATAAAAATATTAAAGAACTAGTGAAAATTAATGAAAGGGTTAGGGAGGTGGCTTACTGATAAAGTGTTTGTCACACAAGCATGAAAACCTGAATTAAGTTTATTCTCATGCTGCCTCTCCACTACCTATATCAGAGCTGTGGATCCTGAACCATAGAGGTAAGATTTCCTTCCCTCACCCATCTTTCCTGATCTCTGAGTCCTCTGGGTCAAACCAAGGTACTGTGAGCAGCCTGCTAGCCCAGCGGGATCCCCCATTCTGCCAATTCTAGGCCGCCCTTCATTGGACTTGAGGTTCTTCAACCACACAGACCTGTAGATCCAGAACCACACAGGACTGTTGGTCTAGAATGATACAGCCCAAGGATAACCATCAGAGGCCTAGCACACCAAGACCATCCAGATTCATCCACTTCCCAATACCTACTACAACAAGAACATCCAGGGAGCAAAACCTTCTACATGGCTAAAGGCCCTTGAAATAACAAAATCTACAAAAACCAGAGCAATATGACACCTACAAAGCACAGCTAACCCCACTACAGCAAGCCCTAGATATACTAACACAGCTGAAACACAAGAAAACGACATTAAATCCAATCTTATAAATGATAGAGGCATTTAAAGAGGAAATGAATAAATCTTTTAAAGAAACACAGGAAGATACAATAAAAAGATAGAGATCTTTATAGAGGAAACAAATAAATCCCTTAAAGACATTTAGGTAATGGAAATAAATAAAACTGTGCAAGAACTGAAAGTGGAAATAGAAGCAATAAAGAGAACACAAACAGATAATCCTGAAGATGGAAAACCTAGGGAAGAGAACAGGAAAACAGATGCAAGCACCACCAACAGAATACAGGAGATGGAAGAAAGTATCAGGCATACAAAATACAATAGAATAAATTGATAATATCATTTAAAGAAAATGGTATATCTAAAAAATTCCTAGCATAAAATATCCAGGAAATCTGGGATACCATGAAAAGACCTAAGAATAATAGAAATAGAAGATGAAGAGCTCCAGCTCCAAGGACCAGAAAATATTTTCAACAAAATCATAGAAGAAAACTTCCCCAACCTAAAAAAAGATACCTATGAATACACATTTAGCTTATAGAACACCAATTATACTGGACCAGAAAAGAATACCCACTGCCAAATAATAATCAAAAACACAGTTTACAGAAAAAAAGAGAATATTAATAGCATGAAGGGGAAAAGGCCAGGTAACTGACAGACAGATTAATTGGAATTACACTCAAGTTCTCAAAAGAGAAGCTAGAAGGGCCTGCACAGTTATCTTACAACCTCTAAAAGAAATAGGGCCAACCTAGACAACTATACTCAGCAAAACTCACAATTGCCATACATATAGATAACAAGCTATTTCAAGAAAATCCAAATTGAAACAATATCTATCCACAGATCAAAATCCAGCCCTACAGAAAATACTAGAAGGAAAACTCCAACACAAGGATAACTACATCCAAGAAAACTTAGGAAATAAGTAATTCCATACAAGCAAAAACTAGGAAAGTGGATACACACACACACACACACACACACACACACACACACAAATACACATACAACCAACATCAAAGTAACAGGAAATAACAATCATTGGCCATTAATATCTGTCAACATCAGTACACTCAGTTCTCCAATAAAAAGACATGGGCTAACAGAATGGATGCAAAAATAAGATCTATCATTCTGCTACATACCTCAGAAATAAATATGGATATTTCCTGAAGGGCTAGAAAAAGATTTGTAAGCAAATGGACCCAAGAAGGAAGCTGAAATAGTAGTCATTCTAATACCTAATAAAATAGATCTGCAACCAAAATTAATCAAAACATACAGAGAAGTTAATCAAAAAATACAGTTTAGACTCATCAAAGGAAAAATCTACGAAGATACCTCAATTCTGAACATCTATATTCCAAACACAAGGGCATACGCATTTGTGAAAGAAATACTGCTGAAGCTTAAATCACACATCCAACCCCACACATTACTAGTGGGAGACTTTTAACACGCCATCCTCACCATTGGACAGGTTATTCAAACAAAAACTGAACAGAGAAATAATGAAATTAGCAGACATTATGAATCAATTGAACCTAAAAGACATCTAAAGAATATTTTACCCCCTCCACACACACATACACAGACAAAAAAGAATCCTTCTTTTCAGCATCTCATGGATCCTTCTAAAAATTGACCATATCCTAGGTCACAAAGCTATCCTCAACAGATACAAGAAAGTTGAAATAATGCTCCTTATCTTATCAGACTACTATGAATTAAAGCTGGGTTTCAACAATGTAATCCACTACATAAACAAACTCAAAGACAAAAACCACAGGATCATCTCTTTAGATGCTGAGAAAGCATTGGACAAAATCCAACACCCCTTCATGATAAAAGTCTTGGAAAGATTGGGAATTCAAGGCCCCTACCTAAACATAATAAAAGCAATCTACAGCAAACCAGTA
>NC_034591.1:34838984-34854212 GCF_900095145.1 Mus pahari | reverse complement strand
ACTTTATATGACCCAGCACAGAGGAATGCCAGGGCCAAGTAGTGGGAGTGGGTGGGTAGGGGAGCAGGGGCAGGGGTGGGGTTTATGGAACTTTCGGGATAGCATTTGAAATGTAAATAAAGGAAATAGTAATAAATAAATTTAAAAAAAAGCTGGACTTCAACAACAACATAAATGCTAGAAAATCTACACACTCATGGAAGTTGAACAACTCTACTCAGTGATCTCTGGCTCAGGAAAAAAAGAAAGAAAGAAACTAAAGGCTTTCTGTAATTCAGTGAAAATGAAGGTACAACATCATACCCTAAGCCTCCATACAGAAATTATGGAGTTATACCAGCAATTTAAAAGTACACCCGAAAGAAAAAACAAAGCAAAACAAAACAAAACAAAACAAAACCTAACAAAGAAAAACAAGAAGCAAGCCCATGAAAGACTAGGAGAAGGCGGGAAAAAATCAAAATCTGGGCTGAAATCAATCAGGCAGAATCAAAGAAAACAATACAAAGAATCAGCAAAACCAAGAGCTGCTTTTTTGAGAAAATCAACAAAATAGACAAACCCTTTACCAACCTAGCCAAACACAGAAAGACAATATTCAAATAAACAAAATCATGAATGAAAAGGGACAGACACTGAGGAAATTCAAAGAATCATTAGGTCTTATTTCAAAAGTCTATACTCTACAAAATTGGAAAATCCAAATGAAATGGTTGATTTTCTAGACAGATACCAGTTACCAAAGATTCATAAAATATGAAGATGATCTAAATGCAATTGCCAAGACAGAGTGCCACAAAAGGTTGTTTCTTGACAACAAGTGGAACTTGCAGACTAAGATTGGGTTACATGTAATTAAGCTTTTGGCCAAAGGAGTCCATGGGAAACTCCAAGACTTTAGGTTGCTCTCTACAAACTGACAGCAAGGCCTAACACAAGACTTACACAACTCATTAAACATTGGAGAAGCTGAGTTCGTGCCTACATAAAACCTTCACCTCTATGTGCTATCATAGTTGGTACTGGAAGGGACTCAGAACACTACCAAAGGAGAAACTTAAACACCAACCCAGCCAAAAACCTTCAATCTACAATGGTGTCCTACAAGCAAGATATCCTAGGTGTCACAAAGCTTGTGTGAATAACCACCATTGTCTTAATTGACTTAAGGACCACTCCCAAGATGGAACCCATAGTCACCACTGCTTGGGTGACCAAGAACCAGAGACTAGATAGCCAATAGGCATAGGATAAAATAATACTTTTTTTAAGGTACTAATAAAATGATTCCTAATGATAGTCTGCTATACTCATAGATCAGTGCCTTATTCAGTCATCGTCAGAGAAGCTTCCTTCTGCAGCAGATGGTAGCAAATACCAAGATTCATAAGGAGACATTACACAGAGAAAGAGACTTTGGAACACACAGTTCTAAATTGATGCTTCCACCAAATCCTTCTCCCTCAGATCTAAGGGAGCTCCGTGGAAGAGGAGACACCAAGAATGAAAGAACCAGTGTGGATGGAGGACGCCAGGAGGACAAGGCCTCCTAAATCAACTGAGCAAAGCTCATCTTAACTCATGAGCATAGTGTCTGGACATGTCTCTCCTCTACATACACATTACAACTTTCTGTCTAGTATGTTTATGGACTCCTGAGTGTGTGTGGAAATGTGTCTCTGATTCTTGTGCCTTCCCTTGGCCTCTTTCCTTCTGTTGGGTTTTCTTGTCCAATGATGATATGACGATTTTGGTTTATTTTATTTTATTTTATTTTATTTCATTTTATTTCATTATTTTTTTTTAATGTTTCGTTGTTATCACTTAGAAGCCTGTTATTTTCTAATGAAAGACAGAAAGGGAGTGGATCCAGATGGGATGGGAAGTGGGGAAGAATTAGAAGTACTAGAGGAAGGAGAAAGTGTAATCAGGATATACTCTTTGAGAGAAGAATCTACTTTCAATAAAAGGGTAAAGAAAAAAGTGATAGACATAGATAGATAGATAGATAGATAGATAGATAGATAGATAGATAGATAGATAGATAGATAGATGGTACATAGATAAATAGAAAATGGATAGATAGATAGATGATAGATAGATAGATAGATAGATAGAAAGATAGATAGATAGAAAGATAGATAGATAGATAGATAGATAGATAGATAGATAGATAGATAGATAGATAGATAGATAGATAGATAGAAGATAGTAAAGAGGAAGTATTTTTAGTGATTTTAGGATAATATAGGTGACTCTATAAAATTAGAATCTGGGTTTGAAAAGGTGTGTTCAGAACTGCTAATGCTGTTTACTTATTTTTAGAGTCATCAATAGGAAAACATTCCTTAAAACCAAAAGGAAACTTTATCAAAAATTTTGGGATTCTAACTTAGAACACTCCAAGAGAAGTCTGCAGTGTGATGTAATATGCCATAGGAGTATCTGTATTTCATAGGAGCATTCATGTTCCATAGGCTATGCATCCATATTCCATAGGCTATGAACAGAATGCAGAGCTGCTGGGAAAGCAAAAGACAAGCAAGCAATCACCACAGAAGTCCTCTCCTAACAAAATCCAGACTTTCTCGCATCTCTTAAACTGTACTTTCAAAAAAATAAAAATTTAACCCTCTGTTTTATTTTTGCATTCTCATTGCTGTAATAAAACAATATGTCCAAAAGTGGATTGGGTAGAAAAGGTTGATTTTACTTTATTAGATAAAGTCCATCATTATTGGAAACAAAGACAGAGACTCGAAGCAGGAGCTTGAAGCAGAAATCAATGAACACTGTTTATAGAATTGCTCCCAGGCTTCTTATACAGAACAGGCCAACCTGTTTATGAGTGGTACCTTTCACAGTAGGTAGGTTCTCTTACTTCACTTAGCAATCTAGAAATTTCCCATAGGCAAATCAAATAGGGACAATTCTTTAATTGAGTTTGCTTCTGCACAGATATGCATTGACAATTCCAGATTGACAATGAAGAGTAGTCATCACATTTTCCCTGTGGGCAATCTTAAACATTCCACAAGCTTTTCTATTACTCAAAAATATATTGTCTATCATCATTATATACAAACAGTATGCAGATCTTTTACATCGCCTATGATTCCAATAGTAACATCAATAAATTGATACTATGTGATCATTTAAAAAAAAAACAAAAACAAAAGTAAACCAAGCCTGGTAGAACTATAGTCATTTAACTCACAGGGTTTGGGAATACATCTTTCAGGCTCCCTCTTGTGACTTAATGGCCTCCCACTAAGCTCTAACTTCCGGACTATTGTTCACTGACTTTGGTTGCTTTGTGTTTTTGCCAACTCCTCTGTGAAATTTTCTCTTCTCCCATGTGACAGCCATGTTAATCAGTGCTCAAAACCTGTTTTATGTTTCAATGTTGATGTACTACAAATACCTTCTTTATCTATTTCTTGGTCCTCTTTCTGCCTTTCTCCTTCTAAGATTTTCTTTAAAATTCATCCCTCAGACTTTTGCTTCTAGCATTTTCAATCTAATTTCTCTGCGAGATTTCCTTTCTCCCACTCATGCCCCATTAAACCCCATGCTTCCAAATGCACATTGCCATTTGAATGTCTCCCTTTTCCATCAGAATCTGTGTGTCTAAATTAATCTCATTGCCTGCCTTTCCAAGGTGATGCCAAACTCCAAACTCCCTTTTGATAGTTATTTTTGCCCTAGTTATCTGCACTTGGAGCCTCAAAACTGTACTCCTGGCTTTTTTCTTTACTGTCTCCCTTCCCTGGTAGTATTACCTGTGAGCACATGGTCCCCCTTCACATTCAAGTTTCTTTTGTTTCTTTCTTTCTAAGTTTTAATTTATCTTAATATTAGATGAAAGGCAGATACAAGAGACATGGGCATGAAAGCAACCCCAAGCCTTTAGGCCGGTTCAAAGAACAGGAGGAACTTCCAGTTCGAAGAAATTCTAAGCCAACGATGTGGGGAACACATCTTAAGCCTATGGTTCAACTAGCAGAGCGAGGATGAAGGACACAAGAGAAAGATGGATAGATAAAGGAGGCACCCTGGTTCAGGTGGTCTGATTTCCTCCTGTATCCTGAACTTCCTGTTTAACTGTTGGCATAAATTCGAAACAAATGCTCAAAAAAGGAGAAACATACCTAACATTAACTTCGCGTTGTTAATTTGGTTAAGAATTGTAGGTTGATTTGCATATATATATAACGAGATAGCTGCTTGTTTTTATGAAACTTCAGTGATTAATAGTTGTTCCTACATTGATACTACATAACAGACAAGTAAGGCAGATATATGACTCCTAATCAGGTAATCCTAGGTCTTTAAAAGACCATAGGAAGCACAATTTAACTGTCTTAGAAGAGAGAATTAACTCTACTTGGTGGTGGTCCTACATGCCTTTTATTGCAGCACTCAGGAGGCAGAAGCAAAGTGTCTGGATAAGTTCAAGGCCATTCTGGAGTAATGCATTGTGTAAATATTATCCTTGTTTTATTCAAATGTTGATTTCTGTGCCATCATATTTGGTTGCAAGTCTGAGAATCTTCTGTCTCAATGTTGTGTAAACATTGCTCCCAGATAGTCCTAGATGAACCAATAAATCGCTGATCAGCCAGCCAATGACAGATCAAGGGAGAGAATAGGGAGGGGCTTCCTCATAGCCAGTGAACAGGAAGGGAGAGAGAGGAAGTGGAGATTTAGCTGCTAGAAGACGGTCCAGGGAACATCATAAAACAAGAGCTGGAAGCTGGGCAGTTGTGGCGTACGCCTTTAATCTCAGCACTTGGGAGGCAGAGGCAGGTGGATTTCTGAGTTCAAGGCCAGACTGGTCTACAGAGTAAGTTCCAGGATAGCCAGGGCTATACAGAGAAAACCTGCCTCAAAACACACACACACACACACACACACACACACACACACACACACACAAAAGACAAGAGCTGGACCAGAGAAAGTACAAAATGCAAGTATCTCAGGGATTTTGACTGTGAGATAGCCATATAACTTAGAGGTTAACATAGATCAAATATTACTCAGTTGTGCTTTAGAACTGGTGTATAAATAAAATAGTAGTCCTTTCTCAATAATTTGGGAGCTAGCTGGATTAAGAGAATACTCCAGCATTTATAAATTTGCACTAACAGCCTGTAAAAAAAATAAAACTAACTTGTTTTCTCTACAACCAAATACTAATAATAATAATAATAGTAAAAATAATAATAATAGAATATTTTTTCATAGATCAATTGATATAGATAATATAGCCCTAGATATACATGCTACTCAATCATAATTGAAAGAATAGAACTCATTTATACTATCTTTATTTCAAACCGTTCAGTTCTATGAATGTACCAATATTATTCTATGCTTTTCTTTTCATATTTTGATAAGAATTTTGGGGGGAATTTCATATGTGAGTACTATATCTACCTAACTCCTACCCTATACTCTCCCTTTTCTAACTCTTCCCTCTCCTCTCCCAGATTCATGATCTCTTTATTAATAGTTATTGTTACACTTTATATATAATATATCTAATCACACATGAATATTACGTACTGTGTGAATTTTAGTTTTGTTCATACATGCCCATGTTCATAGCTGACCACTTGAGATTAGACAACTTGGATGCAAGTTTATCTTTGAAATAATAACCACACCAACATTTTTCTTCTTGCTCAGCATCGCTTTTTTTTTTTCCTTTGGCTTTCTCTTTCCACATGGTCTTTTTTTTCTATTTCTGTGAAGAATGTTATAGGCGGGTTGACTAAAATTACATCGAATCTGTCATTTATTTGGGGTAGAATGGACATTTTCATAACATTACTTCTACCTATCTACAAGTATGAATGGTCTTTCCAGTTCTAAATATCTTTCTCCATCTCTTTCTTAATGTATTTAAAGATTTTGTTGTACAGGTCTTTGACGTTCTTTGTCAGGTTTGGTTGGATTTCGTCATAGACAAATTTAAGGCTGGTGTGAATGTGAGTGTGCCAATGATCTATTTCTTGCTGTATTGCTGAAGTATAGCTACTGATTTTGGCAGTAGAGACTTGCTTTCCAACGTTGGGGATATAAATTGAGTTTCTATCCTGCCATTTTGCTCAAATTATTCATTATTTCTAGAAGTATTCCAGTGGAATTTAGGGGTTGCTTGTGCATAATTTCATGCCATCTGCAAAGAGGAAGAATTGGACTTCTCGTCTGATTTTAGTTAAGTCCCTTTGTGGTCTTATTGTTTTAGCTAGTGCTATATTGAAAAGAAGTAGGGAAGAGTGGACAGCCCAGCATTGTTCCTAATTTTAAAAAGATGCTTTGAAGTATCCACCCATTGGTCTTTCTTCTTTTTGGTTTTCTTGTGTTTTGCAAATTGTATCTTGAGTATTCTAAGTTTCTAGGCTAATATCCACTTTTTAGTGAGTGCATATCTAGTGACTTCTTTTGTGATTGGGTTACCTCACTAAGGATGATATCCTCCAGATATATCCATTTGGCCAAGAATTTCATAAATTCATTGTTTTTAATAGCTGAGTAGTACTCCATTGTGTAGCAGAAGACGGCATATTCAGCCATCATTGGGAATAGAGGCCCCTTGGTCTTGCAAACTGTATATGCCCCATAGAGGGAAACACCAGGGTCAAGAAGTGGAAGTGGATGGGTAGGGGAGCAGGGTGGTGGGGGAGGGTATAGGGGACATTCAGGATAGCATTTGAAATGTAAATGAAGAAAGTATCTAATAAAATAATTTTTTAAAAAGATGCTTTGAAATTTTCTCCATTTAGGATGACATTGGAAATGGGTTTGCTATATAGGCTCTGTTATGTTCTATACATATAGACTCCTTCTATTTCTACTACTATTCTGTCTAGTAATTCATCAGCAATCACTGCTGTATTTTGTCAAGACTTTTTCTGTTTCTATTGAGATGATGATGTGGGTTTTAAGTCCATTTCAATGAGTTATTAGTTATTAACTTATGTATACTTTGTTATGCTTGAATGTCTGAGACAAAGCTAACCATATCATGCTGGATAATCTTTTTTGACGTATGCCTATATTTTGATATGCAAGTGTTTTGTTGAGGAATTTTATATCTGTGTTCATAAGTAACCTTAGCTTTTAGTTTTCTTAATTTGTTTTGTCTTTCACAGGTTTGGGCATTAGAGTAAAACTAGCTTCATAGAACAAATTTAGAAGAGCTCCTAATGTTTCAAGATATTTGGATAATCTAGAAGTATTGGTTGGTTGCAAATATTGTTTAAAAGTATATGACTCTATCTAGGTCTGATCTTTCATTTCTTTTTTCTTCTTTAGTCAGAGGGTATTTTATTACTTTTTCTCTCTTTATTTGCTACAGGTCTGTCTTAGTTGCTTTCCTATTGTAATAAAACACTATGACTAAGGCAAGTTATGAAAGAAAGCATGTAATTATGGCTTATAATTGTAGAGGGTCAGAATCCATGACCATCAGGATGGAAAGCATGCCATCAGGCAGGTAAGCATGCCATTAGACCAGAGCTGAAAGCATACATCTTGAGCCTCAAACATAAGATAGTAAGGGCTAACTAGGAATATAATGAGCCTTTGAGTGGAATATAAAACTCACGACCAGTGACATAGTTCTTCCAACCATGCCATAACTCCTAATTCTTTTCAAATTGTTTTACCAATTGAGGATCAAATATTCAAACATTGAGCCTACTAGGGCTATTCTTATTCAAGTAACCACAGGATTTGTTTAGCTTATGGATTTCATCTGCATTAACTGTAGTAGTTTGAGAGAATATAGAAATTTATGCATTTCTTTTAGATTTTACAACATATTACAGTACAGTTTTCAAAATATTCCTGTTTAATATCCTAGATTTTTTTGGTATCTGCTGTAATACTTCCTGACTCATTTATGACTCTGTTCATTTTCAATAAATATTTATGCAATATTCTAAATATGATTTTAAACCATATATATTAATAGAAAAAAATCAGAAATAGCATGCCACTTCCTAAACTTTTTTGTATTTTTCTTTATCAAAATGATGTTCTTTGCCATATCCCTGTTTTGATGATTAGCATTTAATATTTTCCCAGTGATTATCTGCTAGATTACTCTCTTAAAGAAATATAAAATACCTTTTACATCTCAGACTCACACAATGAATAAATTGGGTGTATAATACAGGGAAGTAGAGTCAATGGTTTAGGTTTCATAAATTTCCCACCATGCACTTCATTCTGATAATGCATTGGCATGGCTCTTCCTCAGTTTCAATATTCATCAGTATAAAAATTAGGCATTTCTGGGCTCTGAAGCATAAGGTTGCTGACTTACCTATGCATGGAGTCATTTCTCAGTGTTAACAAAGTTTATGAACTTCAGATTCTAGAGGAACACTCTTGATCAAGTTCCATCGAAGCCTAAAAGTTGAGTGAAATAAACTTGAGTATTTCCTTATTAATTATAACAGCTCATATTTTTAAAATATAATACAGCAAATATAAAGATAAGCTTTTGATGATATTTTTGGAGGTTCATCAATACTGGCCATAAACTGCCTTTTTCATAATACTAATTGAAAGAAAAATGGGAATTTGAGATTCAAATCACCATGTTCTTAATTGTACTGTGCTAGAGAGCTTTTTCCCATTTTTTTTTATTAGATATTTTCTTTATTTACATTTCAAATGCTATCCCGAAAGTTCCCTATACCCTCCCCCCACCCCTGCTCCCCTACCCACCCACTCCCACTTCTTGGCCCTGGCACTCCCCTGTGCTGGGTCACATAAAGTTTGCAAGACCAAGGGGCCTCTCTTCCCAATGATGGCCAACTAGACCATCTTCTGCTACATATGCAGCTAGAGACACAAGCTCAGGGGGTACTGGTTAGTTCATATTGTTGTTCCACCTANAGGGTTGCAGCCCCCTTCAGNTCCTTGGGTAATTTCTCTAGCTCCTTTACTGGGGGCCCTGTGTTCCATCCAATAGCTGACTGTGAGCATCCACTCCTGTGTTTGCCAGGCACTGACATAGCCTCACAAGAGGCCGCTATATCAGGGTCCCTTCAGAAGAATCTTTCTGGTGGCTGATGATGGGATGGATCCCCAGGTGGGGTAGTCTCTGGATAGTCCATCCTTTCATCTTAGCTCTAAATTTTGTGAGAGTTTTAACTGTCAATTTGACACCACCAAAAGTCATCCAGAAAGAGAGTACTGATGAATTATCTAGATCAGGTTTTATATATGGAGGACTAGCTTGATTGGTTTTTCACCAGGAAGATTCAGTCCATTGTAGATGATATGATTCCCTAGTATGGGTTCAAAACAAGTGTAAAGGTTTAAAAAATTAAAAAAGCAAGCACGTAGCATGCACACAGCATTTACTCTCTGCTCTTGACTGTACAGATGAGATGATGCTCTGTCTCGGCTTCTGCTGCTGTGCCTTCCCTGAAGTGATGGACTGTAATCTGGGAATGTGTGGGCTAAAATAAACACTTTCTTTCTAGGTTGTTTTCTGTCAGAATATTTGTCACACAAAAGAAAGAAAACTAGACATTCTTTTCACTGAACAAAGTACTAATTAACCTTTCTGGACTACACTCCCCTTGTACATAAATAAGTGTGAGACTACCACCTTCACTTCTCTTTGTTTTTCTCCCCAGGGATTAAATATAGCACCCATCACATACAGTGGCACCTGGTATTTCCTGCTGTTCAGCAGATGTGCCATAACGATATCATGCATCAATAGTTGACTTACACAAAACTAAAAATGAGGTTATCGTGTGAAACTTTTACAAAGGCCACTGAAGAGCAGAAAGCCAGAGGTAAACACTTGGCTGCCTTTCTGAAATTAGTTTAGTCAGAAGTCATGTGCAGGGTCTTTTATCTGTGGAGGGCCAAGTGCTAGATGCTAGAAGCCCAGAAGTGCCTATTTTCTGACTCATGGGGATGTGGGGGATGCAAACATATACACAAGGCAATGAAATTATAAGAAAAGGCAATGAATATCTCTCGTTTTGAAGATTTCCAAAGATTATATCATTATGCCGCATGTGTATCCATGGTCAACTTTCTAATTCAAAATTCACTTAATGTATTTGTAGATTATCAGCACTGCTGGTTTTCACACTTGGGGGGATGAAGAAAAGGCATCAGGTGGGAGAGTAGGTAGTCAGTCCTCACTTGATTCCATACAAGCAGAGCAGCCCTCAATGATCATTTTTACATATTGGGGTGAAACTTTCTCAGTTTTTGGTAGAGGAGCTGTCCAGAGAAAGCATAGCTTCAGTGTCACTGATAGGAGTAATTGTTTCCCTGAACAATTCACTTTCACTAAAGACTTCAAATTATTCAAATGAAACATATAATTGTGCATACATAATTTCTAAATGTTAACAAGGGTATTGCCAGAAGGTCTCCCCAGTGTATCTGCTAAGATCTGGTAAATGAAAAAACAACCACCTATTTACAGACCTGAGCGAAATAGCATGCCCGACAAAAGGATCAACCAGAGCAAGCAGTGTGAGTTGGAAAAGATAGTAAAAGGCATCCACGGGGCTGAACATTGCTGACACACAGGAAGTAAGACATGTTAGTGCAGGAGGAGGAATGTCTGACAGTTTCCAAAGTCTTATGGGCCACGATGCAGAATCTGAATTTTACCCTATATGAAATGGAAAGTTACTGGAAAATGGTGATTAGTATTGGCTTTTTAAACAATTGTGGCTTCTGTGTAAGAACGGATTAAAAAGGAGAAGAGAAAGTGACACTTTTCAAGGTAAGTATGAACATGTCAAACAGAGAGGTCCTGTCCTGTGGATAAGGTAATTGCAGGATTGTTGCAGGAACCTGGATACATTTTGAAGGTAGAATCTTCACAAACTTGCTGGTAAGTTAAAAAAAGAAAAGACAGAAATTAGAGATGTTCTTTCTAGTTTTGTGAGCAAGAGATGAGGACTAGACACAAGACAACTCACGAGGAAAAGTTCATAGTTTACTTTTTGGACTTGCTGATCTTAAGTGACTTTGTAGAAACCCAGCATGTCACTTATGTGGTTAAATACTATAATGATAATAAAAACATCTAATTATCAAACACTTTTAGTACATAAAATGGTACTGTATTTTGCATGAATGAAATCATTTATCCCTCAGAATATCTTATGATGTAATTATAATTGTACTTATTTATCAAAAAGAAAACTCAGGACCAGAGAGAGTAGGTGACCTGGTTAAACAACTGGGAGGCCTGTAAGCTTGGATACTGTGCATCCTAGGCCAACATATTATTATTATTATTATTATTATTATTATTATTATTATTATTATTATTATTTTAACATTTTATTAGATATTTTCTTTATTTACATTTCAAATGCTATCCTGAATGTCCCCTCTACCCTCCCCCTGCCCTGCTCTCCTACCCACCCACTCCCACTTCTTGGCCCTGGCATTCCTCTGTACTGAGGCATATAAAGTTTGCAAGACCAAGGGGCCTCTCTTCCCAATGATGGCCAACTAGGCAATCTTCTGCTACATATGCAGCTTGAGACACGAGCTCAGGGGGTACTGGTTAGTTACTATTCTTGTTCCTCCTATAGGGTTGCAGCCCCCTTCAGCTCCTTGGGTACTTTCTCTAGCTCCTCCATTGGGGACCCTGTGTTCCATCCAATAATGACTGTGAGCATCCACTTCTGTGTATACCAGGCACTGCTAGGCCAACATCTTAACTTCTTATTTCATAGTCCATTGTTTCTCAGACCCTTGGGCCCACTACAGTAGATTCAAAAGTAAATGAATATATATAGGTTATTCTTTAGTTTATGAACATTTTTATGAAAATGTGCTTATTGTGCACTTTCTAAATAACCTCAAGATTTTCATAATATTCCAAATAGTTCATATTCATTGTTATGAATAAAACTAAGTGTACAAGAAAAGTGGAGGGTGTGGAGTGGCAATGAGTAGTATTTTATACATTTTTTTTAAATGACTAGGTTTGACCTCTTAGAGAAGGTGTCAGCTGAGTAGAGAGATGACAGAAATAAAGGTGTCATATAATAGGTTTAAAGAAGTAGCCCTGGCTGGACAGGCCAGGTCGAAAGTCTTGAAAACAATAATAATAATTTAAAACAATAATCAAAACAATAATTAGCAAGGAAGCCAAGGCATTTGTGTTAAACAGGTTTTTAAAATACTGTGGTTAAATCCTAACATATACTTAGTTATAAGAGAAGTGCAGGCACAATCATTGCCATCTGAATAGACAGCTTGCATATAGGAAAAGGTTTGGATAATGAAAATATGGACAGACTTGAAACACTTGTGACTTAAAAGTCAGATTTAAAAAAAAAAAAGAAAAAACCTATACCAAAAATGTTAAAGAAAAGGGTATCAAAGAAGAGATAAAAATATGATGTCTGAGAAGTTAAGAACAGAGAGTACTATCAGGATACAATAAATTATTACTATTATTATTATTATTATTATTATTATCATTATTATTTTGGTTTTTCAAGACAGGGTTTCTCTGTGTAGCCCTGGCTGTCCTGGAACTCACTCTGTAGACCAGGCTGGCCTCGAACTCAGAAATCTGCCTGCCTCTGCCTCCCAAGTACTGGGATTACGATAAATTATTTTGATACAACTAGCCAGTGGAGCAAACTGTAGACACATTAGTCAGTGGAGAAACTGGTGCTGATCTGGAGTAGCAGTTGCACTGACCCTGTAAAATGGGCTTTGCTCTCCAACAAAAGAAAGGCAACATGCCTCTATAAAATTCTCAATAGGATGTACCTTTGATGGGCTCCCTCAGAACTGTCTTCTATGAATTACTGTCAGTTTGGGGGTTTAAAAATTCATTTTAATAGGTTTGTGATTTGTTTTCAAAGGTGTACAAAACCTTAACCCTGACTAGTTAGGGTTTTATTGTTACAACAAAACACAATCACTAAAAGAAAATCGGGGGGGGGGGGAAAGGGGGTTTATTTGGCTTATATTTGACATTGTAGTCCATCACTGAAGTAAGTCAGGACAAGAACTCAAAGAAGGAACCTGGAGGCAGGAACCAATGCAGATACCATAGAGGAGATCTGCTTCCTGACTTGTTCCTCATGACTTGCTCAGCCTGATTTCTTGTGGAACCCAAGAGAGGGCTACCAGCCCAAGGATTGTACCACCCACAATAGGTTGGGTCCTCCCCCATCAGTCACTGATTACAAAAATGCCCCAAAGGCTTGCCCACAGCCCGATGCTATGAGACGTTTTCTCAGCTAATTTCTCTCCTCTCAAATGACTTATGTCATGTTGACATAATACTCAGCAGCATAAAACCATACCTTGACAGTTTTGTGACAGCTTGTTTGTTCCCAGTGCCCACAGCCCATCTTGTGTCCTGTTTCAAATAGTAAAGTTACGTTAGAGAAGTGAAAACATGATGTGTAGACTTAGGGACTTAGAAATACCTGAGTCTTATTAATGGGCGGAAACCTCTTGTGACAATATCTCCAAGCAAGAAATACTAAAGTAGCTAGTGAAAGGAAGTTCTAGACTCAAACCCAGTGAAGAAGGAGGGGAATGAGGAGGTGCTGCTATAAGCATCCACTCCTCAGTCACTCAGTCTTGTGGACTTTAAACTACTCACCTTAGCTGGATCCTACCTCTCTCTAGACAGAGACAGAGAATTCCAGTCAACACAAAAGACTCTCTCAGTGTCTGCCCAAGCAGCAGTGGGACAGCAGTGGGTAGAGGAGCTGGCAGTGAGGTCCAGGCCTTTGAAAGAAGGAAGAAGGGGACAAATGAATGGGGCTACCTGGGCCTAGGCCCATGTTTTGTTATTCTGAAAAGAAGAAACATGAGAATCCACCCATGTCTCCCATTCTCTCTGTTTCTAGTTGTCTGAAAAGCCCTCTGTCTAGCTCCAGGATATGCAGTCTACATGGGACAAGCTTTCTTGTTTACTTTTGTGTTTGTTTTGTTGAGACAGAGTCTCTTGTAGCCCATGCTCACCTTGAATTTGCTATGTAGCTGAAGATGACTTTTGAACTCCTTTTTCTACATTCCACATGTTCAGATTAAAATGCACAGACTATAACACCAGGCTGACCGAAATCCTCCCTCCAGGTGAAATATGTGAATAACATAAGAGCAAGGAGCACAGGGTTGTAATGATGAGAGGAATTCAAGAGAAGAACATGCCGCAGGCTCTCCACCAAGAAATAATCTGTATGCCTCAGTTTGCTTATGTGGTTTTCTGCTTTGTGAGACTATGAGCCTTGATATTATTGGGTCTAGGAACAGACGGGACTCTTTCCACAATCTTTCATTTCTGTCACCCTTATATTAAACTCTCCTTTGAGGTCCAGCCCTGAAACATGCTTTGCTCACCTCAGAATTTAAAGTTCCAGAATTTGCATGCCAAATCTTTGCCTGCTTGGAGATCTGTGTTTGCTAGTGCCAAGTTGTCTGCCAGCACACATTCACCCTGGTGCTTGCTACATGAGTCCTTTACAAAGGATTGTTTGCGTACTAATTGGCAATGATTCTGGTGCTAAATCTTACCTCATCGGCTGGGTTTCCTTTCTTCCAGCATCTTCAGGAAAAGATTGTTCCTGTATCTTTCAGCCAATAGTCTAAGCCCTAGAAATGTATTCTTAAGAAAAGTACTAGCCCCCTGACAAAAGAAAGATGCTCATTCAAACTTTGCTTCTATCAGTACAATTTAAAATTACTGAAATAGTGTTATAGTCATGAACACTATACACAAATACAATATTTGAACTCTGTGATTCTTCTTTTAAACTATAGCAAAATCATTTCTATGGTTAATTTTCTAGGCTGTCAGGGTCTTTTTTTTTTAATTCAAAATTGTTACTTGTAAAATGTTAACCCAGGTAAACTGTGCAAAAATTCTTCTTTCAGCACATATTTAAAAATTAAGAATATCTTTGGTCAAATTCTGTAAATTGATGGGAATTTTATTAAGTGAAATGACATTTACCTTAAGGTCATGCTTATTCATCAATCATATTATTGTTCTGCACCAGCAAGATGACCCAGCAGATAGTGGCATTGCCACCAAAACTGATGACCTGAGTTTAATTCCCAGAAACCAGAATGTGTAAGGAGAGAAATAACTCTGGAAAGGTGTCCTGTAACCTCTATATGGACAACATGGTGCATGCACACACACACACACACACACACACACACACACACACA
>NC_034591.1:34821946-34838939 GCF_900095145.1 Mus pahari | reverse complement strand
AGAGAGAGAGAGAGAGAATGACTACAGGTAAATTTTTATAAGATTATTGTTCTACACTTACCCTCTTCTTAATGGTAACGTGAGTAGCTGTTAAATATCATATCTAGAAAGGTTTAAATTTTTCCAGGATTTTCTTGTTTATTCTACCGTAATGATGATAACAGTGGTAGTCTTATCGTTTATTGTGAAATTACTGGATGCAAAAAGTATGGTTCTAGTTGCTTTACATAAACTAAGTCATAACAAACCACTACCATAGCCCCACTTTATAAGAAGGAACACTTGAAGAGATCAGCATTTGTAGAAGCAGGGAATCAATCCCTAGGCATCTGACCCAATATATGCACACACACACACACACACACACACACACACACACACACACACACACAAAATGTCAATCCCATGTTTTAGGGGCCCATAAAAAGAGCTATTTGTGGAGCTAAAAGTCCATGTCAAATATGCCTACTTCAGAACTCAGATTTTTCTGGATTCTGTATGATTTTGACCTTTAAGACATATTTTTGACACTGAGCAGGATAGTTATCAGACATGTTTATAGAATTTTTTTAATTTGATAGCCTGAAATAGGTTCTTAAGATTGATTACTTCAAATGAGGGGGCTTTGTCTCAGCATTCAGTCCTAATGACCCTGCATAAAATAATCAGGCCATCACATTATAATAGACATTGTTAACCCACATAACACCCAGTCAGGTACATTAAAAATGAAAACCTAAACCATATACTAAAATCAAGAGTCAGGGAACCTGGAGATGACTCTAAGAATACATTGCACTAGCAAGCACATACTTCAGTTTATTTTTAACATTGTGTTAGTGAAAAACATAATGTGTCACATCAGAATAATTATGCCAATTTAGCCAACTTCTGGGTGCACTCTGTCATATGTCTACTTTCTCTTTAACTTCAACTTAATACCAACTTCCCAGACAATCTTCCTGATAACCAGAAGCCTGAGTTAGTTGACTCTTATGATGTGGTATGCTAATGATTTAAATATATCTATATTTCATTTAAGGCTAAGTCTACCATGGAAGCAGGTAGTGATCTTCAGATCTTCCTTCTCCTTCCACTACTCAAAAATCTTGTATGCAGCTACATAAAAGACCACTGGATATGGCCTCCCTCTGTCCCCATGCCTAGGAAAATAATCAGATGCTGGCATCACACCTGATTTTCTTCCTTCGGTGGACCTCCATAGGGAATCATGGAGTTGGCCTGATCTAGCTGCTTGGGGGAAAGCACCATAGGTTTTATAGGTTAGAACCCGTGGCTCCTGGGGCACAATGTGTCTTCCAGTTCCTGGGAGACTAATGCAGCCTCTTAGAAAGTGAATTGCTCGGGCCACGTGGTGTTTCTCTGTGTTCTCTTAGTAGTCAAGGAAGCATGGGAGCTTGACAGGATAATTGGTCTTAGACATTAATTGGTGTGCCATGTATGGAAGGCAAAATTCATTGTCTCCTTACAACTACAACTACATTGATCCTGGCAACTGACATTATATTCTGCTTAATATAACAGAATATAAAAAGTCTAATTACTCTCAATAAAATTGTCACAGCGTCAGATGAGCTGTGCCCAATCCAACTGACCTGATTTAATTCCTCACAGCCAGTGAATTAAATTAAATTAAATTAAATTAAATCTTATGGTTCCTATCAGGTAAACTTGGCCCAGTAAATAAGAATAGGTGCTTATAGACCTCAAGTCTCTGTTCTAACCCATCTTCATCCCTAAGCATCAACTCCAAATACTGAGAAACACATCTAACTAAAACTTCCAGTGACCACACCTTACATGCTATCAGAAACATTACCTACCAGGCAAACCACAACCACCACACTCTCCTAAGCACCAGAAAAAAAAAAAAAAAAGAAAAGAAAAGAAAATAAGGAACAGAACGCCCACCCAACAGAGACAAGATTAGATATCTGCACCTAAAAATATAATCCATCCAAATCCAGATTCCTCTATAAAATAAAATAAAATAAAATAAAATCAATAACAGCCATGACAATATGTGCCCATTAAGACCAGCTAACTTACTACAGCCCTGAAAGAGGTAGGATAGCTAATGCACAAGAAAAGGACTTCAAAGTAGTGTTTACGAACACATTAGAGATCCTTGAAGAGACTATGAATGAATCCATTAAAGAAATCTGTGAAACTACAGGTAAGGAGTAGAATGAAATGAACACAGTTCAAGACTTTCAAGGACAAATTGAAACAATAAAGGAAATTCAAAGGGAGAGCAATCTAGAAATGAGAAGTCGAAGAACTCAGAAAGTCAACCCATAGGCAAGCCTCACTGACAGAATACAAGAGATGGAAGACAGAATAAAATTTGTTGAGGACAAGATAGAAAAGGGAGATACTTCAGTTAAAGAAATTTTAAGCCAAATAAATAAATAAATAAATAAATAAATAGATGTTAAATCTTAAAAAATAACTCCAGGTACAAAACATCCTGGAAATCCTGGGCAGTAAAGAAAAGACAAAAATCTATGAATAATAGTAATAGAGGAAGGAAAAAATCTTAACTCAAAAATATAGGAAATATTTTTCACAAAAATCATACAAAAAAAGAAATCCTGACCTAAAGAAAGACACCAATTGAGGTACAAGAAGTATACAATGCACCAAATACAATAAAACAGAAAAAATTCCACACAACATATAATATTCAAAACACTAAAGAACAGAACAAAGAAATACTATTAAAAGCTACAAGGGAAAAAGATAAAATAACACATAAAGTCAGACCCAATAGAGTAACATGACTTTTCAATGTAGATTCTAAACTCAAAAGGGGCCTAAGCAGATGTTCAATAAACTTTAAGAGACTACAGATGTAGTCAACTACTGTATCCAACAAAACCTTTAAGTACAATGATAGGGAAAATAAGACATTACATGTTAAAACCTAATTTAATCAATATCTATCTACAAATTCTGATCTACAGAAGACACAGGGATAAAATTTTGACTTGAAGAAGGTAAACACACCCAAGAAAACACAAGAAAAAAATAACCCCAGAGCAGCACATTAAAAAAAAATGGTAAAGTCTGCTCCCAGAAGTGATCCTGTGCCACAGCTCTCAATACCCAAATACCTTGAGGAGAAAGCTGGTCTTTCAGGAATGCTGACATATCTGTGAGTACAGGGAATACCACTTCTGCTCATAGAGGCCTGCCCACTGCCCTCAAGACACAGAAACCCCAAGGAGCAGCCTGGGACAGAATCCTTCTAGTTTCCATCTGCATCCCAAAGCTAAACTTTTGCCCCAACTTCATCCAGGAGAAATCTGGTCTTCCAAAATGGCTGACACACAGGCTTGCAAAAGGGACAAACCACAGTCAGAGACAGCAAGACCAGCCAACATGAGAGATAACCAAAGAGCAAGAGGCAAGAGCAAGAACATAAGCAACAGAAACCAAGGCTACTTAGCATCATTAGAACCCAGTTCTAACACTATAGCAAGACCTGGATAGCCCAACACACCAGAAAAGCAAGGCTCTGATTTAAAATCACATCTCATGATGATGATAGAGGACTTTAAGTAGGACATAAATAACTCCCTTAAAGAAATACAGGTGAACACAGGTAAACAGTTAGAAGCCCTTAAAAAGGAAACACAATCCCTTAAAGAATTACAGGGAAACACAACCAAACAGATGAAGGAAATGAGTAAAACCTTCCAGGATATCAAAAAATGGAAAGAGCAACAATAAAAAAAATAACAGAGGGAGACAACACTGGAGATAGAAAACCTAGGAAAGAGATCAGGAGTCTTAGATGCAAGCATCACAAACAGAATACAAGAGATAGAAGAGAGAATCTTAGGTGCAGAATATACCATAGAAAACATTGACACAACAGTCAAAGAAAATGCAAAATGCAAAAATATCCTAATCGAAAACATCCAGGAAATCCAGGACACAATGAGAAGACTAACCCTAAGGAAAACGAGAGCAAAGATTCCCAACTTAAAGAACCAGTAAGTATCTTCAACAAAATTAGAGAAGAAAACTTCCCTAACCTAAAGAAAGAGATACCCATAAACATACAAGAAGCCTACAGAACTCCAAATAGATGGGACCAGAAAAGAAATTCCCCCTGTCACATAATAATTAAATCACCAAACAAAGAAAGAATATTAAAAGCAGTAATGGAAAAAGATCACTTTTTCTTAATATCTCTTAACATCACTGTATTCAGTTCCCAAATAAAAAGACGCAGACTAACGGACTAGATACCTAAACAGAACCCAGAATATTGCTGCATAAAGGAAACCCATCTCAGTGACAAAGACAGACACTACCTCAAAGTAGAAGGCTGGAAAACAATTCTCTAAGCAAACTGTCCAAAGGAACAAGCTGGAGTGGCCATTCTAATATCCAATAAAATGGACTTTCAACTAAAAGTTATCAAAAATGATTAGGAAGAACAGTTCATACTCATCAAAGGAAAAATATACCATGAAAACCTCTCAATTCTGAACAACTATGATCCAAAGGCCAGGACACCCACATTCTTAAAAGAAACTTTACTTAAGCTCAAATCACACATTGTACCTCACACAATAATAGTGAGAGACTTTAACATCCCTCTTTCGTTAATGGACAGATCATGTAAATATAAATTTAAAAGAGAGACAGTGAAACTAACAGAAGTTATGAACCAAATGGATTTAACAAAAATATATAGAACATTTTATCCTAAAACAAAAGAATATACCTACTTCTCAGCACCTAATGGTACCTTCTCCAAAAGTGACCATATAATCTGTCACCA
This sequence comes from Mus pahari, assembly GCF_900095145.1. Taxonomy (NCBI): domain Eukaryota; kingdom Metazoa; phylum Chordata; class Mammalia; order Rodentia; family Muridae; genus Mus; species Mus pahari. The sequence goes on along the minus strand of NC_034591.1, from coordinate 34,834,120 downwards.
AACAGGCCTCTACAGATACAAGAAAACTGAAATAATCCCATGCATCCTATAAGATCACCACAGACTAAGGCTGTTCTTCAATAAAACACACACACACACACACACACACACACACACACACAAAGCCTACATACACATGGAAGCTGAACAATGCTCTACTCAATGATAACTTTGTCAAGGAAGAAATAAAGAAAGAAATTAGAAACATTAGAATTTAATGAAAATGACAAACAACCTACCCAACCTTATGGGACACAATGAAAGCAGTGCTAAGAGGAAAATACACAGCTCTGAGTGCCTCCAAAAAGAAACTGGAGAGAAGATTCACTAGCAGCTTAACGACACACTTGAAAGCTCTAGAACAAAAAGAAGCAAATACACCAAAGAGGAATAGAAAGCAGGAAATAATCAAACTCAAGGCTGAAATCAACAAGTGGAAACAAAAAGAACTATACAAAAATCAGCCAGGAGCTGGTTCTTTGAGAAAATCAACAAAATAGATAAACCCTTAACCAAAATAACCAGAGGGCACAGAGACAGTATCCAAATGAACAAAATCAGAAGTGAAAAGAGATATATAACAACAAAAACTGAGAAAATTCAATAAATCCTACTACTGGAGACTGTACTCAACAAAACTGGAAAATCGGGATGAAATGGACAATTTTCTAGAGAGATGCCAAATACCAAAGTTAAATCAGAATCAGATAGTCCATCTAAACTGTACCATAGCCTCTAAAGAAATAGAAGCAGTCATTAAAAGTCGCAGAACTAACAAAATCCCAGCACCAGATGGGTTTAGTGCAAAATTCTATCAGAACTTGGAGGAAATCCTAATACCAATACTCTTCAAACGTTTCCATAAAATAGGAATAGAAGGTACACTACCCAATTTGTGCTATGAAGCCACAGTTACTCTGATACCAAAACCACACATAGGCCCAACAAAGAAAGAGAACTTCAGGCCAATTTCCCTTATGAGTATTGACGCAAAAGTACTCAATAAAATTTTCACAAACCAAACCCAAGAACACATCAAAACGATCATTCACCACGATCAAGTGGGTTTCAGACCAGGGATGAAGGGATGTTTTATTATATGGAAATCCATCAATGTAATCCACTACATAAATAAACTCAAATTAAAAAGCCACATGATCATTTCATTAGATGCTGAGAAAGCATTTGACAAAATACAACATCACTTTATGTTAAAAATCTTGGAAAGACCAGGAATTCAAGGCCCATACCTAAACACATGGAAGCTGAACAATTCCCTACTCAATGATAACTTGGTCAAGGAAGAAATAAAGAAAGAAATTAGAGATCTTAGAATTTAATGAGAATGAACAAACAACATACCCAAACTTATGGGACACAATGAAAGCAGTGCTAAGAGGAAAACTCACAGATCTGAATGCCACCAAAAAAAAAAAAAAAAAAAACTGGAGAGAGTATACACTAGCATTTGACAAAATACAACATCCCTTTATGTTAAAAGTCTTTAAAAGAACAGGAATTCAAGGCCCATACCTAAACATAGTAAAAGCAATATAAAGCAAACCGGTAGCCAACATCAAACTAAATGGAGAGAAACTTTAAGCAATCCCACTAAAATTAGGGAATACACAAGGCTGCCCACTCTCTCCCTATCTATTCAGTATATTACTTGAAGTTCTAGCTGGAGCAATTCAGCAACAAAAGGGGATCAAAGGCATAGAAATTGGAAAGGAAGAAGTCAAAATATCATCATTTGCAGATAATATGATAGTATACTTAAGTGACCCCAAAAATTCCACCAGAGAGCTCCTACAGCTGATAGACAACTTCAGCAAATTGGCTGGATATAAAATCAACTCAAACAAATCAGTAGCCTTCCTATACTCAAAGGATAAACAGGCTAAGAAAGAAATTAGCGAAATGACACCCTTCATACCAGTCACAAACAATATAAAGTACCTTGGTGTTACTGTAACCAGGCAAGTGAAAGATCTGTATGACAAGAACTTCAAGTCTCTGAAGAAATAAATTGAAGATCTCAGAAGATAAAAAAAATCTCCCATGCTCATGGATTGGAAGGATTAATATAGTAAAAATGTATTGCCGAAAGCAATCTACAGATTCAATGCAATCCCCATCAAAATTCCATATTAATTCTTCATAGAGTTAGAAAGAGAGATTCTCAAATTCATTTAGAATAACAAAAACAAAAAACAAAAAAAACACAAAACAGGACAGTGAAAACTTTTCTCAGCTATAAAAGAACTTTTTTTTTTCTGTGTAGCCCTGGCTGTCCTGGAACTCACTTTGTAGAACAGGCTGCTGGCCTCGAACTCAGAAATCTGCCTGCCTCTGCCTCCCGAGTGCTGGGATTAAAGGCGTGCGCCACCACTCCCAGTATAAAAGAACTTTTGAGGTTATCGTCATCCCTGACCTCAAGCTGCAGTAGAGAGCAATTATGATAAAATATTTTCATGGTTTTGGTACAGTAACAGTTAGGTAGATCAGTGGATTAGAACTAAAGACCCAGAAATGAATCCCCACACCTAGAGTCACTTGATTTTTGACAAAGGAGCTAAAACCATCCAGTGAAAAAATAGACAGCATTTTCAACAAATGGTGCTGGTTCAACTGGTAGTCAACATGGAGAAGGATTCAAATTAATTCATTCTTATCTCCCTGTACAAAGCTCAAGTCCAAGTGGATCAAGGACCTCAACATAAAACCAGAAACACTGAAACTTATAGGGGAAAAGGTGGCAAAAAGCCTAGAAGATATGGGCATAGGGGAAAAATTCCTGAACAGAACACCAGTGGTTTGTGCTGTAAGATCAAGAATTAACAAATGGGACTTNATAAAATTGCAAAGCTTCGGTAAGGCAAAGGACACTGTCAATAGGACAAAATGGCACCCACAGATTGGGAAAAGATCTGTTCAAATCCTACATCCAATAGCAGGCTAATATCCAATATATGCAGAGAATTCAAGAAGTTAGACTCCAGAGAACCAAATAACCCTATTGAAAAAAATGGGGAACCGAGTTAAACAGAGAGTTTTCTCAACTGAGAAAACTCGAGTTGCAGAGGAGCACCTAAAGAAATGTTCAACACCCTTAGTAATCAGTGAAATGCAAATCAAAAAAGCTCTGAGATTCCATCTCATGCCAGTCAGAATGGCTAAGATCAAAAATTCATGTGACAGCCGACGTTGGCAAGGATGTGGAGAAAGAGGAACACTCCTCCATTGCTGGTGGGTTTCTAAGCTGGTACAACCACTCTGGAAATCAATCTGGCAGTTCTTCAGAAAATTAGGCACAGTACTACCTGAGAACCCAGTTATACCACTCCTGGGCATACACCTTCTTCAGCAATGCAATGCAGACTCTGCGTTGGCAGATGTTCCAATATGTAATAAGGACACATGGTCCACTGTGTTCATAGCAGTCATATTTATAATAGCCAGAAGATGGAAACAACCCAGATGTCCCTCAACAGAGAAATGGATACAGAAAATGTGGCAATTTACATTTTTAATTTTTTTTAACTTTTACTTATTTATTCACCTACTAAAAACAATGACTTCATGAAATTCGCAAGCAAATGGATGAAACCTGAATATATCATCCTGAGTGAAGTAACCCAGTCACAAAGAACACACATGGTATGCACTCACTGATATGTGGATATTAGCTCAGAAGTTTAGAATACGAAGATACAATTTATAGACCATATGAAGGAGACCAAAGTGTGGATGCTTCAGTGCATCTTAGAAGGAGGAAGAACATGCTCACAGGAGGAAATATGGAAACAAATTGTGGAGCAGAGACTGAAGGAATGGACATCCAGAGACTGCCCCACATCCTATCTGGGGATCCATCCCATGTACAGTCACCAAACCCAGACTCTATTTCAGATGCAGGGACATGTTTGCTGAGAGGAGCCTGACAAATACAGAGGCAGATGGTCGCGGCCAACTATTGGACTGAGTGTGGGGGGTCCCTGATGGAGGAGTTTGGAGAAGGGACTGAAGGGGCTGAGGGGCTTTGCAGGCCCATGGGGAAGGGAGCAACAGTGTCAACCAGTCAGATTCCCCCTGAGCTCCCAGGGACTGGACCTCCAACCAAAGAGTACACATGGAGGGAGCCATGACACTGGCTGCATATGTGGCAGAGAATGGGCTTGTTGGACATTAGTGGAGAGTCCTTGGGCCTGAGGGTGTTTGATGCCCCAGTGTAGGGGAATGCCAGGGCTGGAAGGCAACATCATCATAGAGGCAAGAAGAAGTGGGATAGAGTAGGGAGGTTCTGGAGGGGAGACCTGGAAAGGCAATAACATTTGAAATTTAAATTTAAAAAATCCAATAAATAAATAAATAAAATTTTAAATTAAAAAAAAGGGAAAACCCACATCACAACAACAAAGCAATGGAAATGGCAAACATTACTCACTGATAACTTTGAACATCGGTGATCTCAATTCTGCAATAAAAAGATACATTCTAACAGAAGGCATTTAAAAAGGGGGGACCTCTCCTTTTTCTAGATACAAGAAACACACATTAACATCAAATAGGGGCTGGAGAGATGGCTTAGCAGTTAAGGCCATTGGCTGCTCTTATAGAGGACCTGGTTTCAATTCCCAGCACCCACATGCCAACTCACAGGTGCCTATAACTCCAGTTCCAGAGGATCTGACACTAATACAGACATAGATCTAGGCCAAACACCAAATGTACATTTAATTAATTAATTAATTAATTAATTTTTAAAGCATCATCAAGGGTAGTCCAGCACCTCAGAGTAAGAGAATGGCAATAGAGAACTCAGCAAATGAACGTAAGAATCAAGCTGGTGAAGACAATTTCTTTTATATTTGACAGTTTCTTTCTGTCTTTTTCTTTCTCCTTTTTATTTTTTATTGAATTTTTTATTTAAATATATGGGATTCAATGAACTTTGTTCTAAAAGGCAAGCTCATAGTACTAAAATAGTTCCTACATAAAAATAATTAAAGATATCTCATAATTACCAACTTTAGAACATGCCTAAAAGTGTCAGAAGAAGAAGAAATTAACACTGAATAGGAATAAATGTCAAGAAATAATCATAATCAGGGCTGAAATCAACATAGTAGAAACAAACAACAACAAAAGTATTTAAAAAATAATGAAATGACAAGTTAGTCCCTTTAGAAAACCAGTACGATTGACAATCCCTGAGCAAATTAAACAAAATGCAGAGAGAGAATATCCAAATTAACATAATTAGTGACAAAAGGGGAGGCAGAACAGCAGACACAAAAGAAATCCAAACACATCCTTTAGGAACCTGTACTCAAATTGGAAAATGTAAAAGAAATGGATAGTTTTCCCAACATACACCACCTACCAAAGTTAAATCAAGATCATGTAATCAATTTCAACAGAACTCTAATCATTCTTCAAATATAAGAAGTAATTAAAAGTCTCCCAACAAAAACCAAACAATCCTGGGCCAGATGGCTTTAGACAAGACTTTCAAAGAAGAGTTAAGGTCAATACTCCTCACATTATTTCACAGAACATAAATAGAAGGAACACTGCCCAGTGTTTTTTGTTTTTTGTTTTTTATACAGTCACAGTTACCCTGATACCTAAACCATGTAAAGACCCAACAAAGAAAGAGAATTAAAGACCAATTTCCCTTATGAACACAGATACAAAAATTCTCAATAAAATAGTTGCAAACCAAATCCATGAACACATCAAAAATGTCAGCCACAATTTTCCAGTAGGTGTAAACCCAGAAATGTAGGGATGGTTCAATATCCATAAATCAATGAATATAACCCACCATATGAACAGATAAAATGGCAAAAACCACATGAGAAAGGAAATGCCTGTGACATTATCCAATACTCCTTCATGTTAAAGTCCTGGAAAGACTAGGAATGCAAGGAAAATACCTTGACATATTAATGGCAGTTTACAGACAGCCCATAAAAACATCAACTCAAAGCATGTTTGCTAAAATCGGGAACAAGACAATGTTGTCTACTCTCTCCATATCTATTTCATTATAGTACATAGCTAGAGCAATAAGGCAGCTCATGGATATCAAGGATATACACATTGGAAGAGAAGAAGTCAAAGTATATTTATTTGTAGCTGATATGGTAGTATACATTGTGACCTTAAAAATGCCACAGGGAAACTCCTAATAAACACTTTCCACAAAATAGCAGGATACAAAATTAACTCAAGAAAAATCAGTATTTTTCCTATATACACATGACAAATGGACTGAGGAAGAAATTAGGGAAGCAACACTTTGCACAAGAGCCTCAAAAATATAAAGTATCTTGGAGTAACCCTGATAATCAAGTGAAATACTTGTATTATAAAAATGTGTAGATGTTGAAGAAAGAATTTGAAAAATATATCAGAAGATAGAAAGATCCCCCATGCTCGTAGATCAGTAGGATTAATATAGTAAAAATGGTCATTCTACCAAAAATATATTCAATGCAATCCCCAACAAAATTCCAATCCAATTCTTTACAGACCGTAAAAGGATAGTTTTCAGCTTCATATTGAACACAGAAAAAAAGCAACATAGTAAAAACATTATTGAATGCTGAAAATAAAATTAAAATATAATACAATGGTAATAATTACTAATATTATGACTAATTTAAAAACTACCAAAGGTATCCACCAGCTAGGTTCTCAAATAGTACTGTAAAGCTATTGTAATAAAAACATATGTTTAAATAGAAATCAAAGGACTAAGGCTGGAGGGAGGGATTTCCTTAGGAAGGGGAAATAGAATTGGTAGTTATGGATAGATGTGAGGAAAACTTGAATAAAGTATGAGAAAGGAGTGGAGATAGAGAAAGGAGTATGAGGGGGAATGCTAGGAGAGACAGCTAAAACTAAGGGCCATTTGAGGGGTTGTATACAAACCTAATATGGTAGAAGCATCCTATAATATACACATAAATGAAAATTACCTAAATAAAATTGTCAAAGAATGGGGGAGATAGAGCTGCAATTAAATATCTCATCACCAAAGGAAGCATCTAGTACCAGGAAAAGGTTATATATAATTGAATTCTTGGCCAAGGGGGTCTCATGAGAATGTCAAAACAACCCAAGCTATTGTCAAGGCTACTGGTGTCTCTTGGCAAACTGTAAGGAAGTCCCTGTTACTGAATACAGCAGCCATCCTGCTCATTGAATATGAGGGAGTTGAGCTTGTGCCTATCGAGACCTCTCAGCAATGATGACTAGTATTCATGGTACTGAACTGTACCCTGCATAGTACCAAAGGAGAATGGTAAATACCTTCGTTATACAATGGTAACTTGTGCCAGCATAATATGTTGGTGCAATACGAGCTCAAAGATTGTGGGTGTAACTAACCAATATCTGATCTAAATTAAGCGCAATTCCAAGAGATGGAACTCAGTGTTACCGGGTGGTCAAGAACCTGAGACTATATAGGCCAAGGACCTAGAAGAAAACCAATACTACTGTTCTCCTAAAAGAACAGCAATAAAATGACTCCTAACAATATTTTTGCTATACTTATATATCAATGACTTGTTCAGTTGTCGTCACAGAAGCATTCTCCTGCAGCAAATAAAAACATACAACCAGACAAGATGCAGTGACTTGGAATACTCAGCCTTAAATGAGGCTTCTCCATCCAATCCCTTCCCTCGGGGCTAAAGGAATACTACAGAAAAGAAGGTAGAAGAATTGTAAGAGCCAGAGAGGATGGAGAAAACCAAGGAATCAAGGTCTCAGCACACCAGTGCTGGCACACATATAAACTCACAAGAAGCTATCAGCGTGCACAGGACGTGGGTAGGCCTGGACCTGGTGGCATACAGATTTGAGAAGAAAAGTGGACAAAAGCCCACAGTCCTAACCCAGAAGCTATCTCCAATTTGATAACTTCTCACAAAGGAAAAATTAGTTTTCTCTCAGGTTGTCACACTGGAAAAACAAACCACTCATAAGGGTAGGCACCATGACTAGCAGTAGATGGCCAACACAACACAAATTCAATGGCATCTTTGGATGGTCCTTGCCTCATAATGTTAAGTCAGAACATTTGTTATTTTTTTTCAGCCTTGCAAGTCCTTATATAATATGGCTTCTTTTGGGGGGTTTTGTGGGACTCCTGAGTATGTAAGTGCGTGTGTCTCTCCAGCTGTATGTGTTTCTTGTGCTTTTTCACTGGCTTTGTACCTTGATTGCTTGTTTTCCATATTATGGGTTGTCTTCAATATATTTTATTTTATCATTATTCCTTAGATGCCAGTCTGTTTTCTAATGAGAGACAGAAAGAGCCTGGATATGGACAGGAGGGGAACTATCAAGGAAAGGGAGAAAGGAATGAGAGGGAACTCTAATCAGAATACATTTATGAAAAATATATTTTTAATAAAGGAAAAAAATCATCTAACATAATCTTCCACTGTAATCTTGCTTATAAATTTCTTTAGTAAATACAAACGTTTTGAGAATAAAGGAGAAACACTGTGTCTTTCATCCTTAAGTAAAGATGTCACTAAAAACAGAGATGATGTTCCCACTAAGGACTACATAGAACTACTCTAATCTGGGCACATAACAGTTAAAGGAAAACAGCAGAGAGATCATCTGTGTTCGTGTCCCACGCATTTTATGTTAGTGAGGATATACAGAGTGAGGGAGTCCGTGAATGAATGAATGTTAGGTGGCATTATAAGAAATGTGGAATGTAAAGTATCTCAGGCAAATGCTGTGTAGGATTTCTGTGGGGATTAAAGCTTCTCTTTCATGAAGGATGGCAATAAGGTTGCACTTTGAAGCTGACAGAAGAGCAGAGAGGTAAAAGGAACAGAGTGATCCATGCCTAGGTTAAGAGGAGAGCTTCCAAGGCAAAGACAACACTGAATACACGACATCTTAGAAGAAAGGGGGCTTGTTTAGGAAAAGCAACAAGCATCAGTGTTTGGAATGTGCTCAGTATATCCTTGATAAATGAAGTAATTAATGTGTTCTCACGGGCAGAGCTCTTGAGAAGCAAAATAAAATCATTTTAATTTCCCTCCTCTTCCTTATGTTAAAAATGCCAATAAAGGATGAAAGGATGGCAAATAAGAGAAAGTAGCAGGCGGGATCTAGACAATAGATAATTAAGTAAGGGCTGATTGCATGATTAGCTCTGCCTATCTTCACATTTGCATAAAAGCCTTAAGTCTGAGGTAGTCAGACACTAAGCACAATAGCATGCAGATTTATTTAAAATTAGCATATGCATCATTTGCCAAAGCACAGCCATATTGTTAGACTGTCATGTTCAGTTTTGAAAGATTTGCTTCACTGGGTAAATCTAAATTTTATTTAATTGGAGTTATATATTACTAATTGATCCTTTCTTCTCTTCACATTTCTTATCATTTAAAACACACTAGTTACCATGGAAACAAGGTCATTGAATGAGGGCAAATCTTAGTGACATCCGCAAGTGAAATATTAAATCAATTACTATAATGGTTGTGCAATTTATAGTAGTTACTTAGAAAAGGTTTCACTGACATAGTGTGAAATAAATATTATAGACTGAAAGTATGTTCATCACGCCTTCAAGAGTTTCTTCCCCCACCACAGCTGACGATGTCAGTCAGAAGATACCCTCATAATACTGGTCCCATGTTAAACACATTTTGCCACAGAAATTATCTTAGAAATTAAAGTGCAGTTGCCCTGAAGGAAAATGACAGCTACAGACTGACAGCCCATACACCACATACTGCCTTCTATTCTATTCTAAGTCCTTGCTTCTCTCTAGCTACCTCTTTACATGAAGGTATCAATTTCTTTACCTGGTTACACCTTTGTATCAGAAGAGTCTGTCTTGGTTCAAGAAAACCCAGCAGCTAGACAGCTGCTCAAGCAGTGAAGATTCAGGACATGATCCCATTCTTCACACAAAGCTATGATGTGTCACCTATAGCGTCTCATGCATGAGGTCTACCATTTAATTCTGTTTGTTGAGCATTGTCTTCCCAAGAAAATCTCTCTTAAAGTGATTATATAACTTGCAGAGTTAAAAACAAGAACACTATTCAGAATTTCTCAATTTTTAATTTGAGAAGACATAAACCCCTCCACAACGAAGCTGCTTTCAATTTGTCACATATCAAGAAATGAGCAACAAGAATGAGCAGACTCCTATCATTAAACAATAGCATTGGTGTTTTGAGATCCTGAGAGGGAGGTAGAGGGCCCAAGAAGAAATGGATGTAGGTAGTAAGTTTTGGGTGTGAGTAAAGGATAAAAAACCCGAGGCAGTAAAAGAGGAAACTAGGAAGCCCAATATGAAAATACTTTGTAAATGACTGGAATACCACACATAGGGAGAAAAAAGGAGCCATGAGTGACATTTGGAAAAATCTGCATAAGCTCTCCATTGTGACGCTGAGTGCAAGAAATCAAGCCTCAAGTGACATGTGCAGCTTGAAGCTATTTCTCTTAAATAGCAGAGTGATCAGAAATGATGATTCTGAGGTGCTCAAAATCTTATATATTTTGATCTTGGTAGGGGCCACATAGTTATATATGTATATAGAAAATTTCATAGGATCTACATTTAATGTTGATGAGCTTTTCTGCACTTTATGTTTCAATTTTCTAAAACCTTCTTTTAAAGACTGCTTTATTGAGATGATCAGCACCACAGACAACAGATGCTAGTTTCTGTCAAGATCTTCAAGGAATTATTTAGAATGAATCTCAACACTGCTTATCTGGAACATTAGTTCTCTTCCTGGCAAGGAAATGACAAGGGCATCCCCAGGAAGCCACATCATGAATCCAGAGATGCTCTGAGTCATAGAGCAAATGATGCCCTATTGACACTGAAGACACAAGGCTGTGTCAGCACACTGACAGCCAGCTCAGGGCTAGTGTCTGTGACTGGCTAGAGTCATGAGAAGGGAAGTGGGAAAATGTGAAACAAAAATCACAGGTCAGAAACTTATGAACTTCCCGTTCATTCCAAGAACACTGTACACTACATGGCATAGATGTCTACCCCTCAAGTTCTATCAGCCATGATGATGGTAACCTTAGTGAACAATGGAGAAAATAAAGGAAGATGATGGCTATGCCTCAAATAAAACAGAAAGCATTTGGTTTGTAGTATTCATTGATTCTGTAAGAGGAAAGTTATGAGTTTTGGGGGAAATAGCTTTGGAGAGGTATGGTAACTATTCTCACTGCCAGCTTGATCACATATAGAATTACCTGAGACACAGCCTTGTGTGTATGTGAGGTCATTTTCAGGGAAGTTTATCGAAGGAAGGAAGACTTACCCTGAATGTAGGTTGCACGGTTCTATGATCTCAAACTATAAAACCGAGAAAGCAAGCACAGCACCAGTACTCATCTCTCTGCTTCCTGATTGGATACAGTGTGCTCAATAGCTTCATGCTGACATCATATGCCTCTACAAATATGATAAACTATGAGACAAATAAGCCATTACTTCCATAAGTATATGAATATGTATATATTCATAGCACCAAGAAAAGTAACTATTTTTCCCTTTTATTTATTTTATTAGATATTTTATTCATTAACATTTCAAATGCTATCCCGAATGTCCCCTCTACCCTCCCCCCACATTGCTCCCCTACGCACCCATTCCCAAAGCTTGGCCCTGGCGTTCCACTCTATGGGACGTATAAAGTTTGAAAGACCAAGGGGCCTCTCTTCCCAATGATGGCTGAATTCATCATCTGCTACATATGCAGTTAGAGACACGAGCTCTGCGGGTACTGGTTAGTTCATATTGTTATTCCACCTACAGGGTTGCAGCCCCCTTCAGCTCCTTGGGTGCTTCTCTAGCTCCTCCATTGGAGCCCTGTGTTCCATCCAATAGCTGACTGTGTGCGTCCACTTCTGTGTGGCCAGGCACTGGCATAGCCTCACAAGAGGCCCCTATATCAAGGTCCCTTCAGCAGAATCTTGCTGGCATGTGCATTAGTATCTGGGTTTGGTGGCTGAAGATGGGATGGATCCCCGGGTGGGGTAGTCTCTGGATAGTCCATCCTTTTGTCTTAGCTAAAAAATGTGTCTCTGTAACTCCTTTTATGGGTATTTTATTGCCTATTCTAAAGAAGAATGAGGTATCCACCT
>NC_034591.1:34798169-34821935 GCF_900095145.1 Mus pahari | reverse complement strand
ATTCAAAGAATCAACCAAACCAGGAGCTGGTTCTTTGAGAAAATCAACAAGATAGATAAACCCTTAGCCAGACTAACTAGAGGGCACAGGGACAGTATTCTAATTAACATTGGTCTTCCTTCTTCTTGAGTTTCATGTGTTTTGCAAATTGTAACTTGGGTATTCTGAGCTTCTGAGCTAATATCCACTTATCAGTGAATGCCTATCATGTGTGTTCTTTTGTGATTGGATTGACTCACTAAGGATGATATCCTCCAGATCCATCTATTTGTCTAAGAATTTCATGAATTCATTGCTTTTAATAGCTGAGTAGTACTCCATTGTGTAAATGTACCACAGTTTCTGTATCCATTTCTCTGTTGAGGGACATCTGGGTTCTTTCCAGCTTCTGGCTATTATAAATAAGGCTGCTATGAACATAGTGGAGCATGTGTCCTCAGTACAAGTTGGAGCATCTTGGAGCAGAGAGAGTTAATAAAAACTACTACTCATACAAATCCCTGCTACAGGGGTTGCTGTTGCCTGAATGCAACCTAACTACTTTCATCCTCTCCCTTCTGTACTGTAGCACTTTACAGAGAACAGCACCAGACCCCACGACGCCATTCTCTGGGTTGAAACAAAATGGACCATTCTGCTTTGTTAGCTTCTGTTATTTATGTCCTAATACCAAGATGAGCGTTTATCTTCTCTTATTTATTGGGAATTGGAAAACTTGGAACTGTGGGCCCTATTGTGCTCATAGTCCAAAACTGAAACAAACTCAGAAAAAAGTAGAATGAGGTGAGTATGGGTTGAAGTCACTCTCAAGGGCATGGTACCTCAGGACTTTCAGTGGACAGCCAAACCTTTCAGGGTCATCGACGACAGACTGAGCTGAGTTGTCTGACAACTGCTAACTAATCTATTGTGATTCATTTTGCCTTATTCCTACTTTTATTCACCTTAAGCTTTCCCCAAATAAAACTAATTGAGTCAAATATCAATATTCCCTTTAAATAAACGTAGCAATAAAAGTAGCATGCCCCAGCATCTCTGTTTCCATTAAGGACATAGACATTTTTACACAACCACTATGTAAGCTATTTCAAATTAATTAGGATAAACTATATTTCTTCACCAAGTCAAGGCCAAAATAACAAGTGTAAATGAAAACATTCATTTATCTATTCATATTCTCTGTGACTATTATTAAGAAATCCACATTCAATGAGAAACTCTAGAGCTAGCCTAATTAACATGAAAGAACTGAGATATTTTAGAACACAGAAGTATCTTTGCTAGAGTTCAATCTGAGGTAAGTGTGGAAAAGCAAGGTAGTTAACTTGCATTCTTTCCTTCTAGGAAAAAAATCTGAAGTCAGAGGATGACTTGGTCAGTACAAACATGACCAACTTGTTGTACAAACATAAGGACCTGAGTTCATACCCCAGCACCCCTGTAAAAAGATAAATAAGGTAAAAACCTGCAACTTCTATGGTGAATAGTAAAGCAAGGAGGAGAGAGTCCCGCAGAGGTAAGTAGATCACTGAAATTCATTAACCAGCCAGCCTAGATATACAGTGAGCTCTGAGTCCCGTATATGCCTTTGTCTCAAACAAAATTAATGGAGAGGATGGCACACAGTGTCAACTTTTGGCTTCCAGGTGTGTGTGCTCAAACTTGTACATCCACTGTCACATCCCATGGTGATTTGAACAGGAGTATCAATATTTCAACATAGGTTCATATATTTGAATGTTTTGTCATTAAGTGTATCCTTGTTGGAGGAAGTATGTCACTGGAATGAGGTCGGGGAGTGCTTTGTGGTTCAAGAAACACAAGCTAGGTCCAAGGGTCTCTATTGCTTCCTGCTATAACTCTCTGCTCCTTCATCAAGAACATAGCTGCCTGCATGCTGCCATGCTTCCTGTCAGGCTGATGATGGACTAAACCCCTGTAACTGGGAGCAAGTCCCACTTGAATGCTTTCCTTTGTAAGAGTTACCTTGGCCATGGTGTCTCTTACCAGGCATAGAACACTGACTAAGATATACACAAGCATAAAATGCATACTTGCACACCCACACAGCAAATAAGCAGAGCAACTGACCATATTAAAGAGCCTCTGATTAGCAAGTTATGTGATGAGGTTTATGTTTAGAATTTTATGTATTAATGTCACTATTGACTGAATCGGTTTTAGTGATATTATCTCTTTAAAAGTTTTGAAGACACATAGCCTTCACAGGTTTATCATTAATCTAACTCTAGTACTGCACTTTTTCCCTCCCTGTACTCCGGTGTCTACCCATTGCTTCGTTTGAGTAGAAAAGTAACTCTTTTTGATGTTGTGTCTGGGAGACCACAAATCTACTCATATCTCTGAATTATAACATTATCTTTTGGCTCCATGCTCATTTAGAAGGGGGATATTCCCCATTATATTATTAACAATAAAGATTCTCTTGGCCAATGAAATATTTTTACTTTACTTAAAAAAATACTCAACCAAATTTATGTAGGATTCATATTTCAAGAAAGTTATTTACTACTGCTTTAACTGTGAGTTGTTGAAGAAAAACTATAAGTAACATTTCACTCATTTCTTATCTCAACCAATTATATAAAACTGCTGGATATAATTGTCAAGCAAGAGAGACTTCCAAATAAATAATAATTTCACTTACTGGCTCAGAAAACATTCGAAGCCGACGTCTCCTTCCTTCCCCAGATCACCTGGTTCTGCTCTGTCCACACACTCGCTAATCAAGAAGAAACTCTTCAGGGTACTCACTCTGGGAAAGGGAAAACGAAGATGTCAAATCACCTATTGTCCCTGTAAATTTGAACTTTGTTCCCACTTACAGACTGAAACAAATATACTCCACGAAGACAAAGAAATATAACCTCAAAATGCTCTGAAGTCAACAGTCAATAATAAACAGAGCTAATGAGTACTAGGTCATAAGCAAAAGAAAAAAAAATCATATAGTGTTCTAGTACCCCAGCCTCTGCCACCTTGTCATTTTCCCCTACTGCAGTGAGAGATGAGATGTCCTTCCCACTGCATAAGAATGGTCTTCTCCTTTGTTCCATTCTTTTCTGAGTCATCCAAGGACATCCTAGATGTCCTCAACTTGTAGTGCTAGTGCTCTCCTGCCCTTGCTTGTCAGAACCACGTGAGCATCCCCTGTTCCAGACATAATCCTCACTTGAGCCTTACCATTTCTATTTATTCTATAATGCCCCTCTTTCTGTTCCTCCTCACAGCCATATATTTGAAAATGGATTTACACAGCTCCAGAACTGCCTCCTTCACTCCCATTCATGCCTCATGTCACTGACCTGGTGATACCTTAACTGTTTTCACTGTCACCAATCACCTGTTATGTTTGTTGTTAAATTCAATGTATATATTTTTAAATGCAAGCCCGTAACTCTCGAAGGACATGCCCACTCCTTACTCTAAACTCTTCACTCTACTTGTTTCTCAAGCAATGCTTTCTCGATTATCTTCCTATCTTTTCAAAAGGTTCTGCTTCCACTCTTTGAATGAACCTAACTTGCTACCTGTTCTTTAAATAATCTTATTCACAGCTGTGAGTATGACGGGAAGAACTCCCGGGAGTCAGCGTAATTTTATTTTTCTAAGGAAAAGGTATATTAGGGTTCTTAGGGTTATGTACAGGAAGAAGTGATTGATCATAACACAGTACCTAATTATAATATAGACAGGAAGGGCTGATTGATCGTAATATAGCACCATATGTATGGGAGGGACTGATTGATTATACATTGATTATACACATTTCCTAATTATCATATGGGCAGAAAGACTCATATGCTGAATCATGCGGCACGTGCAGGGGACAGGTATCTGTGCTTAGAAATAGTCTCCTGTTAAGGTAGGTAAAAAAGAGGAAAGGGAGTTTGATGGACTGCAACCTTAATAGTCAGGTCCTCCAACACCTAGGGCATTGTCCTCTATCCTCTTGGGTATCTTAATGTAGTAACTATTACTTAAATTTCAGATGCAATTGACTTCATAGAGGAAAACTTATGTTCTATAGCCAAAACTGAAAAGAACAAAAATAAATCATATTTTACTAGCACTTCTCTAAACTACAGTGAAGCAAACTCTAATATACATATTACTCCTGTAACTGGCATGGTGGATTTTAATGAATAGTTGTAAAGTACATTTGTAATTTCACTATGTAGCTTTTATCTGAGCGTCTCCGTTCTCAGAATGACTCTGTTTCTGGGTAAATCTTGCATACCCAATTGCATGGAGATTTACAGGAGTGCAGACTCTTCTAATGATTCTCTGACTCTTGAAATGGATCTATGAGTTACTGCTCAATTCAGAAAAATTATAGCTATAATTACTACCATTAAAGACTGAACTGTTGCACTAACAAGCAATACTAAAAATCAACACTGGGTTAAAAAATAAATAAATAAATAAATAAATAAATAAATAAATAAATGCCTGGCTTCCTTTTCTCTAAAGCTACATTTCTATGGGTGACCTCTATTAACTAAAAGGTTCGGGAGGAATGTCATGGACTGATGTCGAGGTGGGACACAATCATTATGGCCATTCATAGTGCCTGCAGGCCTCTTCTCTTACAGCACTATGGCAGATGTCTTCACCAGCTCCTAGAAACCAGTGGACAGGAAGACTTTTACTCACTACATGAAGTCTCTTGATATAAGCTTTACCACTAGGTAGGTGGCTAGCATGACCAATCCTACCACAATCATTAAGGACAGGAATACTGCCATATTAAAGAGACACATTCAAGAACAGATGAGCTGAGCTGGGCTGAACTCAGTGAGATAACTGCATATGACAGGAAGTTGCTCAGGACCCTGGATGGAAGTAGGCTTGTCTCTGTGCAGAGGTGGTACAGGCAGGAGACTACACTTTTGTGGGAGCTAAGTGACTGGAAATTTATCATGATCACCCATGGCAATGTGGTAAGCACCTGAACTTACATGAAGGAGATGTGTCCAAGCTACATCATCTCAGACTGATTCTCTGCCATGTGGCTACCCCTTGACACATGACTATGGCACACACACACACACACACACACACACACACACACACACACACACACATACACACAGGAGTGTTGCATAAATACTTTGGTTGGATTTTTCTGGAGCCAAGCAGAGCAACCCTGGATCCAGTTTCTATCGTGTATGTGGTTTGTTTATAAAAATTGTAGCCAAAGGGGCTCTGAGGTCAATAAAGTAGAGCCAAGGGGAAAGACAAATATATATCAGCACTTGAAGGCCAAACTTGCAGTATGACTGTATTTAGAGAGTTTTTGGTTGTTTTGTTTTGTTTTGTTTTGTCCTGTCTTGTCTTTTCTGATTGTTTGTTTTATTGTTTTGCTTCTGTTTTTGTAATAAGCTTTTTATAAATCAGTGAGGGGTAAATGACCTCTTAATGATAGCTCCTTAGTCCAAGAGAACCAGTGTCCTTATTAAAAGAGGTAAAGACACAAAGAACATTTGCATATGGAGAAGACCATATAGGTAAAGACAAACCAGAAGATGTCTATTAACAAATCAGTAACTACAGAAAAGTGAGTTATTGACAGTGCATAGTTGCTTGGGCAGGATAGCCACTCTGTGTATGGGCCCACTGGTAGGTTTCCCTTGTACCAATGGGATAGCCCCACAACTCATGCATATATGAGCAGTGGGTTAACAACAACAACAACCACAACAAAGAGGCATTAAGTTGGGATAGATAGATATGGTCAGATTCCATTGTATAAATGTATGAAATTCTCAGAAAATTTTAAAGCTAGAGGTATCCTGATTTGGGACTTCCCATTTCTTGAAATACAAGAAAATAAATTTCTGCAGTGTGAACCATGCAATTAGGGAGCAAGACATATAACTAAGAACTCACTGGGGCCAATAATCTTTTTCACCTGGACACTGTCTCCTGGGACATTCAGAGGACCCATGTGAAAAACAATTTGTACCACAGCACTGGGAATATATTCAAAAGCAGGAGACGTACCTCTCTGTTCAAAACAGACATACAACTCCCCTGGAAAAGCCACCACATTTCTTTCCTAGGTGGAGTTTGAACATTTCAAATGAGTAACTTAACAGAAGATGAATGGTATCTGGTAGCAGGAGCTGAGCTGAACATAAGGAAAATGCTAACTAATCATGGAGATGTCTGCCATTCTTCTCACTGTTTTAAAATACAGTACTTCCTCAGCAATACAAACCAGAAGTATGGTCTTTGTGGTGGCTTACTCCTGAACTTTCTTTATGCTTTCCCATGCTGCCAAAGGAGTAGTCACCGTGGAGAATATACTTAGATACATCACTGATCTTCTCCCGCTCTAGATTAGTGTGTCATGATTTCTATGATAGACTTAGCACACAGAAATTCCATTACAAAATTGATTTCTTTTTAAGTTTGGCATCATTTAAAAGACAATACTACAAAGTCCTATAAATTTTGTCATTCCATTTAAACCAAAAACACATGACAACTTTGGAGTTTTTTATATTTTGTACAAGACAGCAATATTCTAATTATTCTAGAAAACAAGAAAACACTGTCATATCTACAGTGAAGCACAGGAAACAAACACTCTGAATGGTCACTTGGTAAGTCTACAATAGGTTTCAGAGACATTATTAGCATTAATGATAACCAAATGCAAACCTGCAATTAAGATGTCTGTCCTTTGCATTCTGTTCTACCCATAGACCAGTGTCTCACTCAGCCATAATCTGAAAAGTTGCTTCCTGCAATAGATGTAAACTAATACAGAGATCTATGAGTAGGCAATATGAAGAAAAGCAAGAGACCTTGTAACACAATGGAATGTCTTCATCAAACGTCTTCCCCCTGGACCAGGAAACTATGTGAAAGAGAAGGAAAGATTGTATAAGCCAGTGTGTGTTAGGGATTGGTTTTAATGCTGTCTCAATTCAATTCACCTCCCAAAGGCCAAGTTCCCAGACACTGAGGGTCTCCACCCCCTGCTGGATTTGATTGGCAATAAAGAATTGCCAGACAGTCAATGACTGGGCAGGCAGACTGAGGTGGGACCTGGAGATTGGTACAGGCTAAGAAACTGAAACCGAAGAGCAAAAGGAAAATTGCCATGATTCGGGGGAGAAGAATGGGATTTAAGAGCTGCAGGGAAGAAACCCAACCAACCAAGTAAGAATTCTGGGAAGTGGCCACTGACCACTTACTCAGTTGGGCCTGGGGTAGCATGGGAAGGTTTAGGAGTCTCTGGAGTACCAGAGAGGAGCGTTTGCTAACAGGGAAAGGTTTAAGAGTGTCCAGTCTTTGAGCCAGTCGTGGTATGTCAGAACTGTCAAGAATTAACTGGGGTGGGTGTAGCCAAAATTACCGCTACAAAAGTGGGTAAAAGATAACCACAGAAACAATGCCTCCCAAACACGATAAGGCTGTTGCTCATATAAACTCACACAGACACTAGCAGCACGTACTGGGTCTGCACAAAATCAAGCCAGATGAGGTTCCAGTACTGAGAAAGACACTGGGAAAAAAAAGCCCTCATCCCAAATCCAGAAGCAATCTCCAATTGACAACTTCTCCCAAAGCCAAATTAGTTTTCTCCAATGGAGTCTCACTGGTATACAACTCACATTTAAGGGAGTCCCTATACCCAATAACAGATAGCTAATACACAATGAGTGAATGGTTTGTTTGTTTGTGTTTTTGTTGACATTTCATCTGATAATACTTTAGGCTTTGCTTTACCTTACTTCTGCTTATCTACTATGAGTTCTGATTTTGTGTTTTATGTTTTTTGTGTGTGTGTGTGTGTGTGTGTGTGTGTGTGTGTGTGTGTGTGTGTGTGTGTGGTTGCGGATGTGTCTCTATGTATGTGTGTTTCTCATGCCCTTGTGGTTTCTCCTCTTCTATTTGCTTTGGGTTTTTTGTTTTTGCTTTTGTTTTTGTTTTAGCCTTTTAATTTTATTATTGGCCTATTTGCTTTCTAGAGAGAGAGAGAAGTCATAGAATTGGATGAATGAGGAGTTAAGGAGGACCTGAGAGACAGTGGAGGGGAAACAATAATCATGCATAATGCATGAAAACATTATTTTCAATTAAATTTTCTGTGTTTGGGTCGGTATGAAGAGATCCATCCTAAATTCTGCCTGCATGGAACTGAACATGAGAAATGTGGCCTACATTTATCATAGAATATTTTTCGAAGGCATTCCCACACTGTCCTGGTGAAGTCAGCGATTACAGAGAAAGGGCTCTTCGTCTCCCAGCACAGTCTCAGGAAACTCCAGACCCAAAGTTGAAGCCATGATGTTTGGTGGAACAACAGCTATGAGGCAGGTCACCGGGGGAAGCCGCAGCCTGCCCTCCCCTCATATAATATAACAGTTATCATCAGACTGTTGTTGGCACATCTCTGACCTTTGGGAAACCATCCTAGTACCAGCAGCTGCGGCCTCCCTAGTTCTTCCTGCTTTTATTTGCCTTCCCATTTGGGCTACATTACAGGACATTTCATACTCCAGCTCATTTCCTAGCCTTTTGATGGACTTTCTTTTCCAAAGGACATGACAGTGTCTTCTTCATCTCACACTCAGCACCTACCCTTTCCCAGTGACTCTGTCCGCCTAAAAGCCATGGTCAATGAGATTCTATAGCCTCTTCATCCCAGTGCCTCAGGCAGCACTTGCTCACCCCAGGGCTTATTCCACCCCAGCTCATCTACCAGATAACAAAAAGAGGACAATTGTTAGGAGTTAGATTTGTGTTGTGATTTGAATATTAAAGGTGCCCAAGAGCTCATTTGTTGAAGTCTTGGTCTTCTTTTTTTTTTTTTTTTTTTTGGGGGGGGGGGAAGGGTTTATTCAGCTTACACTTCTACATTGCTGTTCATCACCAAGGAAGTCAGGACTGGAACTCACACAGGACTGGAAGCAGGAGCTGATGCAGAGGCCATGGAGGGATGTTATTTACTGGCTTGCTTCCTCTGGATTGTTCGACTTGCTCTCTTGAAGAACCCAAGACTACCAACCCAGGGATGGCACCATCCACACTGGGCCCTCCCACCCTTGATCACTAATTGAGAAAATGTGGATCTCATGGAGGCATTTCTTCAAGGGAGGCTCCTTTCTCTGTGATAACTTCAGCTTGTGTCAAGTTGACACACAAAAACAACCAGTACAATTGATCCTTTGTCAACTTGATATAAAAACACATCACTATTAAGCCTCAACCCTCACATTTTTTTGTTTGTTTGTTTTGTTTTGTTTTTGAATTTTTCCCATTTTTATTAGATATTTTCTTTATTTACATTTCAAATGTTATCCCCCGAAAGTTCCCTATACCCTCCCCCGACCCATGCTTCCCTACCTACCCACTCCCACTTCTTGGCCCTGGCATTCCCCTGTACTGGGGCTTATAAAGTTTGCAAGACCAAGGGGCCTCTCTTCCCAATGATGGCCGACCAGGCCATCTTCTGCTACATATGCAGCTAGAGACACGAGCTCAGGGGGTACTGGTTAGTTCATATTGTTGTTCCACCTATAGGGTTGCAGCCCCCTTCAGCTCCTTGGGTACTTTCTGTAGCTCCTCAATTGGGGGCCCTGTGTTCCATCCAATAGCTGACTGTGAGCATCCACTTCTGTGTTTGCCAGGCACTGGCATAGCCTCCCAAGAGGCCTCTCTATCAGGGTCCCTTCAGCAGAATCTTGCTGGCATGTGCATTAGTATCTGTGTTTGGTGGCTGATGATGGGATGGATTCCCGGGTAGGGTAGTCTCTGGATAGTCCATCCTTTCATCTTAGCTCTAAATTCTGTCTCTGTACCTGTATCCTTCTTGGTCTTCATATAAAGACCCTGTAAGGACAGTGCTTCTCTACCTTCTTAATGCCTTGACCTTTTGAGACAGTTCCTCATATGGTGACCCCCCCAAACATAAAATTATTTTTGTTGCTATTTTGTAATTTTGCAAATATGTGAATCACAATATAACTATATGATATGCAATATATCTGATATGAGATACCTGCGAAAGTACTGTTTGACACCCAAAGGGGTCACGATCCACATTCTGAGAATCACTGCTCTTAAGAGATAGGTAAAGACGTTATGAGTTGAAGCCTGTTTGCAGGAAGTATTTCCTTGGGAGCATTCCTTAAGACACATAGACTCTTGCCTTCATTTCTTTTGCTTCCTGGCTACCATGAAGTGTACATGATGAAATTCTACCCAACAGGTCCATGAGCAACCAGACAATGACTAAGGCCCACAATAAACCTTTTCTCTGTGAAGCTGGTTTCCCTCAGGCATTTTTTCATTGCAACAGAAAGCCAACTGCAACCCATTTACTTATTTTAGTTTCTATCCACTGCTCTGTTCAATTAAGGAGTAGTGTATAACAGTTTACTTCAAGCAGTAAAACATACACTCCCCCCACCACTACAGCTAATACCACACATTTGACATCTTGATGAATATATACACTTTTCTCAACTCACAAAGAGGCATCCCATAATAGCACTTTCCTGCTGTCATAGCTCCGAACAGTCACCTACAAAGCTGACAACAGGCTTTGCTCCGCTTTGCAGGAGATTCTTTACAACTCTCCTTAGAGGCAGACAAGGATGTTTGGGTGTTGGGTGTTTGGGTGTTGGGTGTTTGGGTGTCCAGTGTTTCTAGCTCATGAATCTAGGAATGTAGCTCAATAAAAGGCTTATAAAAATAGCGAAAATTTACTGGATGTTAACTTTGGGGGAATAAGCCTCCCAAATACTTCTTGCTGCATCCTCAAAGCTTCTCCTCTGAGACACTGCTAACAGCCTCTGCTTATTAATCACTCTTAGGGAAGATAGAATATAAAATGAAAATGTTTCTCTGATCTCAAATGTTAAACCAAGTAATGTATAATAATTTTGTAGACATGTTCTAATTTTTGCAACAACAACAACAAAAGAAATGATATGTGATTTGAACACTGTGATTCTACCAAAGGACAAACTCTTCCAATAAATCATGTTGCCATGCAATACACAGACCCAATGTGGTTTTAAGAAAGAATTAAAGGAAAAGGTAAGGGCTAATTGACAGTTAGGCGGAAAAACTGTCTATAGATTTCACTTTGAGCCCTCCAATCTCTCTCCGACCTTCACTCTCATTTGTCTTTTGTTCAGGTAGTGTCATCTAAGGGACCAAAAGGTCTCTTTCTCTTTTTAACAACATTTTAAACTTTGGATGGCACGCTTCTTCTACTCTATAGGATAAGTGATTTGTAATCCTCAAAATTTCTCATTAAAATAAAGTTGCTATATGATGCCTGGATATACTTGCTGATAACAACACAAAACTAACAGATGACTTAACTGTGTCCTTATTTGATTTGCTATGTGCCAGATGAAATCTTGGTAAAGGGCAATTGAGTTTCTTAGTTTTGATGAGGTAAAAAAAAAAAAAAAAAAGGAAAATTTTAAAGCTGAAAGCCCAAGAAACTAGGATGTCCAAGGGAAGGTGAGCAGAGTCAGGAGAAAGACAGCTTTACTGCTACATGGAGGGACAGACATGTGACACCTGCAAAGGAGGAAAGGGATGAAGCAATGTAGAGCGTGGTTCTGATGTATTGATCTGGAATCTGTGTGTGAACACTGAAGATCCTGTTCACCATGGTTCGATCAATAAAGATGCTAGTGGCTAATGATTGGTCGGAAGAGGCAGGGCTTCAGGCAGACTATGAAATACAAGAGGAGGAAAGGCAATTCACCATTCTTCGAAGGGAGAAAGAGCCATCAGCCACGTCAGATCTCTCTGGTAGAGCGAGTGGCCATTGGCCACTTCCCCGACTGGGTCTGGGGTATGCAGTGGGAGATTAGAAACAGAACTAAGCTGAGGGCAGATTTAGGGTGTTGAGCAAGGAGAAGATAACTGGGCAACTAATTGAGGGAAGATTTAGAGGGGTTGAGCCGGGAGTGAAGGTAAGGGGAGGCTTAGAATTGCCCGACCATTGAACTAAAAAGCATACTAAAAATAAGCTTGTGTGTGTGTGTGTGTGTGTGTGTGTGTGTGTGTGTGTGTGTGTGATCCGAGGATCTGAGGGAATCAGGGCAGTGGCTGGTAGCGTGGTCCATACGGAGCTTAAAGCGGGGTAGTAAAAACAACACACTCCATAGGAAGAAGTAAATAGAGGAGAAACCTTGATCATTCTTGCCAAACTGAACAATTTCACCTAATCTAATTGAAGAGACAGCTCTATAATGGATGATAAAAAGCAACTGATATAAATGATAAAAAGGGTCCATCACAGCATCCTGAGTTTACTCCTGTTATGGAACACAAATCCTTTTCTGTTAAGACTATCTTTGTCCATAGCCTTTGTTTAGATGATAAGTTTCATAGGACAAATGAGTGTTTATCTGTATAAGACCAGAGCCTAATGCATATCTAATCACGCTTTGATATTAGTGTTGTTGTTGTTTTGAAGTTTTGAAGGTGCTGTTTAAACACAACAACTCACGGATGTTTAGCAACACTCCTGACACTGAACTGTACCCCCAGTTTTCAATTTATTTTGACAGTTAAATAAACAAAATCAATTTCTTTCCTTTTCTACATTCTCTACGTGAAATCTTGCTGTGGAGAACTGAGTATACTTCACACATGATGGGAAATTGTGGATCGGGTTTCTTAAATGGGAAAATGAGAAATGGGAAATGAGAAATTATATGTGTCATCTATAGGGCATGGGCTCACCACTCTAACCAAGGAGCTGTGTGCAGCTGAGATCTGCTGGCAATGGGAAAATCACTTTTCTTCACTGGGGTCTCATTGTTGTATACCAACCACACGCCAGAGCAAGCCCCATGTCCATTAGTAGTTGGTCCATGCAAAAAGAACTCAATTGTATTTTTACAGACTTTTTTTTTAACCTCATTTCATTTTGTCTGGGCACTTCCTTTCCTTTTAGTCATTTGCTTGTTTATTCCTATTGCCTTTTTTAGTGTGTAGGCTTCTTGATGTGATGTCTATGTTTCTTGGATTGTTTTGTTTTGTACAATTTATTATTATTTGTTTTGTTCTTGTTTGTTTTAAAGAGAGAAAAAACACAAAGTTGCATTGGTAAAGAGGATGGAGAAGATCTGGGAAGAATTGCAGAAGGAGAAAACATAATTAAAATTTATTGTGTAAATTTTCAATAAAAATAAACAAATCAATCAATAAGAAATGCTGCTATTGCTGGGGCAATGGTGGCGCACGCCTTTAATCCCAGCACTTGGGAGACAGAGGCAGGCAGATTTCTGAGTTCGAGGCCACCCTGGTGTATAGACAGCCAGGGCTATACAGAGACACCCTGTCTCAAAAAAACAAAACAAAACAAAAACAAAAACAAAACAAATGTTACTATCTTTACTTAGAACTGTGGCAAACATGTACAATATCACACTAATGTTATTGTAGTGTCTTATTTAGTGTCAGGACAACAAATGTGTGCTTACAAATACTTAGAAATGTAATATTTTATTACACTTATCTATTATGCATATATGTATATATGTATTATATATGTATGTATTATGTGGGAATGTGCACACTATGATATTGAGGCCAGAGAATGATTTCCAGGAGTTGATTCTCTCCTTCTACCATGTGAGTGCACACTATGATATTGAAGCCAGAGAATGATTTCCAGGAGTTGATTCTCTCCTTCTACCATGTGAGTCACAGTGATGGCACTAAGGGTACCTGCCACAAGCACCATTATGGGTTAAGTGTCCTCTACATACTATATTTTTATACAAAATATTTGAATCAAGCTCTAGTTGGATTTCTATCACATTGTACTTCAAAATATGCAGGACAGAGATTCATGAAATATACTTAATGATTCAAAAACAGCTCCTCTAGATGTCTTGTATAGCTTAATTTAATTTCCTGATTATGTAATGTATAAAATGTATGAGTTTTTCCCCAAACATCTCTTTTGCACATTATCAAAATATTCATACTAAATTATTTTTAAAAGACAGCATTTAGTATTCAATCAAATAATGAGAATGTGTTCCTTCCCAGTGGTTTAATAATAATTCTTGCATCACAAACTCTGAATATTCATGTTATGGAAATGTGCCCTACTTCTATAGATTTCATCAGTGTCAACGGGTGCCACAGCCGAACATGGGACAGTTAGTCAGTTTTAACACCTTCAGGATTCTAGCAATTACCAAATGTCTTCTTTGTCATATTGTCCTTAATTCAACTTTTGAGTAATGCTGAGACACAAGAGGCTGGCCAGTAAACATTTTCCTATCATTTTGAAAACAGCCACCTAACTGTATACAGTTGTGATGTTACTGATGGAAGTGTTGGCTTAGCTTCATTTCTGTGGCATGACACATCCGATTTATTCAGTGGGAGAAACAAATCAGTCAAACCAGGTTTTATTTCTGTGTTAAATCCACTCATGAAATATTTATTTTACCCTCACTTTGCTTTTAGAATGCACTTGTCAGTGGTCTGATCATCATTTTTCTTCCTCAAAGCATATACTGTCTTTAACCTTAGTTGTCTCAGTGTTGTGACCTCTGTACAGTCCCTTAATCCATTTGGGATTCAGTTTCTTTGTAAACTGAATTAGTGCATGAGATTGGTGCCAACAAACTTTTCTGTAAAATGGTAAGTATTTTGGATTCATGGGACATTTGTTCTCTGTGATGTCTATGCAGGCCTTCCATTTTAATGGAAAGACAGCTCTAGAGAATGTGAGATGAACGAGCATATCTGTGTCTCAACAACATGCTGTTATCTAAACAGCCAGATGGAGAAATGGCTCTGTATCCAGCAGCCTGCTGACTTCCCTCATCTTTTTTTTTTGGGGGGGGGGGGCATTGTAATATGCAACATACACATAACATCTGAACATCACAAGGGAAAGTACACCATCAGCGCCCTGTTTTTTTGTAGTTAAAGCTCATAGACATCCCTCATTATGGAATGATTCCTATTGAACATCTCTGATAAATTCCTAAAGAACCCTGCTCATCACAGAGTAATTGGGATCACTCCCCTTTGGTCAGATGGTACAAATTTTACTGATGGTTCCATCATTATGAGATATTTCCAGATCCAGGCTAAGTTTCTTGTTTCTGGGTGAGGGATAAATATGCATATCTGCTTACAAGACTGATGGGATTTTGATCTGGGTTTTGTGGCTTGTGAGGGGCCTAAAGGAACTAATCTGCATTTAAAAATGAATCTTAGAAAAAGGGAGAAGCCTTCTATAGCTCTATGTCCAGCACTTCTTACATGGAGGAGGTCAGATGGTAAAAGACCCAAAAAGTAAAGTTTTATGTTTAGCCTTTGTGAAGACTTACAAAGTGCGATGATCTTATCCTGTTTTGCAGTGCTGAACTACATATCCACAAACACATACAGGGAAGCAACGGATAGAACATATACTCTCTGGAGACTGCATGCACATGTGTGTACTTAAAGATGATACTGCTACAATCAAAACAAGTGCCAAGCCTGGAGAAAGACTCTAAGGTTCAGAGTGCTTTCCTTTGTTTTAGAGGATCCCCATTGGGTTCTCAGTACCCATTTAGGGTGGTACACAGCCACTGATAACTCCAGTTCCAAATGATGTTATATCTGTCTCTAGCCTCTGAGGACACCTCCACAAATGGCATACACAGACATAAGCACATACACATAAATAACAATAAAATTAAAGCAAATCTTTAAAAGAGAGTGAGAAACATTAATAGGAGTATTACAACTACCCCAAGACTTGGCCACTCTAAATGAAGGGTGGCTGGAGAGTAAGAAGAATGAAGGTCTCCTCGATTTACCTTTAGCTTTCTTTCCACCAAATATTTATTTGAAAAGAGGTCTTCCCATACATAATAGACAGTAGTGTGCTTGGCCTCTACCCACTAGATGAAGCAGCATAACCATCGTTCCCCCAACCTTTATTTATGACAAGCAAAAGTGTCTCCAGACATTCACACATGACTTAGATCAGGGAGGCTCCAAGGATACCAGGGCTAGCAGACGACTTTAAAATTATAAAAATGTAAGGCATTTCATTGGCCATGAATCATGGTCAATGAATGCCTCAGAAGTCATGGAATATTCCAGATAAATCCAGATACTTACAAGTATTCCACTACAGTGACTTACTGTGTCTTTCACAATTAATTCCAATTCATGAGTAAAAAAATAACAATTTCTTACTCTTGTTCAAGAGCAATACAAGGATATTTCCCTTGGCTCTTTTAGATGGTTGTCTTGACAGTTGCTATAATCTTTTCCAATTCCCACTATAGGGTCCCACTTCATGTTACACAATTCTCAGTGGTCCATATCTACCAGGTGAGATGTCACTGGGCTATTAGGTACCATTATCTTTTGACTCCTACCTCATTGGGCAGAAGATCTTGAGTTCTAATCATCTCTGTTCTGTGGAGTACCACCATTGAAATTTTGTGCTAAATTTTGTTCTCAAATCAATCATTTACCTATACCTTTAAGAGAAACAGGAATCACAGAACAGGGAGCATATTCTGCTGTATGGTTACTTCAAAGGCATCCCTCTGTGAAAGCATCTTAATATAACATAGCAACGAAAACCCTGGTGAGGAAAAGAAATCTAATCACTCTTATGTACCTGTTATATGACTATGTATTTCCTCTCAATTGTCCATACTCGGGGAAAGTTGATTTGTGTAAGAGAGTAGCTAGGAAATTTTCACTTAAATTCAGTAGTAAGGTGAAGTTAGGAAGAAAGTCCATTTGCTTGCCTTGCGCTCCATTAAATGAGTACTAGTGAAAGATACATGAATGTATAAGCCTCAACAAGTGCACCCTTAACTATGAGACATGTAGGAACTCCAAAGACTGGCAGAGGGAAGAACATGAGCTCCTATAGATGTGGTCTAGAGAACTTGGGTTGTGCAGAAACAGAAGAATCCCACCTAGCTCAGGCAGAGCCCATGACAAGTTAGCTGTCATGCCAATGCCATAACGTTACCTTTGCCCACTCTCAGGAAGAGGTGGCTTCCACTGGGATGTGCAGGTAGGAAACAGCCAACATCCCTGAGGGGCAGGGACAATGCTTGGTTCCAGCATGGGCTCTCTGATTGGAAGCACATCTGGGTCAACAGCTCAAAGACTCAGAAAAACTATGTGCAGTTGGAAAATTCTAGAATGACTGTCAGGCAGCAGTCATATATACTAGATTTTTGATCATCTCTAATCTTAAATGAGAATATAAGGGAAAAATCAAGAAATATCACAAGTACAGGTTGTGAGTTTCTGAAATCTACTCACTATAAAGAGGTTTGACTACTCTTCATCCTTACTCATTGATTAATCCTTTACTCCCCCAAGCAATTTTGCAATACGCGCACAGTACTCATTATTTGGCACTCCGAACTATTATTTCTGACCTTGTTGATTCAATGAAAACAATAAACATGGTCTTTGCTTCTGTGAAGTGCTTTGTTGGAATTGCTTTTTGATCAAGTAGCATTCCGTGTATAGATCAAAGAGTTTGCTCAGGACAGAGCTTACAAGCACTGCCAGAATCACAAGGGTCAGCTGTCTATTGTCCGTCTGAAAATGTCACTAAAACTCACAGTCATCCAGACTGAGAGCAAGGAAAGCCAACAGATGTTAATTCTATCCACGTGCATAATGAGAAATATGGTTCTACACTCTCCACATCGTTAGTAAATAATATATAGGCACCATCCAGAATAGCAATAATGATGATGCATACAAGGAGCAAAGTCTCTATGGTTGTCTCAAAAGCGAGACAAAAAAAGACAAAAGTAATACCGATTAAATACAAATACATTAATGGAAAAAGTTTAATTTAGTAAAATTCATTAACTAGAAACTGAGAAGCAAATAGAGAACGCTATAATATTGCAGAGGCAACAGTAGACACAGCTAATGGGTCTAGAGTTGAGGAAGTTAGATTATTAACAGAAGCCTAATGCAAAAACTCCACACAGTCCAACCAGCATATGAGGGGAGTTGATAAGCATCTGGTGCTGGGTCCCTGGGCTAGGAGGGGGTAGCTCAGATTTCTGTATCTGTATCCTCTAAAAATGAAGATGTCAGCACCCTGTGCTGACTACCCATATTGGGGAAATGTCCAAATTGCATTCAGGGTAAATATTAGGGGGGGGGAAGCTGCTACAAGAGAAAAGGGCATCATTAGAGTTAGTCTCTTCAGAAATGACAGACAGACAGACAGACAGACAGACAGACAGACAGACAGACAGACAGACACAGACAGAAAACAAACAAACAAACAAAAAATAGTAACAAAAGCAAAAGCAATACCAAAACATAAGGACCCAGTTCAATTTTCCTCACTGTTCTCCTGTTCCTGTGATAGACTAACCTAATGTTAACCTACTGACTAAGCAGAAGCCTAGTTTGCAGATGCCCAACCTCAGCATTTAAAAGACAAAATACAACAATCTGTATTGCTGCAGAAAGATAGTAGTTTAATGATCAGCACAGTAACCTATGGCAAAGTCTTCCTTTCTGAGACAGTGCCTACCATAAAGAAGTATTTTGAGAATTGGACATAATGTGCATAAAGCACCTTATCCTTATTTGGAAGGTGTGCCTTCATCTACCAGATTCTGTCTTAATAGGGAAAGGTTATTTATAAAGCTTCAGCCAACATAGAGCTCTTCCAGTTTCAAATTTTTATCTCCATTTCCATATGCCCTTGTCATACTAACATACGGGAAAATATTACCCAGATCTCTTTGCCCTTCCTTGCAATTGTCACCTCAACAGGTAATGTCTCCCAGTTCATGAAGACATTCAAGGGCAAGCAAGAGTTCTCAGAGAGTAAAGGTATTTTCTTCCAAGCCTGACAACTTAAGTTTGATCCTCATAACTCACACGATGAGGAAAGAGACCTGGCATCCATCCACATACATGGTATGGCATACTACCCCATGAACACATGCATTAGCTACCCCATCAACACACACACACACACACACACACACACACACACGTGTGTTTTAACTTCTACATGTCTGAATTCCTTGTTAAATGACATACTAATATTATCCTCTAAGTTTGCTGTAGAGATTCGACACGGTATTCCTTTCATAGAGAAAGATGGTGAGAATTTTGCTGTTTAATGTGTGTAGCATTCTAGTTTCATAAAATGAAGACATGCCAAGTCTCTTTTAAGGAACAATGTGAATGTTGAAAGTACTCGTGACCACTGAATTGAGTCAAAGAAGTTAAGATAAATATTTTATGTTTTGTGTTTTCTGTCTATATAAAACATAATGTTTAATTTCAAGAGTGAAAATTGGGGCTGGAGAGATGGCTCAGAGGTTAAGAGCAGGGACTGTTCTTCCAGAGGTCCTGAGTTCAATTCCCAGCAACTGCACGGTGGCTCACAACCATCTGTAATGGGGATTCGATGCCCTCTTCTGGTGTGTCTGAAGACAGCAACAGTGTAGTCACATACATGAAATAAATAAATCTTTAGAGAAAAAAAAATCCTGTTAGCTGAAGATGTTTGTGACTATACAGATGGCCCCACCTCATAATGGTCCAATTGATGATTAAAAAAAAAAGAAAAGAAAAGAAAAGGAAGAGTGAAAATCACCACAGGCATGTATATGGATAAATACAGAGCATGTGCTTTGCTTATCACAATGGCTGGCACATTGTAAGCCTTTAAACACCTATGGAGTTCTGTCTTTGTCACATCTGAGTTTTGCAACAATTTCCTCACTTCAAGCTCACTTGTGAGAATTTCTAGTGTCTCTTCCTCAGAACATAGTGGGTACTTAATCATATTCTGTCCATTTCTGCTCCTTAGCAGTTCTGTGTGGGTGTGCTTTATCTTGCCAAATAGATTGTCAGTTCCTGTTGAGAAGGAGCCAAATCTTATATTTCTTTTTGTTCCTCTTCATGCTAAGTGCAATTTTGTCATTATCTGCTGGCTAGGATTCTACATCAAATGAGATGGGTCCTCCCAAAGCCAGCACATTCCAGTTGCCACTACCTGCTCTTGGGTACTGGTTGTTATCAACCAACACTGTGTATTGATCTATTCCTTTACCTAGGAGTCTCTATTTGGAAGAGAAGCAATGGATGGGGAAGATAAAAGAAAAGCAAAAGGATAAATAATACATGATTATTCTCAAAATTTATATGATTGTACATACAAGGCAGGCACAAAGAATTTTGTAAAACTACAAGGAAAAATGGTGCTATATCCCATGTATGTTATAGACAAAATACGATTTTTGGAATCCATAGGTAATATAATGAAAATTTAACAGGAGATTAACTTTAAAAAAAATTAAAAACCAGAAGCACTGTAGGGTATTTTCTTTCCAGTTAAACTTTTCTTTTTCCCACAAGGAAAATGGTGCTTGTTTATTAATGTTTAAGTTTGATATATTAATATATAGTTTTCAAGATAATCATAAAAACCATCTCAAGCACTGCAATCAATACTAGATCAAAGGTTAAAGGGGAATATTTCTATTTATTGGTACATAAACAGCCTCAGAAAACTTACTTACCTGTGAATACAAAATTAGCAGACATTCAATCTGAACATACCTTTCTTTTGACAAAGAATAGATCCTTCCCTTTGTGCAAGTACTGCATGTGCACTATGAGCAAGGGTTGTGGAGAAGATAAAAACTAAAGAAAACATTCTTGCTTCATGAGACTCTTATTCCCTTGAGAAGGCAGTTTTACCCTGTAATGGCTACTCCTGGTTATCAATTTGACTATATACCTGGAATGAACTACAATCCAGAATTGGAGGACTTACCGATGATCCAGATCTTGAGGCTGGAAGACACAAGTTTCTGACCTGGATCTTGGCATGGAGATCTCGAGGCACTGCGATGATGAGAAGTTTAAGCCCAGGCAAGGTAGTACACACCTTTAATCCCAGGAGACTGAGACAAGGAGATCTCTGAGTTCAAGATTAGCCTGGGACAAAGCAAAACCCAGATCCAAGCATGGTGATACATACCTTTATTCTGGGCCACACCTTCAGCTGGAGGCCTACATAAGGACACTGGGAGAAAGAAAATTCACTCTTCTTCACCTGCTTGCACTTACTAGCCAACATTTCTGCTGTAACCTACTTCTACAGAAGGCTAGCTGAAACAACTAGCCTCATGGGACTTAGCAACTACCTGATTCTCAGACTTCCCATTCACAGCTGCCCACTGTTGGGGTAGTTGGACTACAGGCTATAAGTCATCACAATAAATTCCCTCAATATAGAGCTATTCCATAAATTCTGTGACTCTGGAGAACCCTGACTAATACATGCAGAAATATGAATTCTGCAAAAATGCAGTGAACCTAAGAATCAAGCCTGCAATAGAAATGAGACATGTAATAAGGAAACTTTACTTAGCTGAAAAAAAAAATTTGACAAGTATCTTAATAAAATCTTAAAGAGTAAAATAATCAATAGCACCTTCTATATGCATAATTTCTAAGATGTGCTGTTCATAGTCTTGCTGTACAGATGAGAGCATAGAGGCCAAACTTAAACAGTTTCTGAGTGGGGGAGCACAGCTCTGAGCATGTTTTCTCTCCTTGGTATGCTACATAGGTGTAGAAGTTCACCATGAAATGAGACAATTTTGCCATTGGAACATTCAGAACAAGGCACAAAATAGGAAAATAGCCCACATGAGACTGTACAAGCCAAGCACTTCTGGGGCAGGAAATAGTTGATAATAAAATGGGACAATTGGGAACCATATTATTAAAATACCACATCATGCTAAGGACTTTGGAATTTATCCTCCATAGACTAGGTAGGAGCATTCTTTTATTTGCATGCTAACAGAGAATTATGTGAGCTATCTGGAGGGGAAGGGATTTCATCTGAAGAGTTGTGACAAACTTCATAGGGAGCTATGGAGAGGTTGGGAATAACATATGTCTAGATGAAAAAGTAGGTAGAACTCAGTGATAAATTGGACCTGACTACCTCTGCCCATCAAGATTTCCTGTTTCAAATAACTTGCTCAGGAAAAAGCGAAAGCATAAATATGATAAATATGTGAACTTGTCATTTTGGAAGTGACTGGGCATGGTGCCAGGCAGAGGGGCACTAAAGATAAATAAATCAGGCACTAGAAAGATGGCTCAGCAGTTAAAAGCACTTGTTGCGCTTTCAGAGTATAAAAGCTCATTTCCCAGTACCCAAATTGAGTGGCTCACAAACACCTCTTACTCCATCTTCAGGGGACCTGATGTCCTCTTCTGTCCTCAGGCACCCACATATGCATGCCCATATACACAGAGATCCATACATAAATGGTGAAATAAAAAATGGAATTAAAACCTTTCAAAAGAATGTGTTTTAAAAGGGCAGGGGTGTGACTCAATTAATAGAGCACCTGCCTAGCAGGCACAAAGTCCTGAGTCTCACACCTATCATCGCACAATCCAGGGATGGTGGCACCTACCTACAGTCTCCAGCACTGGGAAGATGAAAGCAGAAGGATCAGAAATCCAAGTCCAGCCTGAAACACAAAAGACCCTATCCTAGTTAGTGTACAGTGTAAACTTGACACATCCTAATCATTTGAAAGAGAAATCTTGATTGCGGGACTATATAGATTAAAATGGCCTTGTAGACAGGTGTGTAGAGAATGTCTTCAGTTCTAATTGATGTGGGAGGGCCTGGCCCACTGTGGGTGGCATCATTCCCTAGAAAGGGAATGATGAGCTACATAAGTAGCAAGCTAACTAAGCACGAGCCTATGAGGAAGTTAGAGTCTAAAAGCAGCATTCCTTGTTTCTGTTTTCACTTTCTGCTTGAGCTCCTGTCCTAGCTTCCCAAAGTGATGAACTATAAACTGTAAAATGACATAAATCACTTATTCCTCTAAGTTGCTTCTAGTCATAAGATTTTTCAGAGCAACAGAGAATGACACTAAAAGAGACTATCTCAAAATAAATAAATAGATAGATTAGATAGATAGATAGATAGATAGATAGATAGATAGATAGATAGATAGATAGATAGATAGATAAAACCCAGCTTCTATCCTAGAAGGTTCTCCAGCCTAGATTGACCTTGGCAAGTAGAACAGGGGATTTTGTGGTTGCAAAAGATGCAGATAAGCAAGCACCAAATGTCTAAGGCAAGAACAGTTTTCCCTGACTAGGGAGATAAGTTTAAAAGGGAGAGCTCCCATGCTAAATGTGGAGAAAGAAGCAGGCCATTTCCAGTGTATCCTACATCACTTGGTCTGAGGGTTTCTTCAGGGCAGACTGGCAGAGATAGAGCAAAACAGATAGCTTTAACGTGTTATGCAGAGGAGGAGGGTCAAAAAGTATATGGGGAATTTGTTAGATGCTAGTTTCCTTATTAAGTCCTAAGTAAAAGAGGAAAATTTAGGTCAAAGAAGTATGAAAAAAAGAGCCAAGATAGTGTTCTATGAGAAAATGACCAACCAAGCTACAGATTAACACTGCTGTGTAGTCATGGCTTCTTATGCCATTTAGCACAACTCAGGGCACAGAGTTGGTGTTCAGTACGCCTGGAGGAGCAGACAACTCTATTTGCTCTACCCCAAGCTCCAGAGTATGTCTTAAAATTGTAGGAGGTCACCCTAAGATTGACAGTTAGGGGTCTGTGCATCAGCCTTCCTATACCTTGTTAAGGACTTTTTAAAAATTTATTTATTTATTTTTTATTATTATTATTTTCTTTATTTACAT
>NC_034591.1:34786641-34796689 GCF_900095145.1 Mus pahari | reverse complement strand
GCTTTTTCCCCACTTTCTCCTCTATCAATTTCAGTGTCTCTGGTTTTATGTGGAGGTCTTTGATCCACTTAGATTTGAGCTTTGTACAAGGAGATAAGAATGGATCAATTCTCATTCTTCTACAGGATAGCCGCCAGTTGTGCCTTGCTAAGGACTTTTAAATTACCTTACAGTACTTATGCTTAGAGGAGTCCTGCATCAGTCACAAATATTGATCTTTGTGAATAAAAATTCCCATTGTGATAACTGTTTATGCAGGTTTTTTCTAATATCTATTCTAACATTAATTTCTGATTAGCAAAACCAATGCCAAATATGCAATATTGTTTAAGTATGAAGCCTCATTCCTATTAAAATAACTTATTTGTTTAGGCATTTTTAAAATGTTTTTTGAGATTTTCTATATACGTACTATTTTTACATCATTGTCATTCTTTCTTCTCCTCCTCTAGCTCTTCCCAGGACTTCCCCATTCTCTCTTGAATTCCTGACTATTTCTCCTGCTCACAATTGCCAGTAGTTCTTTGGGTAGGGTTGAGGTTTTGTGGGCTTTTCTTCCATTAGGCAGGTATGACCCCTGGTATTATTCCTTGTTCTGCTCACATTTAGGTAGTCATGGCAGTAGAGACTTTATGAAGTAAACTTACAGAGTAATTTTACCCTATAATTTTACAAATATTCTTGGTGTTATTTATCTCTCCTTCCTCTTTCTCTTTCTGTGTTCACCTCCATCATCCTTTCAGAGATTAAAGTCGTACGCGTTTCCCCCATACCCCCTCCATAGCACCTATATCTGACTATTCCCCTCTCTAGAACTCCTTCTCCCCCACCACAGGTACTTTCTATTTTCCTGACTCCTGCTACAAGTACTGCAAACTCAAGAGTTTGGGATTCAGATCCATAAATAAGAGAGAACACTGAGCACTTGTCTTTCTGGACTGAAGTACCTCATGAATATAATATTTTCCAGTCCCATTTGTTCATCTACAAATTACATGATTTCATCTTTCTTTACAGCTTAATAGAATTCCAGTGTGCAAACATACTCGGTTTTCATCATCTATTCATTAGTTGAAGGTTATCCAGGTTGTTGCCATTTCCTAACTACTGTATATAGACCTACAGTGAACATGGCAGAATAAGTGTCTCTAATAAGAGAGCAAGTCCTTACAATACACAAAGGTGTTGTATGGATGGTCATATGGCAGATCTTCTTTTGGCTTTTTGAGATATATAGTACCTAGACAATTTCCAAATCTCAAGCATCTTCCTGGAAATGGTTCTCCTACATATCAAAATCTCAAATTTATACCATTATCTCAAACAATCAAAGAAAAAAAATGTGGAAATTGATCACAGAAATAGATAACAAATTTACTACATTGTTGGGTGATTAATTCTATCATCCATAACAGTAATGCAACCAGATAATTTATTTTGAGTAATTTCAATATTCCTTACAAAATGGATTATATCCATTTTTCTACTATGTATTCAACTTTCCACATAAAATAAAATTAAGTAAATCTTCCAAAAAAAGAATAAAATAATTTACTTAAAGGGAAAATGTTTAGTAATTTTCCCAATTGTACTATGTTTTAATATGCTGACAATGAATGGCCTAGCATTAAACTCCCTGAAGTCTGATCTAGGTTGACGAAGTCTATCTGGACCAAGGTTTCATTCTCATTTCTTCATGGATCACTGCATGGACACCTGCAGGGTGTCCTCAACACTCACACACTTGCCTGGACTCAGCACCTTTTCTTAGCCAGTGGGGGAAGAACCATTCCTTTCTATGCTGTAAGGACTTGCTCTCTTGATTTCCTGTACTCTAAGGCCAGAACCACTTTGCTGAAGCTGCCAAATTCAGCTACTTGCTGGCCTGGAACTTGGCCCTCTGATTCATTTACATTTGCATCAGCTTTCCCTGTTGATAGTTTCCTTCACTGCTTAAACTTCTTTAATTCCCTTTTGCAAGGGAATTAAACTGGGTGGGGTCTTATCTGAGCTTGCTGCTCATTTTATTCCAGTGTCAAATTTTTCTTTAAATTTTAATCTTCTAGAAGCACTGGACTTAGCTCCATTACACTTTCCAGTGCTTTCTTTTCTCCTCAATCTGTACATTTGGTATTTCTTTTGTCTAGCTTTATCTTTTCCATTATTGACCTAAATAAGAGTGATTAGTAATAACCAGATGACATAATCAATTTTAAGCTGTCTTGACATCTCCTCTGCCATCAACATTAATCAAAAAACTCAGCCAGATTTTCAGGACAGGGGCAAAAGCAGCCACATTCTTTGCTGAAATATGTCAAGAATGGTCACTAAGTTGCTTTGTATTCACTTTGTATAATTTCTCTCCCTGCAACTTTCTATGCTGGTCTCCCACTTGTCTACATTTTCCCAATATGAATGTCTTTGTTCCTACTACGATAGCCCATAAAGTCCCAACTTAAACCATTCAGTCACTTCTCTAGTCCAAATTCCACATTCCACCAATATACAGCATGGTCATGCCTGTCACAGAAATACTCCATTTCCTGGTATCGGTTTCTGTCTTCATTGCTATTTTATTGCTGTGAAGAACACCATAGCTAAAGCAATTCTTATAAAAGAAAGCATATAATTTGGGGGCTTGTTTACCCAGAGGTGAGACCGTTATCATCAAGGTGTGAAGCATGACAACAGGCCTCCTGTAGACTTGGATCTGGAGAAGTAGATGGGAGTTACATCCTGTTCAGCAGAGACAAACATTAGCTGTTAGATTTTTGATACCTCTAAGTCCACCTCTGAACTAAGCATAGAAAGAGTTCTTCGTACTCACACATAATCACTAGGAGAGCCAGAAATGTTATACACACAGGGTTGTTCCTTCAAGGAAGGGATGCATAATCTGTTGTTCACCCAGAAGACTGAGAACAGTCATGACCTCTGTACTGTGTGACCAAGAGCATACCAGATCCTCCCCCAGACCCTGATCAAGAACCTGGTTTTCTGATCAATCTATTCTATAAAACCAGCTACTTACTCATACTGAATAGAACTGTCTTCTTGCCTCTCATGAATCATTACTCTTCCAGCTGTGGTGGTCACAAATACCTCCTCACCTTCTCTGTATATTTCAAGTGACATACTTCCTCCATCAAGACGACACCTCCCAATCCTTCTATTCCTTCTCAAATAGAGCCACTCTCTGTTGACTACACATTCATGTAAGTGAAAGTATGAAGTTCACGCTGATTCAAACCACCACAGTTGTGTTAAGGATCATCTTTTCCTTCTGGACAAAACACCTTAGTTCATCACGTTAAATATCAATTATAGAGAGCTATTCTAAAAAAAAAAAAAAGTAGGAAGATTAAAAAAATAAAAACCTCTTCTTACAAACTCTTCATCTCAGAGTTTTATTTCTAATCTAAAGCCCACTGTGAGAATTATTACAGTAGTTTTTTGATGACTTCCTCAGTACTAATCCTGGTGTAGCTTTCAATTTTACTTCAGAGATATGAAACTATTTAGTGAGGATGACATAGTATAATCCATCTCTAACTGGCTCCAACTCCATTTAACTCTAACAAATTTTAGGAACTAACACATTAGAATTAAGTTATATTTAATTTCTATAATTTATCCTGATCATCTTTGAGTGCTTAACCAAAAAATAAAGAAAAAAAGAAAAAGAAAAATTTGTTAGATGCATTTTAATTACCCATTATAAGAGAAGTAATTAGAATTTCTAGATAAAATTCTATTTCAAAGAGCATAAAAGTAAAAGGATAATAAAAGCAATTTGTCTACAATAGATCACCATGACTCAGAGATATGGGAAATTTATTTTGTTTAAAAGATCTAGTAAAGCCTTTTCTGTCAAAAACATGAATACAATAGCATCTGTGTTTTACGTTCTTAATCTTTTAAAAGCTCCTCTGAAGGTTAGAGAGAGGTCACGATGGACTTACCATCGTAAGTATACTCTGTTTATTGTCTTCTAAATTTTGCGTACATTTTGATCTTTCCTATCAACTGGTAACGGGTGTTTCCTTTACAAAATAACAAGCATTTTATAAAATTCAACACTTATCACATTGTCTGCAGCCTTATGTTCCCTTAGA
The DNA here is from genome assembly GCF_900095145.1 of Mus pahari. Taxonomy (NCBI): domain Eukaryota; kingdom Metazoa; phylum Chordata; class Mammalia; order Rodentia; family Muridae; genus Mus; species Mus pahari. The sequence continues at coordinate 34,792,574 of NC_034591.1, read as the reverse complement.
TTTTGATTCCTGGATTACCTATGCAAGCTCTGGACTGCATGAAAAGCGCTGCAAGTATTTTTGAGTGGTTGGGAGGACCTCATAGGACAATCAGGCAACATCTGATTTAGAGGAATCTGATAAGCTTTTTTCTCTCCCTTAGTGATACAGATATAGGCCAGATTAGACCAGATTAAAAGTAGATAGAGGCAGGCTTATTAGGATGCAGCTCAAAAACTGAGTTCCTAGGACAGCACTCTTGAGTGGGCTGGGGGAAAATACAGAATCAAGGAGTGATGACATGTTAGCTCAGAGTTTTCTCCAAGAGGGCGGGGTGGGTGTCTTTATGCAGGCAGGAGGGCAGATGGGATTTCCCAGTTTGTACAGGGGATGAGCAGCCAAACAGAGTCAACAAGAACATACATTGCAAATACCATTTTAAGGTCTGAATCTCTTCACATCTCAGCCACATGTTCACCAATCCAAACTGATTGATCAATTCACTATGACCCATCACGACCAACAATTCTATCTTAGACTGTTGAAGTTACTTCTCTTTATGTGGAATTAAAACATATTATTTGTACCAGTGAGTAAAATAATCTAGAACAAATCCAATTCTTCTCTTTTGGAATCACTACTGTGGACAGAAACATTACCCACATTAATTCAAACTGTGCTTCTAGTGTCTAAAACTTTAATGTCCTAGAAGTTAAAATTATTCAGCAACTATTTGGTAAGCATGTATGGGCCCCAAGCACTACTTTGTCTGCCACTAGCTGTGTGACAAGAACACTCGTTAGAGCTACTTGATTTTCATAATGGGATAACTATCTTGCTACTTGCTGATCTCAGTTCCAACGCATATGGATGGGCCTTCAGCCAGTAATTTAGAATGCCAACACTCCAGGTTATCCAGCTCTTTCCAAAATCCTACTGAGAGGGAAATGTTGACTGAAGCTAAGTCCAAGGCCTTCTACATTCAGACTTTGGGTAAAACCCTCACAAGAAAGATGTTTATTTGGATGTCACAACATGACACCTCTCCATTAACTCTACCGAGTTGTAGTTTATGCACCCTAATCTGATAATGTTATGAGAAATAACCGTACTAATTTTAAAACAATACTGTTACTTTCTTTTTATCTTTTTTTTGTGTGTGTGAGATAAGATCTTAGTATGTTGCCAAGATTGATCACAGTTTCCTAAGTGCTAGGGTTATAGCCATGAGCTACCTCACCTAGGAAATCACTGATATTTCTGACAGCTGAAGATGTTGCCCATTTGTTCAGAGTCCATTTCAGTGCTAAAGTTTTAGTGTCCCTGAATAATAAGCTGTTGCTACATTTTTAATGATGGGAAGCATCAGAATGGCTTCAGACTTACAAAAAGCAAGCATTATAGAGAAAGTTGTGATAATGAAAAAGAACAGGGAAATGTCATTTGATACCTATACAAATACTATAAAACACTTGTATTTACTACTTCATGATTAAAGTCTACTTGGGCCTTATCAAAAAATTTATAGTAATTAAGCTATTCAACATTATTCAGTTGTTTCTAGACATCTACCTCCTAAATAATCTCCCTGGGGTAAATCGGTTTTCCCCAATGATAAAAGTTCAAATATTAGATAAGTGTAAAAACTCCTTAGAGAATCTGTGATAAAGTTCTATATCTAAATAAATAATTAAATAAATAAATAAATAGTAAGCTTCACTTATAAGTAAAATGCAAGTGAACTCAGAACATACCAATTGTGGATAGAATTTATCATCCTTGGATAAACTCTGTCATCCTTCCCTGTGTCCAATGCTATCTTTATTACATTTATTTAATGTCTGATAATAAAGACAGAATATCTTACCAATGGTCTTATTGAGTAGATCAAAACAAAACAAAACAAAAAAACCTAGACCTGTTGTTACCAAGGACAAGACATTTTCTTTACACTCCTTAATGTTAACCAGTAAGATGACAAAGGTAGACTGTTAGATGGAAGGCAACTATTTATTTTGTCTCCCCTGAGAAGTTAAAGCTTAACATGCTTTTTAAGATGAGTCCAAATTACCAACCAATGAAACTGAGTAGGGCTGCAAAGGACTGTCTCCTCGTGAGCATCAGATGCCATCCTTTTTATACACAGTATCTAGTAGTCTACCTTTAAAATACAGAAATTTGAGAGGGTAGAGACCCCTCTGGGTCTACAAAGACCATACATGTACACACACACACACACAGAGAGAGAGGGAGAGACAGAGACAGAGACAGAGACAGACAGAGACACAGAGAGACAGAGAGACAGAGAGAGGGGGAAATTGTTTCTGCACTCAGGAGGCAGAAGCAGGCAGATCTTTGAATTCGAGGCCAGCCTGGTCTACAGTGTGAGTTCCAAGATGGTCAAGCCAGCACTGAGAAACCTTATCACCAAAAAAAAAAAAAACCTAAGATGAAGAGGAGGAGGAGGAGGAGGAGGAGGAGGAGGAGGAGGAGGAAGAGGGGGAATAGAGTTTTCCATAAAGTATGACTTTTTAATTGTAATTATTACTACTCATGAACATTTTAAATTCGCATAACCCAACCTTAGCACATCTACAGTTAATTATCATAATGCATTCCATCATATTTAAATTGGGTCCAGATAAAACATCAATCAAGTGAGTAATATGAGATAGATAACCAAAGTAATTTTACCCACAAAATGGCCAATCAGAAATTGTACACATTTTTGAAACTATGGAAACGAAACTAAGACCATTTGTTCATGATTCACTCTCCTGTGCTATCTGCATTTTCTATCTTGTGTGTTTTAATTTTACAAATTTCATGCTGTCTGTACCCATGGTAACCAGCTCTTAATCATAATGAGCACCTGGTCTTTACTGAAGAATTAATATTTCCTTATGAACTACATACACCAAATTTCTCACATCCTCCCTATTTTTGCAGACATTGTTTCTCCAGCCCTCTAGTAAAATATTCCAAAGGGTCTTTATGAGTTTATGAATTCTGTGTAATACATAAATGTGGCAAATTTTATGGTACTTAAAAATTTGAAATATATCAGAGTCAATGTTTCATTGTATGATTTCATATACAATTTAGACATATTTAATTTTTAAAGCATTTTATGCATATTTATTGAATTTTACTCAAAATAAATTAGGTGAATACTAATGTTGACTCACTCACCAAACTAGATGGTAATTCAATGAGTCATTCCCTATGATCTAGCTTCCAAAAGAAACTTAGAACATTTTATTTCAAAAAAAAAAATAAAATGTTTCTTGACTCGATGAACATTTTTTTTCAAGTAGTAACATGTAGACAATGAATGTATAAAGAAAAGAACATGGAGAGGGACCACTAAAACTAAGGGCTACTTGAGCTGTTGTACGGAAACCTACTACAATAGACATTCCTTTTAAAAGATGTGTGTGTGTGTGTGTGTGTGTGTGTGTGTGTGTGTGTGTATAAAATTATGTAGAGGAATTTTAATCCAGCAACATCAGACTAACATTTGACAGACAGAATCAGAGATAGGATATGCCCAAATCTCACAAGAACAGCACAGGAAAGAGAAGCCATTCAAGAACAGAACAGGGAGAAAGTGTCAGTTGGGAGGTAATGCAGTGAGCTCAGTGCAGTGGAATTGAGTTCCTTCATGAATTCCTGCAGTTCTGTGAAGTCAGCAGAGGCAGCTGAATCCAGAGAATAAGAAGGAGATCGATTAGAAGAAACTGCAAGAGGTAGTTTGAGGCCAAGCTGAGAAATTCAGTGAAAAGCTAGAGGAGCCAGATTGAATCAGTCAGCTTGGGGAGGAATTCGAGCCAGAAGTGCTGAGTTGAACCAGCTAGCCAGAGTTCAGAAAGAACTAGAAAAGATAACCTTATCTGTCAGTAAGCTTCTGAGATAACAATAAAATCAGGCAAATAAAAATTACTATTACATGTGGTGCCCAATGTTATTGGAGAAGAAAAAAAGCACACCAACATTGGAGAAAACAGAGGACATCTGACAAAAACATTTCAGAGGACAAGGAATGTCTGACAGAAAGCCGCAGGGGAGAAATTTGCCTAGGATTTTCTCAAGAAGGAGCATCAGTTCTTTGAGTTAGGATGGACACCCAGAGAGACTCAAGAAACTCCAGAACAGTGGGAGCCTGGAGCCAAGAGCAAAGACCAACACAAGAGCCTTTGAGACAGTAAGCCAGCCTGAAAGACTATTTTAATTATATAGACAGGCTTTTCCTGTATTAAAAAATGGTAAACTTCATTTCAGGCCCCTTAAGACCAATGGTAGGAGTTGAGGGGATAGAAACATTACTTGAAAAAAGCTATGCAGTTCTTATTGCAACTGTGAACACAGGTGTAAACCCCTCCCTACTCTCAATTTATATATTTCCTCACAAAAAGGTTGAAAAATAACTGTATATGTACAATAAGAAAAATTAGCTATGGTAATACAAAGGCTTGAGAGACAGGAGAAAAAGGAACTAAGAGAACAGAAACTGCTTAATTGTGAACCTATGGGACCTAATGAAATTAAGGATCAAGATATATAGCCCATGGACCTACGGTGACACCTCTTAATGAAAATGAGGAAGTTGGCCACCCCCACTAGCTTTCTCAGTTACCCAGGAACAAATGTCAGAAAATGGTGAAAACTCACAAAATGAACAACTAATCTAGAATTCTGTTAAAAATACAAGATCTTAAATAATTTCTTAAAAAATCATTCGTAACTTATGGAGTGCACTTGCCCTTTGAAAGACAGATGTTAAATACCTGGCTACCTATAACAAGATTATCTCATAAGCCTGGAAAGATTTAGCAGCTGCTGTATTTGAAGCTAGTTCTCAGTTACAATGGCTGACATGGTAATGGGAAAAAGTTGCAATTAGGGAAAGTTATAATGGGTCTAAAGGTGTTACTATCATGAAAGACCAGTTGTTAGGTAAAGGTCAGTTTGGTTGATTTACGACAGCAGGTGAAATTTGATGACTGTATTATTATACAGTCATATTATTATTATAAGATACTTTAGCATCTTAAGGAGCCTGGGATAAGGTGGAGGAATACAGAAAAAAAGACCTATATCATTCACAAAAATTATGGAAAGCCCCAGAGAGATGTTTACTGACATCTTACATGCATTAGTGTCCTCTCTAAAGAGGGCAATATCAGATCCAGATGTGAGACTTTAGCTTTTGAAATTCAGATACAGAGTGTAAAGGTTCTTAGACACTTAAAAGTTCAATCAGCACCCATAGATGAATGGATTAGAACTCCTGATATTGACCCTAATGACTATGCAACTGGACAACTAATTGTCAATAATCCTAGATATCAAAATGTCTGTTGTTAACTGTGTGGTGGTTTTGGTTACATGCAGGAAAGCTAAATCCATAACAAGAATCAGCATCTACTTCTATAAGAACAAAACATTGTCCTACCCAAGGAGGAAGTACTCCAATGTAGTCAACCTGCCACCAGGTTGCTGGCTGGTCACCTTGAGGAATGGTGGCATATCTGGGGCTGTGTGTTAGTCTCTGCTGTTTGTAGATTCAGCAGCAGCTATAGCCAGGTCAGCCTTGGTGAGTAGAAGTCTATTTTGTTGAGCCCAAGCATAACCTCCATCTAGACCACCATGACCACTTTGGTCATGTGTCCATTGAACAATGACAGGGATGGCTGGGTAAGGAGACTGACTGTCCACGACATGGGTCATTTTATCCATTTGATTATTGAACTCCTCAGCTGCAGTTACCTTTTGATAAACATTTACATGGGACAAAAATATCTTCACAGCCTTTACCCATTTGGAGACTTCTATCCATACACTTCTTCCCCAGATGTCTTTTTTTTTTTTTTTTTTTTTTTGGTGTGGCCATTCTCTCTTTTTTTTTTAATTTATGTATTATTATTTTCTTTATTTACATTTCAAATGCTATC
>NC_034591.1:34744939-34786616 GCF_900095145.1 Mus pahari | reverse complement strand
CCCCTGCTCCCCTACCCACCCACTCCCACTAATTGGCCCTGGCCTTCCCTTGTGCTGGGTCATATAAAGTTTACAAGACCAAGGGGCCTCTCTTCCCAATGATGGCTGATTAGTTCCCCAGATGTCTTATTCACCAATTTTCCAATCATGATCTTTCCAAGTACCTGACCATGCAGCCAATCCATTGGCTATAACCCATGAATCAGTGAACAATCATACACCTGGCCATTCTTCTTCCAAGCAAAATGTAATACTATGTGTGGATCCCAGACATTTGAACAAAAAGCTGTAATGTTGAAGCAGCCTTGGAGACCCCGAGATGTTTGAGATCCCAGAACCATGGAATATCTGCTGAGGAAAGCTGCTAACATGGAGTGGAACCAGCCAAGGAGAATTGTACTGCAGTTAACAAAGATGAAAGAATTGGAGATCTGAAGAGCGTTTTGGTAACAGACACCGAGATCCAGAGTTTAGAGTTTTCCCAGCTGGTTTTTGGTCTTGTCTGTTCTAGCATGTTCACTATGTCATTATGGAATGGTAGTGTATATCCTGTGATGTTTAAGGAAAGTGATCTGCTTTTTGATTTTGAGTTTATAGGGGTTATAGTTAAGTGATTGACTGAATCTCAGAAAAGACTTCAAACTTTGGACTTTTAACATTGTTGAGACTTCTAAAGACTGTGGGAACTTTTGAAGTTGGACCAAATGTATTTGAATTATACTATGGCTAGATATGGCCTCTACAGACTCATGTGCTTGAATAAGCCTATCAGGGCCAAGGAGTAGAATGCTGTAGTTTGAATATGCTTGGCCCAGAAAGTGGCACTATTAGGAATTTTGGCCTTGTTAGAGGAAGTGTGTCACTGTGGTTTTTAATACCCTTGTCCTAGCTGCCTGGAATTCGATCTTCTAGTAGCCTTCAGACAAAGATGTAGAACTCTCAGCTCCTCCTGTGCCATGTCTGCGGGATCACTGCCATGCTCCCCACCTTGATGATAATAGCTGATAACAGGGAACCTGTAAGCCAGCCCCAATTAAATGTTGTCCTTATAAGGGTTGCCTTGGTCATGGTGTCTGTTCACAGCAGTAAAACCCTAACTAAGACACAGTGGGAGAGGAGGTCTTTTGAAAAGCAAGTTGTAGGCAACTCTCAGACAGTGGATATCTATTGTAACTAACACTGCATGTTGATATCTTATGGAATGTGGTTTGATTGTTTCTGTTTAAACAGGTGAGAAGCCCAGATTGCTAATGTGGAGCCAGGCACAGTATTTGAATAACAAGTGTCTAGTTTATGTGGGGATTGATAAAGATATGATTGTACCTTGATAAATAAAAATCAGAAATAAGATTAAGTGGAAAAAAAAAAAAAAACACTGCTGAATTAGATCGACCTGTATACTTTAAAGATATTTTAACATCAGAATGGAAGTCAGGGAATGTGTTATGTTGGGGAAAAGGTTTTGTCTAAATTTCCACAGATGATGAGAGACTATGGGTTCCACGAAAATTGACAAGGATCTAATCTGCATAAGAGATGCTTCCACATGAAAGGCAAAACTGAAGGAATGAAGAGATGCAGAAATACAGTGGGGAGATAGCTCAATAAACTGACTGAAAAAGAACAGATCGTTCATCAGACTGGCGGACTGTAAAACCATGATGCTGAAATGGACAACTGGTGAAAGGCAGATGATCAGAACAAGCAGTTATGAAGAATTGCAGCATCAGCAGATCTTCATAAAGACATTCAGACTATTATGTTTTGGAATTGATAATAGTTTCTATTATAAAAGTTATACAGTGTACAATTTTTAGCTTAAATAGAAAGGGAAAAGATGTAGAGGAATTTTAATCTAGCAATATGGCTGCTCTGGCAAGAGATCAAATCCAAAGACCATCTAGGACTGTGTGATCTGGATGAAATACAGACATGCCTTTAATCCCAGGATACAGAGGCAAGCAGATCTCTGAGTTCAAGGCCAAGCTGGTATAGAGCAAGTTTCATGTAAAGAAAAGCTTAGATCATAACGGTATATATTAGTCACCATTTTAAAAGTTTCTTAAGGACAAATGTCAATCTTACCTCATGCCACAGTTTAAAAAGAGTTTATGCCTATAGAGGGACATTTTAAATAAAGAGCTGTGTCTAGATTGTGCTCTTGTGGTGCCAGAACTTTTGGGAGGCAAAACCTATGGGGCTTTGTGGGGGTGGGGTGAACAGGGATATAGCATTGGAATATGTCTTAATTAGGGTTACTATGCCTGTGATGAAATTCTATAGCCAAAAGAAATTGAGGAGGAAAGGATCTATTTCACTCACAGCTCAACTATACAGTTCATCATCAAAAGCAGTGAGGGTAGGAATTCACACATGGCAGGAACTTTAAGGCAGGACCTGATGCAGAAGCCATGGAGGAGTGCTCATTAATGGCTTGCTCCCCATAACTTGCTCAGGACTATCAGCCCAGGGATGGTACCTGCCACAGTGGGTTAGGTCCTCCCATATCAATTACTGATCAATAAAAGACCCTGAAGGCTTGCCTACAGGTAGGTCTGATGGAGGCATCTTCTCAGTTGAGGCTCTCTTCTTTATGACTTTAGCTTGTGTCAGGCTGATATAAATTTATCCAGCACTATGAAGGGAATGTGGGACTCCAGTCTCTTCCTCGGACTTCCCGTTGAACAATACAATCTCAGCCACAGTTGTTCTCTTCTGCCATCATGTGACACAGCCAAGAGAGAGGGCCCTCATAAGAACTGAGCAGATTCCAGCTCTATGTCCAGCTCTATGTCCTTAAAGTTTAAGGCTATAAGTTGTAAGCCTACAAAATTGTGACTCAAGCAAACCTTTCATTTTATAAAGTTAGCTGCCTTATTTCATTATAGAAACTAAAAGCTGACTGACATATCCTATAGAGTATGAAACCATTCTGCCAAGAAAACCTCTAACATCCTTATTGTTGTTAATAATACTTTAAAACTGACTATACTCAGGCATTTCACATGCCACCTCATTTAAGCTGCATTCCATTCCCATGTGTTGGTTATATCCTCATTATCAATAAGAAAGTTCAGTCCTGAAGTCTTGTGTCACTGCTATTGAAATAGTTATCAAGAAGACCACAAAAGGAAAATGCTTGTGAGGAAACACAACAGGGGAGCTCCTATACTCTGTTAATGGGGTGAATTAGTATAGCCATTATAGAAAACAGTGTGGAGGTCCTTTAAAATTTGAAAACAAAACTACCATGTAGCTCAACAATTGAACTAATGAGTTCATAGTCAAAATAAATGAAAGCACTACCATTCGTATATGTATATATGTGTGTGTGTGTGTACATATATTTATACACATCTATATGATATATGTACTCAGTTGACAAACATACATACACTCTAGTGTGTATTGCAACTCTACTCACAGCATCTAAGATAAGGAATAAACTACGTTGTCCATTGATAAAGAACAAAGACAACAAGGCATTTATACATTACAAAATACTAATCTGTCATAAAAAGGCCATCCTATCATATGTGATAACAGATAAACTAGAAGACATCACAAAAGTCAAAACAAATACAGCACATTAAAAACAAACATGTTTTGTTCAGTTCTAGAAGTTAAAAAAGTTGATACCATCCAAGTAGAAATAGAATACTGTTCATGAAAAGCTACAAAGTGGGGGAAGGGGGGAGATAAAGAAATACTGGATAATGGACAGCAATGTACAGATATATACCAGGAATGTGTTCCAATGTTCCCTTCAACAGTGCAGCAGCTGGAATCTACATTTATTACTGAAAGTTCAAAATATCTTTGTGAGAATAATCTAAAATTTCTTAACATATAGAAATTATATATGTCCAAAAGAGAAAATTAACTATAATTATTTAGTTAGTACTACATATATATATATATATATATATATATATATATATATATATATATCCCTCATTAGGTGTATATATAAATATGTATCAATAAAAATTTAAATCATAATAAGAAGCTAGATAACTTGTGTTTCTAGATAAATGACAGAGGTGAGTTTTGTGACAAGTAGTGATGGTCTCCAGAATCTATCAGTTCGTTATTATAGATAAAATGCTATACAATCTCTCACCTCAAGAAAATATCAGTTTCTCTCATGTAGGCATTCTGAATTAGGAACCCATTAATTTAAATGAAATTTAAGTCTGCCACTGTTGTTGGTAGAGATGCCTTTTCTTCCTTGACAACATAAGGTTATAAATGTAACTGTATCCTGGCTTCACTTCCTGTTGCTATGATAAAATGCCCATAATTACTCAAAAGCAACTTGGGATAAAAGGAGTATAAACTCCTTCAGCTCACAATTCCAGGTTATAGTTCATTGTTCAGGGATATCAAGCTAGTAAGAACCTGAATCAGCTAATCAAATTCACATTCAAGAGGAAGGAGAGTGTGTGATTTGGACAACCTCTTACTGAGAATCCCTTGGCAGGTGAATGTTGATTGCATCATGTTGCCAACTTGATTCCCACCTTACCATAATTCATTGATGAGATAAGACCACATCCTCCAGGAATCTAGATGACACCTGGGTCTACATACAAAATGACTGTCTTATTTAGGTTTTTACTGCTGTGAACAAACAACATGACCAAGGTAACTCTTATAAGGGCATTAAATTGGAGCAGGCTTACACATTCAGAAGTTCAGTCCATTATCATCAATGCAGGAGCATGGCAACACCCAGGCAGGCATGGTGCAAGAGGAGCTGAGAGTTCAACATCAATGACTATTTAGCTTTCACATCCTCTATAAAATAATACTACAAGAGGATTTTAGAGTCAGCAGGTACTGGAGTTTGTTCATTTGTTCTGTTTTGACCAACTGTAGAGTTGTAGAAAATATAACATACTATCCGGCTACTCTAATGATTAATTATCCTAACACAATGATCTCACTGTCAAATATCCATTATTGATGAGAAATACTGGCTAGCTCTGGGTTAGTCCTTTTTAATTGTGAAATTTAACGAACATGTTTCCACTCACTTGGTTTGGCTCAACTGCTAATGAGGAAGTCTGGGTTTTATGAATTCCCTGACACCCACGATTCACTGCAAAATTCTCCTGTAGGCGCATTCTGCCTCCTCTGATAGATCCCAGAGGTGCCTTCCCTTCCGGGCCGATTGGTGACTCATTTCTAATGGTTATAAAATCAGCACAAACCACTTCTTCTTTCTTCTTTAATATTGTTTCTTAGTAATTGCTGATTGGGAAATTTATTCTCAACTGCTGAGATCAGTGGCTTCCACAGAATTCTATGTCCCTATCACTGGCTAACAGGGATCTTTATTTTAGTGGAAATGGTATTAACTTAGATTTCTGAATTGAGAAACTAAATTCTGGATTCTATATCTCTAAATGTTTAGTGTAGTCATCTAGGTGGCCTCGATGAATATATTTTACAAATCTGGGCAGAGAAAATAAGTATAGAGCTTTATAATTAGGATCTTGTTTTAGATTCAATTGCATCTTATACTCTCACAGAAGTCTTGTTATTAATAAGAAAGATTTTTATATTTTATTATAGGAAAGATTTTTGATAATCAACTTTGAATGAAGATTCAAAATAATATATTAAGCATCTTCATAAATTTGTCCAAAATCAAACTTCTTGCTTGTAAGATACTTTCTACTATGAACAGAAAAAGTAACAACAGTAATACCATCCTGTATTGTACTATCCTTATTCATTCATTTACAAGATACTTACTAAGTATCTAGCACACAGGGCACTATTCTACTAGCTGAAAAATCAACCATGAATGAGATGAAAATATTTCTACCTCACATGGAATTTCTACTTGAATGTGTTTGTTTATCTACATAATATAATGGGAGAGTGTGTTTAATTTTGTGTTTTTGTTTTAACTAAGTTAAACAGAAATGGAAGGGAAGCTTGAACAAAGCTCTGATCCCTGGATGATGCTAAGAATAACAATGACAAATCTGTCGGAAAGTATTACTGGCAGAGGAAACAACAAGAGCAAAATGTCAATAGAGGAAAACAAATTAGCTTTTTTATTAAACGTTGGAGCATTAAATGTGCATGGAATGGAAAGAGTACGTGAGTGGTGGAACCCCATCAGAGGAAAGGAGATGAGTGGTGGAATCCCATCAGAGGTAAGGAGATGAGTGGTGGAATCCCCATCAGAGGAAAGGAGATGAGTGGTGGAATCCCCATCAGAGGAAAGGAGATGAGTGGTGGAATCCCATCAGAGGAAAGGAGATGAGTGGTGGAATCCCATCAGAGGAAAGGAGATGAGTGGTGGAATCCCATCAGAGGTAAGGAGATGAGTGGTGGAATCCCCATCAGAGGTAAGGAGATGAGTGGTGGAATCCCCATCAGAGGTAAGGAGATGAGTGGTGGAACCCCATCAGAGGTAAGGAGAGTAGTTCTGAGATTTGCATCTTGACAAGTTACCTGAAAGTTTGTCTAGTATGGTGGAACTGTAGTTTTTAATTAAAGGAGTAAATTACCGTTAAAAGAAAACAGACTAGTTAGAATGGAACGAGGAAAAAAGTAGAATTATAATGGCCTCTAACGTAAAAGTGCTGTTCTAAAAGCATTTCCTTGGATTTCCAATAAGGAGAGAGCCTAATTAGCAAAATGCAGCAGATTTCAGTTTAAAACTATATTTGAGCCCAAAATATCCCTACACCAATTTGCACCATGGTTTTATAGACAGACCAAGTCATTAGTTAATTTCTAACTACAATAATTGAAAAGATGAGCATCTTTACCATGCATAGACTCTGCAAACTTAAAGCTTAAGCAAGACACTTTACAGACTCAGGAAAAGAACAAGTGTGTACAAGCACTAACTTTAGTCTGCAGACTTCCACTAGCTGAAACAAATACATAAGGAAAAATAAAACCTCCCAAATGAAAACATTGGAATGTAGGAGGATATTTTGGAAGCCATAAAAGCAAGAGGTCCTATTCCAAAACTAATTGATACGAATGATGCAAAGCCAAAAGCAACATAAGACAAATGCAATTAGAATGAATTTGTTACAATAATTAACTTTAGAAAAACAACACTGCCAATCTATCAGACACAACTTGCTTTAATGTGTTCACCACCTCTGGATCTCCTGTAAAATCTTGGTACATTTATTTCATCAAATTATTGTTACTAGCTAATGTTGCTGAAGATCCTGCCAAATGTCCTTTTGGGAACCAGAAGTATTAATCTTTGCTGTCAGAGAGATACAACTGTGTTTAAAAGGAGAACCAACAACACAAGAATACAAGCTGATTATAGACACTGAGCTGAGTGTGCCTACAGTGTCTACATGATTTTTATCAGGACAAGTTCGGGCACCTCTAACTCAGAACCGTGAGTAACTTACAATGAGAAAGTGACAAATTGTCAGTATGAAAATGCTTGGGCCAGAAGGAACATTTAGTATGGATATCCCAGGTAACAAGACTTCAAGAAGTATTCAAAGTTAATGCTTACAGATGCAAGAGTAATACTTATAGTGGTTTTGAGTACTAAATTTGGCATCTTAAAATATTGGGAAGGCTGTGGAGAGTGAACATTCTGAAAAAGACAAGAATTCAAATCGGAAAAGATCTGGTTATAGGGCTGAAACCATATTTTCTAAACCCGAATTGCACCACAAATGATTCAATATTTTCCAAACTTTCTGATTAAATGTGCTTATTTTCCCCGCTAGTTTTTTTTTTTTTTTAAATTAGCAAATGTCATTAGGCACATTTGGAATATGATAACGGGGATTTTTCTGTTGCAGAAATGTTGGAAGGCCCCGGATTTGAAACATTCCCAAACAGNAGGTAAGGAGATGAGTGGTGGAATCCCATCAGAGGTAAGGAGATGAGTGGTGGAATCCCCATCAGAGGTAAGGAGATGAGTGGTGGAATCCCATCAGAGGTAAGGAGATGAGTGGTGGAATCCCCATCAGAGNTAAGGAGATGAGTGGTGGAATCCCCATCAGAGGTAAGGAGATGAGTGGTGGAACCCCATCAGAGGTAAGGAGAGTAGTTCTGAGATTTGCATCTTGACAAGTTACCTGAAAGTTTGTCTAGTATGGTGGAACTGTAGTTTTTAATTAAAGGAGTAAATTACCGTTAAAAGAAAACAGACTAGTTAGAATGGAACGAGGAAAAAAGTAGAATTATAATGGCCTCTAACGTAAAAGTGCTGTTCTAAAAGCATTTCCTTGGATTTCCAATAAGGAGAGAGCCTAATTAGCAAAATGCAGCAGATTTCAGTTTAAAACTATATTTGAGCCCAAAATATCCCTACACCAATTTGCACCATGGTTTTATAGACAGACCAAGTCATTAGTTAATTTCTAACTACAATAATTGAAAAGATGAGCATCTTTACCATGCATAGACTCTGCAAACTTAAAGCTTAAGCAAGACACTTTACAGACTCAGGAAAAGAACAAGTGTGTACAAGCACTAACTTTAGTCTGCAGACTTCCACTAGCTGAAACAAATACATAAGGAAAAATAAAACCTCCCAAATGAAAACATTGGAATGTAGGAGGATATTTTGGAAGCCATAAAAGCAAGAGGTCCTATTCCAAAACTAATTGATACGAATGATGCAAAGCCAAAAGCAACATAAGACAAATGCAATTAGAATGAATTTGTTACAATAATTAACTTTAGAAAAACAACACTGCCAATCTATCAGACACAACTTGCTTTAATGTGTTCACCACCTCTGGATCTCCTGTAAAATCTTGGTACATTTATTTCATCAAATTATTGTTACTAGCTAATGTTGCTGAAGATCCTGCCAAATGTCCTTTTGGGAACCAGAAGTATTAATCTTTGCTGTCAGAGAGATACAACTGTGTTTAAAAGGAGAACCAACAACACAAGAATACAAGCTGATTATAGACACTGAGCTGAGTGTGCCTACAGTGTCTACATGATTTTTATCAGGACAAGTTCGGGCACCTCTAACTCAGAACCGTGAGTAACTTACAATGAGAAAGTGACAAATTGTCAGTATGAAAATGCTTGGGCCAGAAGGAACATTTAGTATGGATATCCCAGGTAACAAGACTTCAAGAAGTATTCAAAGTTAATGCTTACAGATGCAAGAGTAATACTTATAGTGGTTTTGAGTACTAAATTTGGCATCTTAAAATATTGGGAAGGCTGTGGAGAGTGAACATTCTGAAAAAGACAAGAATTCAAATCGGAAAAGATCTGGTTATAGGGCTGAAACCATATTTTCTAAACCCGAATTGCACCACAAATGATTCAATATTTTCCAAACTTTCTGATTAAATGTGCTTATTTTCCCCGCTAGTTTTTTTTTTTTTTAAATTAGCAAATGTCATTAGGCACATTTGGAATATGATAACGGGGATTTTTCTGTTGCAGAAATGTTGGAAGGCCCCGGATTTGAAACATTCCCAAACAGATGGCTCCCCTTAGCTACCCTCTCCCACAGTTACTTCCTCATTTTAGAGTACTACCAAGACGTATTATGCGTCTAGAAATCCTTTACAGGGCGGAAAACACGCGTTGTTGTTTCGTTAGTCCTACTTCGAACTCACTAAACGTTTTCTTGGACACTCAACCTCTCTTTAACAGTAAAACCACAGGGCAAACTTGTGAAACCCCAACAGCTAGCAGCGTGAGGTCTATCCCTCAGTCAGGGATCCCAGAGCGCGCTGTGCATGACGGGAGTAAGCAGCGGGGCTTGTGGGAAATGTAGTTTGGCGACACCGCCCTGCTCTCCATTCCTGTAATGGCTGCTTTCGGTCCGGTAAGGTACAAACTCAGCTCCCTGGGATTCCAAGATTGATTCTCCTAGCATAGTTGCTCAACGCAACAAATTTGCACCCTCCCAGGGCGAAGGAATTCCAGATCTTTATGTTAGATCTTGGGATGAATTTGCTTCTCGGCTTCTTTTCCTTTAGCAATCTGTGTGTGAGAACTAACTTTAAATCTAGTAGTCTCTTTTTGAAGGAACTGTTAGGGAGTGTTTTCTGTACTCTTTACCAATTTCTGACCTTGCTGTCCGTTCCTCACTGATTCTAGCTTCCTCTTTAAAATAGGCTGTGTCACGAGTAACCTCTTAGCCTCAGCATCCGGAAGTTCCAAAGAGAATATTTCACGTTGGATAGAATTTTACATATACCATTGTTTCGGTAAGTCTTATTAATTCCTTACAACTTCACAGAGTCACGTGTTGTGTTGCATTTTCTAGATAGGAGACATGCGAAGAAAATGTGACTTTTACTTGTTAGGGTATTTTAGTTGGCAAGTATCTTATGCATTTTTCCTTCCTTTCTAATGATGCACAGCTGTCCAGTTTCAGTTTGGTCGATGCATATACTGTTGGAATTCCTGTTGGAATTGCCGATGCGAGGGTGTTGTCATGAGATTAACCTAAAATGACTGTCTTTAGTTTTGTCGTCTTAAACTGACATCTGAAATGATTCACAAACTCCAGTCTAAAAGATTGTTGTATATTTATAATGTCATTCAAAAATAAATAAATAAATAAGTTTTTTTTTTTTTTTTTAACAGTTTCTTTTGTTCCATGTTTAACTTCTAGGCAAGTTCAGCCCTCCAGATCTTGACATCATGAATTCTGTTTCAACACAATTGATCTTAGTCCTCACTTCGCTCCTTTTGATCCTGCCTGTTGTTGAAGCAGTGGAAGCTGGAGATGCGATTGCACTATTATTAGGTGTGGTTCTCAGCATTACAGGCATCTGTGCTTGCTTGGGGATATATGCAAGAAAGCGAAATGGACAGATATGAATCTGAAGGACTCTTCTCAATTAGACTTCACCCTGACCAGTGTGCTGAAAACCATTGTGCTGTTGAGGCCAACCCCAAGTTTTGATCTCTCCGGTTCTCAGCAAGAGGGTTACAGTTAACTGAGAGTTAACACCTTCAGTTAAGATGATGCTTTCATTTCATACTTGTTTCTTCTACAATGGGAGCAGATGGGGGTGGAGGGCAGCTCTTAACAACAAAGAGTGCACTAATATTGTGGCCCAGAATCTGTATTTGCTGCTTGGGAAGGGGCCAAAGTGAGAGGGCTTAAGTTTGCATAAGTATTATTTCATACTTTCAAGTTGTCAGAACACATGGAATTTGGAATGTATTTGCTCAGAATCTAGTAAATCTACATTGTTATAATCACTGCCTCTTATATTCTGGGGATCTCTCTCTCTCTCTCTCTCTCTCCCTCTCCCTCTCCCCCCTCCCCCGTTAGAGGGTTGGGGTGGGTTTGAATTTGTTTTATTGTTGTTACTGTTTTTTTTTTTAATGCTTATGTTTTTATCTCCCAAGTTGATATTGTACTTAGATCTTAGCCAAAAACTTTTATCTCTGAGAAAATGTTTGATAAAAATGTACTAAACATATCTAATATTAAAATGGAGGAAATATTTGTTAAAAGATAACTTTACATTGAGTATCTTCTCCTTTGTGAGTTGTATTGCATCAAATACATAGCCATTATGCCTTCAGCCCACCTACTGTTTTGGTCTGCTTGTATCTATGTGCGAACTAATTATTCATAATCTGAGTGAAAAGGGACTGGTTGTGTTACCTTAAAAGATCACCATGGGCAAGAAATGGGTATCTTTGAGATAGAGGAGGATTCTAATAGAAAATCCACAAATAGGAAAGGAAGTGTATTGGCCTGCTTTTATTTGTACACCAGCTAAAAAGGTGTACCCTCTTTGCCCTAGTAATTCCAAGAGTCCCCCAAACCAATAGATTACAGAGGTTTTTGATTCACATTGTTGGGCCCGAGACAAATATTTTGGCTAGAATTTGTCATTTGAATGTTATAGTTTCAAGAAAAACTACTCTGTTAGTACAGAGGGGTCACTTCAGATCCTTTTGTTCCAAACAGAAACTAATTCCTAAGTTTCTGTCTGTATTCCACAGCAGTTGAGAAAGTGGAACCTGAAGGCCCAAGCTTGGCAAGGATCTTCAGATCTTTATTTGATTCTGAAGATTTGGCCAGAACAAAATAGTCTCAGTAAGTCAAACTAGTCAATGTTTTCAAGGAAAGTAGATAATCCAGTTGTTCCCCCAAAATGCCTTGTCTGGTCTCTCGCTCTCCTGATTACCTTAGAGGCCTTGACTTTTGTCAGGAAGTAGGCTGTGGCCAATAAAATTCAGTATGCAGACCCTTTCCCCACGTGAACTGATGTGGCATGCCTGAGAGTTCTGCTTAACTGTAAAATGTAATGAGGAATGCTTACGTTATAAAGACATGGAAACCAAATGGGTTTCCTGGTTTTTTTGAAGGTATTTTATCTTTTCACCAGAGAAGAGGCTAACAGTCTTTGTTTGGGTAAACTGGCATTTAATAAAACGTGTTCATGCATGCTTAGGAAAAAAAGGAACATGCACGTGGCAGGACAGCTGTCATCTTTTGTCCACCAGCTCGTTGGAGCAGATTTAGAGAGGTTGCCTTCCCTTCCTTGCCAGTCACAACTTCTCTAGGATGGGGAAAAATCTAATGTAAAGCCCATTGTAACTCACAGTCGTTTAATCACCTCCTGATACTATTTTTGGAATATTCAAAATATTACTACAGGAAAATGGTCTTTACTGAGACAGAGTGTTTCCAAAACTACTCCAAAGAATGTTTTCAACAACGGCCATTTCTTATTTTATCCTTAAAAGCAGAGGTAGATGGATATGCTTTCTAAAAATTTTAGCTTCACTGGGCCAAGGAGATGACTCAGTGGCTAAAGGTGAATCCCTTCACTGATGACCTACCTGAGCTGGATCCTCAGCATCCACATCAAGGAAGAAAAGCCAACCCCCACAGCCGACAACACCCTGACCGCCATACGTGTTCCCTACCCCTGACATATACACTAAATAATTAGTACTTAATAGAATTAAAATTGCGGAGGGAGGAGCTTCATTTCTCACTTAGACGATAAGATTTTGCTTAAACACAGAAACCTGGGCTGGGCAGATGGCTCCATTGATAACAATGCTTCCTGTACAAGCATGATGACCTAACACCCATATAGGAACCTGGATAGCAGCACATGGTTCAAATCTCCACCCAGAGGACAGAGACAGGTGTGTCCCTGGGCCTTCCTGCCCAGCCACTAGCCACTGCATTGAGTTCCAAGTTCAGGGGGAGGCCCTGCTCTCAAAAATAAGCCTGAGAGAGGAATAGGTCCAGTGCTCTGTCCTCCTTATGTGCACACTCCTCACACGCGCGCACACACACACACACACACACACACACACACACACGCACACAGCCTTATGGTGGAGCTTTTTTGAGAATCTGATAAATGCTTTTGATTTTGATTTTTCCCTAACTAAACATCTACACATGCTCACATCTTCAGATTAGTTACACAAAATTGGCAGGGCTAAAGCCCATCTACAAACCGACAGTTAAAATTTTCTGGTGTGCTTGTTCATTTGTTCCCAAGTTCAAGTTCTTTGCGATTGCACAGTTCATTGCACTGCTGGCGGAGAGAGCAGCTGTAGGATGGACAGGTGTCCCTCGGGGGCCGGGCACAGTGTCTGATGTATGATAAATGTTCTGCTGCTTAGATGGGCCGAGTTTAGTTTTAAAAAGCAGAAACAATCAATAAAGAATTTAAGGTCTTTGTCAATATTTTTTTATTTCTGCCCCATAGTTTTCAGGACTTTAATTTTACTCCTCAGAAGGTAAAATGTAACGTGTATTGACCTGGGCATCTTTTGTTCATTTTAGGTGGGATTTTCTGAGTTCTTAAATTTGGAAGATTTTTGCTGTTGTTGTTGTTGGTTTTTTTTTTTTTTCATTTTTGTATTAGATATTTTCTTTATTTACATTTCAGATGTTATCCCCTTTCCTGGTTTCCCCTCTGAAAATCCACTATCCCCTCCCCCTGCTCATCAACCCACCCACTCCAGCTTCCTGGCCCTGGCATTCCCCTATACTGGGGCATAGAACCTTCACAGGACCAAGGGCCTCTCCTCCCACTGATGACTGACTAGGCCATCCTCTGCTACATATGCAGCTAGAGCCATGAGTCCCACCATGTGTTTTCTTTGGTTGATGGTTTAGTCCCAGGGAGTCCCAGGGGCACTGGTTAGTTCATATTGTGCTGGAGACAGCATACAGTGACAGGGACTGCCTGTAGTAGGCTGGGATGGAGACATCTCAGAAGCTCGCTGCAGCTTCTTGTAGAAAAGTTTGGTGTCTGGGACCCTGAGAAGCAGAAGACACATCCCTCCAGGGGACCTGCCATCTGAAATAAGGGACTGCCTGCAGTATGCCAGGATAGGGACATCTCAGTAGCACAAAACAGCTCTTTGTCAAAAACAGTTGTTCCCATTTCTCCTAACCTTAGCCCTGGACAGTGGCTGTATAGATTTCATTTGTGTGTGACTGATTTTACTTGGCCTTGGTGTGCATAATTATTATATTATA
The DNA here is from genome assembly GCF_900095145.1 of Mus pahari. Taxonomy (NCBI): domain Eukaryota; kingdom Metazoa; phylum Chordata; class Mammalia; order Rodentia; family Muridae; genus Mus; species Mus pahari. The sequence goes on along the minus strand of NC_034591.1, from coordinate 34,772,143 downwards.
TTTGACTGTCTTTACTTTTTTCTCCTTCTGCTCTGATGAATTCTGTGAAACTAGATGTTACTTGATGTAATGATTCTTAAACAATTAAAAATTGAGGCATGGGACAGCACAGCACAGTCCTAACGGCCCAGGTGCATGCTGTGTGCTCTCATCTGGGAAACAATGCAATAACTGCACAATGGTAGTTCCAGATTAATGCTTGACTTGCAAAGAAAGTTTGAAGAAATTATTAGAAAATGAAATAGAGCCAACATTGGGACCCCAAGAAAGGAAACAACTATTAAAGTTATGAAATAAGTTTTACATAACAGTTGAGAGTGGTTCCTGGATAAGCAAGTATAGAATGTGTAAAATCTTATATTAGTAAAACTAAGTCAAAACACTGGGACTCTTAGGAGAGTCATTGTGTACAATGTGCAGAAGCAGAAAGCAAGCAGAACTATTGAGTTAAGGGTTAACTTGATTCTTTCTGGCCACTGCCTGGCAGCTTTTCCATGTCATTTATCATTAGAGCTTCACAAGAAAAATGCAAGTAGCTGGCCTCGGAGCTCTGAGCTCTGAAATATAATAAGTTAAAGTTTAAATAATGATAAGTTTGCAATTATTATTATTTTGGCTATAGGCCTGGGAATAGGGAAACTTCAAACTTTGGGGAACAATTGTAATTCTTGATTCTTTGCGAGATGTGGTTATTCTTTTGAATTTGATTTGGCAATGATTGAATAATGTCTTTTTTCTACCCGCTTTTGGAGTATCAATAAAAGACGGGGGCAAAAGAAAGGCAAGAGAGCAAGTAGAGAGTTAGTGAGGAGTATGTGAGGTGAATGTGGAGAGTGAATGAAGAATGAGAGAGAGCGCGCATGAGAAGAGCATGTGAAGAATGAGTGAACAGAGAATGTGAGGTGTGTGTGTGTGTGTGTGTGTGTGTGTGAGTGAAAGAAGAGTGCATGTGGTGTGTGTGTGTGAAGTGTGTGTGTGTGAGATGTGTGTGAAGTGTGTGTGTGTGAAAGTGAAAGGGGAATGCACAGAGGTCTGTGTGAGTGTAAGAGTTCGAGAAAAAAGCACACAGGAGAAAACAGAGAGCACAGGAGAATGCAGAGTGTGTGCAGCCTCAAGCTGTGAGCAAATGAGAGAGAGAGAGAGAGAGAGAGAGAGAGAGAGAGAGAGAGAGAGAGAGAGAAGAGAATGAGAGAGAAGAGAGAGAAACTTTAAGCCTTGAAAAATTCCCTGTCAGCTTGTACCCCCAAAAGTAGTCTGTGTATATTTATTATGCGCTTTCCAGATATCCCTGCTTCCAGTTGAGAACTCCGATCCTGTGTCGAGACTGGACCCAGACAATATTGTTGTTCCTCCTATGGTGTTGCAAACCCCTTCAGCTCCTTGGGTCCTTTCTCTAGCTGCTTCATTGAGGACTCTATGCTCAGCCCAATGGATGGCTGTGAGCATCCACTTCTGTATTTGTCAGGCACTGGCAGATCCTCTCAGGACACAATTATATCAGGCTCCTGTCATCAAGCACTTGTTGGCATCCACAATAGTGTCTGGGTTTGGTGGCTGTATATGGATTGGATCCCCAGGTTGCGCAGTCTATGGATGGTCATTCCTTCAGTCTCTGCTCTACACTTTGTCTCTGTAACCCCTTTCATGGGTGTTTTGTTCCTCCTTCTAAGAAGGATCGAAGTATCCACACTATGGTCTTCCTTCTTCTTGAGCTTCATGTGGTTTGCAAATTGTATTTTGGGTATTCTGAGCTTCTGGGCTAATATCCACTTATCAGTGAGTGCATATCATGTGTGCTCTTTTGTGAAAAAAAATTGGAAGTTTACAATTTTCCCAAAATTTAGGGGATCTTTTTCCATTATTTCTTCAAATACTTTCTCAACCTGACCATTTCTGCTTTTATTTTAGGACTCCAGTGACCCAAAAGTAGATGGTTTGTGGTAGGCCTAACAATTAGCCTTTTTTTTCCTGTTATTCAGATTATGTAATTTCTAGTGATCTAACCACAGATTCACTAATCCCACAGTTGTATTTTTTTTTCAGTTAAAAATGTATCATTTCCCCTTTCTTTGTATATTTTGTTCAATTGCTAGGAGACAATACATTTGTTTCAAGCAAGTCTTTGAGTGGTCACTGAAGTACATTCTTAGTGACTGCTTCAGTATCTGTCACACTTGATACTAACATTTCTGTTATGTCAGTGATAAGTATTTAATGTGCTTAACAGTAGCATGACAAAAGCAGTGATGGCTTAGACCATTTAAAGATGGGACATGGAATTTGGTTTGGCAAGTTCAGAAGAACAGATCTAGTCCATGGTCCACTGAGAAAAACGGTTGGTTCTCAAATCATTGGAAGCCATAAAGACATAAGCAAACTTGGGTTGGAGACAGGGCTCACCAATTAAGAGCATGTAACTGCTCCTCAGAGAGCCTAGGTTCAAATCCTAGCACCCATGTCATGACTCAGCCATCTGTAATTCCAGTTCTAGGGACTCCATTGTCTTCATGCAGACTCTAAGATATTATACATGCATGAGGTGCACAGGCCAAGCACCTGTACACATAAGATAAAAATCATTTTAAAGAAATATTAAGCAAACTAAAAGTTAATGTATGCTCCCCATGAAGATGAGTAAGAAAGAAGCTGCTGGCTTGATTGACTAGCCCTAACATGATTTGCACACTTATATGAAAAGAGAATCACACCTATAAATATTTGCAGAATAATACGTTTAGGTTTTCAAATTTTTAGCAACTTCATTTATCTAAATACTTTCTATCCAAAAGTATAATTGCTGTAAAAATGGAATACAAGTGCCACTTAATTTCTCACTGGCAAAGTATAAGCTCCAATGCTCATTCTGCTGGCTATTATTTATGAATGACTGAAAATATGAGTTGATTCTCCACAATCTGAGACAATGTTGTGAAATGTTATAGACAAGAAGGGTAAGGACTTGTAAAGGGCTAATCGTGGAGCACTTTGTTAAACACTGGGATTATAAATACACTCTCTCACAAAGCTAGTCAAGAGAATTATGTTCCAGTTAAATGTGCATTAATCACTTAGCAAAAGAATTTAGAAAGCATGTTCATCAAGAATGGAAACTATATCATATTTTATTTCACACAATTTGTAAGAATAACTGTTTCACTTCAGAGCATTTGACACCAATGTAAAACAATTTTATGAGTCTTGGTATGTTATATGCTAGCTTCCACTTCTTCGTGTAATGCTTCAGCAGACAACACATCTCAAGCCTCTACAGTGAGGTCTTTTGGTTGGTTGGTTGATTGGTTGATTGATTGGTTGATTGATTGATTGGTTGGTCGATTAGTTGGTTGGTTTGGTTTGGTTGTCTAAATTATGTCAGAAGTCTCTACAAGGCTTTCTTGTAGCAGAATTTTGTGGCTTCATGTTGTTTATTTGTAAAAAATAGTAAGGATTACTAATGTGCTGACAATATTGCAATGACCCTCTTTCAGTCAGAAGCAATGAGGATTGGATTCCATCTTCCAACTCCTCACTAACAGTGGCACTTTAGGCTCCATTCTCCCAGGTTCCCTCCACCAACTAGAGTGCTAAACACTGAAAGACTCTTTATTCCTAAATGTTACTAGCCCTATCAGTGAGTTACCTTGTGGGCTGTTGGCTTTGATTGTGAGTGGCTTAGCAATGGCTTGTTTTCTTTCTTGCTTCTTGAGATGATCCCTAATCAAGTTCATTCAGATCAAAAAATGAGCTGCCCTGACACTACTGAACTGAATCCAGAAGTCTACCAAAGGACTAAACTGACATTGTGGTATGACTGAAACTTGGCTAAAATATCTTCCCAGTGTCTAAAACAGACAGTTGATGGAGCACCTTTTGTTCCACCAGTCTAAACACCATCTATCACTAAATCCTATTCATTCATTTTCAAAATTTCCCTAGTATTTGTCCATTTCCATCCCCATGGTTCTACCTAGTTCAGTTAAGAGTGTTATGATGAGATGGATAAGATCAACAGCACCTTCTAGCTGGTCTTCTGACTCCCCATCTTATTCCTCTGCAACATTTTCCAAGCTCAACTGTAATGAACTTTTAGGAAATGGAGTCTCCATTGTAATGACCATTCACCACTGAAGTTGTGTAGACAGGGGTATGTTTATGTTGTGGGACACACTGACATACTACAACTTCCATGAAAAGATGGTTTCTATGCTTTGTTTTGTTTTGTTGTTATTGTTTGCTTGTTTGTTTGTGTGTTCTTTTTTTCTTTTGGGTGGGAGCTTGCAAGGTTGGAGGATGAATATGAGTGGACTGGGAAATGAGTGGAACTGCAGTGCATGATGTGAAACTCACAAAGAATCAATAAAAATTAAAAAGAAAAAGAAAAAAAACATGCAGTCTGGTTTGGAAAGAAGAAAGGGGTCATTGGAAATAAAGAGAAGAGAGAATAATGGGGGGGAGCTTACCACTCTAGTTGCCAGTGGGAACCTGGGAGAATGGAGTCTAAAAATTCTCGTAAAATAGCCAACTTTATTCAGAGCATCAAACAATTTATACTCTGAGAGTTAAGAAGGGTCACGTGAGTAAAGGGTACAATCACAAGTGCAAGCTGCATATAGAAGACAAGCCACATGTGGCAAAACATTTTTACATAGAAATATAAAAACAACAATAGCCAGCTGTAATAAACAATCTAAAGCAAACTCACTCCTACCCACTAGACCGAGGAGAGGTATAAAAACCAGTCCAAGGGCTGGTGAGATGGCTCAGCGGGTAAGGTCACCTAACTGCTCTTCCGAAGGTCCTGAGTACAAATCCCAGCAACCACATGGTGGCTCACAACCCATCTGTAACGAGATCTGATGCCCTCTTCTGGAGTGTCTGAAGACAGCTACAGTGTACTTACATATAATAAATAGATAAATAAATAAATAAATCTTAAAAAAAAAAAAGTCCAAGAACAATTCTGCGTTTTTGAAGAAACTGACGTCACCAGACCGCATATATGTGTGTGTGTGGAGAGAGAGAGAGAGAGAGAGAGAGAGAGAGAGATTTCTAATTAAGCCCACTATGTAGAATTAATAGAAACTTTTTGAAGAAAGAAAAGAGAGAATCTTACCCTGCCTTCCAACCTAGCCTTGAACTCCTACGTTCAAATCTTCCTTCTGCTGATGCCTTTTGAGCAGCAGTGTCTGTAGGAACACTCTACCCTTGGCAGTAGTTAAACAACCGCAGACACAAACCTGATCCTATTATTAAACATGCCAACCTCCAATCCCATGCGAGGCTTCCTGTCTGTAAGAATCCCTTAGAACCCTAAATCTTAGAAGAAAGCACCTTCGTCTTCATCGCCCTTTATTTTTCCAGACTACATCCACAACCGCTACCTTCCCTTCCTAGGAACAGCACCTAACGTGCATTCTCCTCCCTTCCCTCCCTGGCTCACACTTGCACACCATGCTCACTTGGCCTCTTGCACTGCCTAGGGTAGTTTACCCCAGTGTAGCTGGCTTACTTCCATAGATACAGACTTGAACAGCATCACTTAGGACATTTACCCCATCTTTCTTACTGCTCACAGGGCTTCTTTGATATCTTCCAGGCACTGATCACACTGAGATGGAATCTATATCCGGATATCTTCGTTTCAAACACCCTCACGCCCATTTCAGAATGATAAACTGTGGGAGAAAGAATCATGTCTCAAATGTGTACGTTCAGGGTTTTCCAGAATAAAAGCTAATGCATGATTTCATGTCTCCTTGTTCATCTGTCCTGTTACTGTCACAGTGTAGCTCTTGTAACCATTGAGACCTTGCATAGAATAGTCTAAGGTTCACTTAGTTTTACCTCAATCTTTGGCATTTGTTAAAATTTTAACAAATTTTTAGAGCCTACTAGTTTTGACTAACTGATATTTATTAAAATTTAGCTGCATTTTCTGGATTACTCAATGCCCTGTGTACCATGCAATTGAGAAATAAAAGCCATTTTAAATGGTAAGGCTAATCTCTTCTCCACTATGCCTGTTTCCCTGTTCATATCATTCACCAGCAAAGACAATTTGCCAGAGATACCAAAGTCAAATGCTTTCCCAGGCCTCCAAATTCAATGCTAGTATACTTTGCAAAATCTGGTTCCCTCCTGAAAGCTTTCCCTAAGGGGAATTAATGATAGTCATCCATAGGAATCCATGATGCTCGTTTCTTCCTATATATTATGTATGTCACATTAAACCTTGATTTTTACACAGATATTTCATATATATATATATATATATATATATATATATATATATATATATATATACTTGTTGTGGATGGGTCTGGTGCTGTTTGTATTTTGATGCTAATTCTGCTCTCCTGAGAGGAATTGAGAACAAGAGTAAGTCACAGGCACTCAGGTGACTTCTTGTGAACCAATCCCCTTTATGAATAAAGAAGCCAATCATTGGGCCAGTAGGAGGAACTTCCAGGTTGGACAGAGGAAGAGAGGAAGCAGGAGTTAGGTCCTTTTGGAACAAGGATAGCATTTAAGGGCAAGATGTAGCTCCTAGAGTTTCCTGGTATCACAGATCCACCACCAGAGGAATCAGATTTAATAGGGTTTACAAGATAAGGTTTTAGTTGTTGAGCCCTGAGACTGAGTTACCATTGTTTCTGAGCTAAGTTTGTGTGGTGTGTTTCTTCTCACAGTGAATCGACTGGGTTCCAGAGAGAAAGATACTGTGGCAAAGCTTGGTTCGCCATATGTGCACCACAAAGATCATGGGGGTTCTGAAGGATGGGGATGGCGTGGTAACGCCCCGCCAGTGGAGAGATTGTGAAGTTCTGAGTCAGAGTCTCCATGAGATAAGAACAGGCTTGCCATTGCCAGCCAGTGCACCGCTGGCCAAGCCACCGGGGCAGAGAGTTGCCCGCACAAGCACAGGAACATGCTGGATTCGTTTTTTAAATATTTTCCCGCACATATATTCCCATTCCTTCTGTTCTGCCATCAGTCTAGCACTTACACTCTAAACTTCTTGAAATCAAGTTTGTCTTTTTTTTTTTTTTTTTTTTTTAATCACTGCAGGCACTTGCAAACCTAATCTGCCCTATAAGAAACTTCAGTCTATATTTACTTCTCTTTTTAATTTAGTTCCTCAAAAAAATCCTAAGGAAATACAGCGGCCTCGGATAGATGCATCTTAATGTTAACAGAGTACCAGATTACAACTGAGAGTCCTACTCCTCAGTAACATTACATTGGGAATTTTCCATTTACAGAAAAATGTGTGACCTCTCTTTTCCTGAGATCAATTGTAAGTTAATATCTTCTCTTTCTCTGTGATCTATTCACAAGAAAATTGACAACATACAGAAGTATTTAGGTAACACTACCACAGGAGAGGGCAAATTTCACATTTCATGCAAACAAACAAACAAACAAAAAAATCTGTGTCAATCAAGAGGGAAAAAAGCTACCAGGAGCCAAAAATCCTTTACTTCCAAAAGAGGTCTCAAATAAATGTAAATAGTATTCCACTGCTCACCTTCAATTAAGAGAATGGATTTCCAAAGATCTACTTGCTTGGTCCATCCTCTTGTAGTGCTGGGCTTTCACACAGGTACTATGATTTCTGAACCAAGAGCTAAACATAATTATTACACATGCACACGCGCACGCACACACACACAAATAATAAAGTAAGACATCAAAAGTAGCCTTTAAAATATCATTTTGTTCATGCACATATTTGGAACACTCTATAACAGTCCTCTTATGGAAGTAGGAATTTCATTGATGGTGTTAGCACTCAAGCCATGTTTAGTATTTATATGTATGCTTTGCCATGCTTCTTCAAGTAACCTCAAATGTTCTTAAAGCATTTAGCTTTTAGAAAGAACCAAAAATAATCCAAAGCTGAGTCCTGGGAGGGAGGTGAACAGAAACATGGGCAATAACACTGGGTGAGTTATTTGCCAATTGAATAAAAGCACAAAGCTCATTCCATACCTACAGATAAAGACACTAAGAATTGGATACAGTAAGCTACTTAGAGCAGTACTCTTGAACAAAATGGTAAGTAAGATGCATGACATCCCAGTAAGGCAGTCAGCATGTCCTTGGTATTATAAACCATGCTCGCTGACGGATACATTTGTTTTATTTCTCATTGTGTAAAAGCACCTTGACAACAGCAATGTAAGGAAGGAAAGGCCTGGTTTTGAGGATACAGTCCATCATAACTGGGGAGACACGGTGAGAGTGTGAGGTGAGTCTTTACTATTGGTCTGCAGTCAAGAAGCTGAAAGCTGAATGCTAGTAGGTTGCTTTCTCTGTTTCCCTTTTCATTCAGTCCTGGATGCCAGACCATGAGAAGACAGCAAACACATTCAGAGTGTTTCTTCCCTCCACAATTAAACCACTACAAACATGCCTCACAAACATGCCTATTGATGTATCTCCTAGATTCTAATCAACAATGAAGATTAGCCATAACACTACGTCATGTAATGTTTTCTTTTACAACTAATAAAATTATGCTAGGAATATTAAATAATGATAGAGTATAACAAAATGGCTGAGACATGGAGATGCACATGTACTATTGCAGAATGTAGGAGACCAAGGCAGGAGAATCACAAATTCAAAGCCAAGCTGCCTACCAGGTTGCACAGTTAATTACAGGTCACGGTAGCCTAAAGAGGTGCCCTGTCTTTAAAATACAAGCAAAAGAAACCTGTATCTTACCAACAAGCCCGAGAAACAACCATTTTGCACACCAAATTTCATATGTATAATTTAGCTAAACCACATTAGAACACACACATTAGTTTTTCTACCTTTTTTTATATGAGTCATAGATAATTTACCTCAATCCCTATTCCAGGCCATACATTCCCATGTCCCATTGCTACTTCAAAAGCTATTTCTTTAACAATGTTAGTGATTTCTATCATCTTGCTATTATTGATGACAGTATAATTAAAAAGCAGACAATTCTCACTAAATATCAAAGAAAAAAAAGAACAAGACATGCTTTGAGCCTGTGCTTCCGGCCTGGAAATTGTCTCTTAAATATTACTTTTTACATAATAATTCATGCAAATGTACATAAATATATGTCTAACCTGTCTGTCCAACTGATTTTCATCAAAAGTGGTAGATAACTGAAGGAACTTCACACCACTGAATCTGAAATGCTACCTACCAGTCGGGATTTATAAAAGGGCAGTCTGGATTCTAAGTGTAGAAAGAAAGGTTTTTATCCAGAGGGAGAAGATAACAAATCTCTTATTAGAAGACCAGAATCATGGTGTACTTTTATAATAGGCAGTTTGTAGGAGGGTCAAGGAGACACTCAACACAGAAGCGAAAATCATCACATGCTCTTAAGTCGTCACTTTTGAGATTGCTCCTTTTGTTTCCATAATTGAAATAAGCATTAGTCTTCCAGTGATCCCTAATTTTGTTATTGTGGGAGGTCAACAGTAATGACTGCTGTCAGGAAATACCATGAATGTGATTATTGTTACAATAATACACCCCGTGCCACACAGGGAGGAGTTACTTTCCCAGGTGCTGTTGCTAAGGGACAGGAAGGCTGCATTGAAAAGAGAACCAGTGGAAGAGTCAAGTAGTTAATTTAAAACAAAACAAAACAAAAGAGCATCACAACATATGTGTCTATGTCTTTATGTTGATGTGTCTATGTCTTTATGTTGGTATTTACTTCTGACTATACAGCAAATAGGCTGCAAGCCAATGCGCAACCTGCAAGTTACCACAAGCCTCACTTTCTTAAAGGAAACTACAAATAACTAGAATTGCCCTAGCCAAAGCAAGTACCCCTCTGTCAGGCCCAGAGCACGAAAGGACACTCTTTAGAAGAAATAGTGCCAAGTGAAGAAGGCTTCAGCAAACAGCTCACTTAGAAATGAACAGGAATAGAAAGTCAACAGGAATCATTACTTGAGAGATTTTTGTGATTAAAGAAAACCAGTGCGAATATCCACAAGCCAGGTGTCCACACGCTTTATACCCATTAGTACGTTTGTGGTCCCCAAAATTCCACCATTGATTGTGCTCCTTCTGGGACTGGCATTTCTCAAATGGCTCCTCCCTTGTGAGTGCTGCTGTGACTTTGGGGTCTATTCCTTAAACTAGAAACAATAACCTCAAGTGAAACTCTCAATTAAGATTATGCTCCTAAAGTTGGGACTACAGAGAAGGAGGAAGAGGAGAAGGAGAAAGCATAATAATGGAGACACAGGAGTCCTGTGCCGGTGTTTCACTAAAAGCATATACTTTATTAATGCTTAGCTTTGTCTCTGCTTAAAAGAGAGTTAAGCTTCTATTTTATTGTCCACTAAATCGATTTTATCTGCCTGGAAGCAATGACAGGGATGTCTAAGGATTGACTTGTGGACATACTCAAGAAAGAATCTAACTTATGAGCCGTGCCTTGAACTCAGCCTCCACCTCGACTTAGCAGTGGCTTTGAAGGCAGAACTCTCTGCTAAATTTTTTGAAGAGAAAAAAATTAACAAAACTTTATTTTCCTTGCTGTCCACATTAGAAGTACTTATTATAAGATTATTAGATATAAGAAATTTTCTTAGTCAATTATTTTTAAATTCCACTTAATATTTTTATTTTATTTTTAATATGTTTTCACTAAAATAGAATTATATACCTCTTCCTCTCCCTTTCTTTCCTTCAGGCCTTCCCAACTACTCTCCCTCCATTCTTCCTTTCTTCCTTTGATTATTATTACACATATATTACATATATGTGTGTGTATGTGTATGTACGTATGCGATTTTGTGTGTGCACTAATACACACGTAGGAGACCAAGGCAGAAGAATCACAAATTCAAAGCCAAGCTGTTTACCAGGTTGCAAAGTAAATTACAGGTCATGGCAGGCTAAAGAGGTGCCCTGTCTTTAAAATAGAAAGAAAAGAAACCTGTATCTTACCAACAACCCCGAGAAACAACCATTTTGCATACCACATTTCACATGTATAAGTTAGCTAAACCACATTAGAACACACACATTAGTTTTTCTACCTTTTTCTTTTTTTTAATGTGAGTCATGGATAGTTTCCCTCAATCACTACTCCAGGCCATACATTCCCATGTCCCATTGCTTCTTCAAAAGCTATTTCTTTAACGATGTTAGTGATTTCTATCATCTTGCTATTATTGATGACAGTATGATTAAAAAGCAGACAATTCTCACTAAATTATCAAAGAAAAAAAAAGAACAAGACATGCTTTGAGCCCGTGCTTCCAGCCTGGAAATTGTCTCTTAAATATTACTTTTTACATAATAATTCATGTAAATGTACATAAATATATGTCTAACCTGTCTGTCCAACTGATTTTCACCAAAAGTGGAAGGTAATTGAAGGGACTTCACACCACTGAATTCAAAGTGCTACCAGTCGGGATTTATAAAAGGGCAGTCTGGATTCTAGGTGTAGAAAGAGAGTTTTTTAATCCAGAGGGAGAAGATAACAAATCTCTTATTAGATGACCTACCTTCATTAGACAATCTGTAAAAGGACCCATGTTCTACACATCTCGGCCTAGCATCCTTGTGGCTCCACCTCAGCAATCTGAACTCTTTTCATATCTTTGATGCTGGCTCTGGACAGTTTTCTCCCAAGTTGATGTATTGTGGGAGGTGATTAGGTCATGACAGTGTAGACCATGAATTTAATTAGTGACCTTGTGAGGAGAGGAGATATAGTGTGGCATTCACTTCTCTCCAGTTCTTCTCTATTTCTTCCCTTTTCTTCTCTCCTTCACCTACCCTGACCCCACTTCTTTTCTCTTCACCATGTAAGAATATACACAAGAAGGCCTCTCCAAACCAGGCAGAGGCTTCTCAGGAGACATCAAATTGTCTGACATCTTGACCAGTTTCTAGGCTAGAGAACTGTAATAAGACATAAACTTCTGATATTTGAGCCGCTCAGTCTATAATATTCTGTATAAACAGCCTAAACTAAGTAAGATATTTCTATACCATGTCATTGAGAAGTTTCATCCATCCAGCTGTCCTGATTGAACCATAGCAATACATAGACACCCACATATATGCACTTGTACCCTTTTCTATTTGTGTGCTAATCACCATACCGAACATTTATTGAGTACTTACCATCACCAATATTGTATTGAATGTTTTATAAATATAACTGTCTCCTGCAGTTTCAATACGAACTCATCAGTCACTTTTCTACTTTACTGCCATAATACCCATACATGAAACTCAAAAAGAGGATCTAACTTTCCCAGTATCACACACCTAGTAAACAGTAGAGAATCAAAGCCACACTGTGTCTACATCCCAGGAACACTTCTTACAGGATTCAGTCTGAAGAGACAGAGGAAGTCCACGGTGTTCCCACCATTCAGTTGAGCCATTTTTCAAAACTCTTTCCTTGGTCTGGTCCAGACCCACTGTTTACATGCCCACTGCTCAGCCCTCTCTCCTGGGATCTGTTCTTTCTGCTGTTCATTAATTTAGCGGTTACAGAACTAATGGTAGATAGACTATGATTTGAAAAACATCAAAACCCATGCTTTCCAGGTACCTACTGAATGGAGATTGGCAATGACAGCCATACCTAGTACAAAGCATGAGACATTTTATGCCACACAAGGTACCTGAGCACATCTGTGGAAGTACTGATTAGCAAATGGTTAACACTGAATCAAAACAGAACAGTTCCTTTCTTTCTCTGTCACAAGGAACTGGTACCCTAAATGTCATTCAGATTGTCTTTCCCTAATTTCTGTATGGGCTTTCTTATGTAGCTTACACTGTTGATTACCTTCTTGGAACATTATCTTCATTTTTTTACTTTTGAGAACTGCATTTACTTACTTATTTATAGAACACATATCCGCTAAGAAACTATATAGTTCTAGATAACCATATACTTGGGCAAGATATGTTATTAAGTAAACAAATATTAGTTGATGTTAGTGATATTAATCAAACATTGTAACTGAGCGGGCTGGAGAGATGGCTCAGAGGGTAAGAGAGCTGACTGCTCTTCCAGAGGTCCTGAGTTCAATTCCCATCAACCACACAACAGCTCATGAGAATATATACTGGTATCTGATGGCCTCATCTAGTATGTTTGAAGAGAGCAACAGTGTACTCACATACATTAAATAGATAAATAGAAAGAAAGAAAAGAAAGAAAGAAAGAAAGAAAGAAAGAAAGAAAGAAAGAAAGAAAGAAAGAAAGAAAGAAAGAAAGAAAGAACATTGTAACTGAAGAGAAACAGATTGATGAGCAATAATGGTGTTTTATAGAGAAAGGCCAGGTAAGGTATCTGTTCAGGGGATACATAAGCAGACAACTAAAGGAAGGAAAAAATCTTAATTATGTGACCCAGTGAAGGATGGTCACACACAAGCACCCCAATCTCCTCTTCTTACAGTGTCTCCCTCATAGAATTTCTCAGTATTGTCTCACTGATAGAAGGTCCTAAGAATCCACTATGAACAGACAATATGTAGCCAGCTCTGGCTTTCCAAATTTAAATTTCATACTAGCCGCTACTTATAGATGATCCCGTGAGACTGGATGATTGTTAATTCATGCTCGATTGCTAAAATTAAACTTCATCTGTCAACACTGGATGTCTTGTCTGATTTCCTTGTGTGGGTGTGTACGGATCATCAATCTCCTAGCTAACCAACCTCGAACTTATTCTAATCTCATATCCAGGCTCTGATTCTGACCTACACTGGTCCTTTCTCTCTGTCGTCCTTTCCAGTGATTGTTCTACCATTGTAGTAGTGTTCATGCCTGGACAACTGTTCCCAAGCACAAATATTTGTAATATTTGCTTTCATCCAGCCAGGGCGGTGGGGGTGGGGAGGTGGAGGGTGTGTGTGTGAATACTGTCACTGCATCTTGAATGTGTTAATCTACACCTCCTCAGCTGTATAAGATGCCTTCTGAGCTGACAGGCCAAACAAAAGAAGACCAGCAGAGATGGGTGTCAGCCCCCAGCGCCAGTCCCACTTCCCTCACATCAACTCAGCTCGCCCTCATTTTATATTTGATTTCAGTGTGATCAGTGATAATGACAAATGTGCCACCATCTAAAAAAAAATCTCAAAGACATGAGAATGAAATCTGTCAGGTCCCTCGTCTGTCAGGTCCCTCTTCTTTCTAAAGTTAAAATCCTGTAGACTCAAGAAATATAATTATTAAAGTACTACTAAAGAAATTTGCTAGTTTAGACTTCTACTTATATGCACCATTGATGGATCCTGAAGTTTTGTTATGAATTTGCCGTAACAATGCAAGAGTTCATTTGGTTTCTCAGAAGGTAATTGAAATCTGGAAGAGTCCAGGACATCTGTAAGGAAGTCAAAATTTCTCTCTAAAACATTACTTCTTAAAGTTATAGAGCCTTGGCCTTTTCCCCAAACTAAAGCCATATATGACTGCGCCTTCCACAGTCTTTCCACATTTCACAGAGAATCTATGAATAATGGGAACTAAAGCCATATATGAATGCGCCTTCCACAGTCTTTCCACATTTCACAGAGAATCTATGAATACTGGGAGTTTTTAGGCTTTGAATTCCATGAGATTTGATTTTTTTTTTGTTTTATGTTTTATCCAACTTTTCAAAAGTAAATAAGTAAGTAGTGTTTAACATGCATTTCTCTGGAGTGTGAAAGCAGCCAGTATGAGCTTCATGGTGCAAAATGTGGACTGCACCAGAATGAGCTGTGGTTATGAAGCTGCTGAGAGAGTGACTTAGGAAGACATTCTCAGGGCCAGCAGGCTGACTGGAATTCCTCACCTATGGCTCAGGTCTTACCAACTGATTTTTTTTTTTTTTTTTTAACTCTCTTCATCTGCTTGACTTTGCTGCATCTAAATTAACTCCTAACCAATAGAAATTTGCTTCTTAAAGTTTCTTATTCTCATACATGCACTAGACGGTGTAGAGCTGGCTTCAACATTGGGACTATTAATATGACCCTCATGGGACAGGTACTGACAACATGGATTAAGCCAATGAACAGTTTTTAAGTTTTCTAATTGATGGCAGGCCAAGAGTGGACTTGTGCCTCTGAGAAGTCTCTTGGTGTTCAAGATCAGAGGTATGAAGTTTACAAAGGCAAAATTCATCAAAGTTAGATGAGGTCAGAATAACCTTGAAATGTTCTTTCTTGGGCGAGTTTAGTAATTATTTTAGACATAGACTGGCAATTATTTTTCACTTATATATTTCCTATTTATTTTAGTTTACTTTAACTATTTTGGTTAATAAATCTGGATCATAGTGAAGACCATGGAAATCTCCAGTGTATTGCCAAGGTAGACATGGCAATTTCAGGGAGTAGAGTTGTGTAAGAAACATGGGCCAAGAACTGTATAAGAAACATTACATGTAGTGAGATCAGAATGGCATACTGTCATCATTTCGATATAAATTGAGGTGATTTGTAAATGTTGTAAAAATCCATGCTAAATTTTGAAGACTAAATGAAAAAAATCTCTGGTACTTTGGTAATTATATATTGACATAATAGCATCTTGGATATCTTCATTTAAATAAAGTATAGTTTTAAAACTGGTTTTACCTGTTTCTTCTAACTTTTTTCTTTTACTTTTGCCTTCAGAAAAGTTTAAATCACATGCATGCTTCATATCTATGGAATTACTGGTTCACTTTTACATTCATCATGGTATACTTAAAGTACACTGAATTAGTGGGAAAAAACTTGAATTCTTTACTTGAGTTACTTCTTTAGGTAAGTAATTTACCACAATGGAAACTTTGCATTGGTCTTGGCACCGTCTGTGTGCATATGGTGAAATGGAATTTCTCATAATAAAATGGAATTACGGAATCAACTTTACAAGGTTCGTGAAAATCAAATAATTTTATAAATAAAGAGAACAAAACCTATTATTTTATAAGCAATATATAATTGCAGATGCTCCTCAACACTAATAACACTTAGTATAATCTGAAAACATTATGAGAATAATAATGCTTACAGCTGACGAAACAATATCGACACAGCCCATGGTCGAGTGTTGACTCTTTGCTCTCACACTCTCGTAACTGACTTGAGCTCCATCTCACAGGTGCTGTCCAGTGATTCAAGAGAGATACCCAGGAAAAGATCACAATTCAGAGGATGATTTCTAGCCAATACAGCACCTTCACACCATTGACAAAATATTTACAAATCAAACATCATAAATTGGAAACTCTTATAAACTAACTACGCATCTCTCTTACTTATAGCGAAGAGATAAAGTTAGAATATGATGAAATGATGCATTAAAAATTAATTTATATCACAAAATTAGGCAAATATTAGCAAATGTAAATAACAATACTCTAGTCCTGCAAGAATAAACATGAGCTCATTTTTTTCCTACCTCTTAACCCGGAACTTGAGTAGGCATGTCTGCTGATACATGTTTCTTTTTCTCCCATTGTAAACTATGCCCCAAGTGTAGGTTTAGAAAAAATGTCAACGTAACCAATATTAATGGCAACTTCAGCCTCACATTATGTCTGCTCACTCACTAAGTATTTAGCTTGGGTTCTCAACAAGTTGGACACTGCATCATTCTCAGGTTAACTTAGAGCACTTTATAATATACTTTAGAAATATTTGGACATACTATAGGAATAGATTTTAGCCATAATATCTGGTAGAAGTACTGAGTAAAACCAGGCCATTGTTTTTTATTTAAAAGTTGGTTTGGTTTTAAAATAGTTGAATATTGATTATGGAAATGGGTGGAAAAATAATTTAATTCTTAACTTTGCTGAATTTTTATTTTTTTATTTTTGGTTTTGGTCTTTTCTTTTTTGTTTTGTTTTTCATTTTTTTCTTTTTTTATTATTATTATTTTCTTTATTTACATTTCAAATGCTATCCCTAAAGTTCCCTATACCCCACCTCCGCCCCTGCTCCCCTATCCACCCACTCCCACTTCTTGGCCCTGGCATTCCCCTGTGCTGGGTTATATAAAGTTTACAAGACCAAGGGGCCTCTCTTCCCAATGATGGCCGATTAGGCCATCTTCTGCTACATATGCAGCTAAAGACATGAACTCAGGGGGTACTGGTTAGTTCATATTGTTGTTCCACCTACAGGGTTGCAGCACCCTTCAGCTCCTTGGGTACTTTCTCTAGCTCCTCCATTGGGGGCCCTGTGTTCCATCCAATAGCTGACTGTGAGCATCCACNTCTGTGTTTGCCAGGNACTGGCATAGCCTCACAAGAGGCNNNTATATCAGGGTCCCTTCAGCAGAATCTTGCTGGCATGTGCATTAGTATCTGGGTTTGGTGGCTGATGATGGGATAGATCCCCAGATGGGGTAGTCTCTGGATAGTCCATCCTTTCATCTTAGCTCTAAATTTTGTCTCTGTATCTATATCCTTTCATGGGTATTTTGTTCCCTATTCTGAGGAGGAATGAAGTATCCACACGATGGTCTTCCTTCTTCGTTTTCTTGTGTTTTGCAAAATGTATCTTGGGTATTCTAAGTTTCTGGGCTAATATCCACTTATCAGTGAGTGCATATCTAGTGACTTCTTTTGTGATTGTGTTACCTCACTAAGGATGATATCCTCCAGATACATCCATTTGCCCAAGAATTTCATAAATTCATCATTTTTAATAGCTACTTTTTTTTTTTTTTTTAAGACAGGGTTTCTCTGTATAGCCGTGGCTGTCCTGGAACTCACTTTGTAGACCAGGCTGGCCTTGAACTCAGAAATCCCCCTGCCTCTGCCTCCCAAGTGCTGGGATTAAAGATGTGCACCACTACCACCCGGCTGCTGAATTTTTTAAAAATGGAATCATTGATTTATTTAGGGCACTAATAGTTTCTTAGTGCTTATCTACCATATGCTAGGTGCTATTCTAGACACAAAGAAAATAAAGGCAATCATCATAAAGACCTTATTCTTGAGCTCTATATGGTATCACAAAATTTTAAAAAGCAACGTAAATGCCCATTATCTGTATAGATACATACACTTGAGGTTGAGCTTGGAATGAATCCCTTCAGGTTGATTTTTTCATAAAATATTTTGAATATATCTTTGTAATAAAATATTCCATCTATCTATTCATCAAATGTCAATGTATGCACGATCTTCTGCAGCACAGTAATAAGACTTCATGAAATCCCAGCAAGTCTCACCTATGTGGTGCCAGATGGCATGAAAACCAAACCATTTATAGAGTGGATTATAATCAAGCTACATACAAAAGTGCTGTCTCTGCAGGATTCCTCATCTCTCAAGCAAGTGCCAAGAATTTATGTTCTTAATTCCCATTAGAATTTACAGGAATTAACAGTGCATGAATGAGAACAAACATCCTTAACTGGAAAGTAAAGTCCTGTGCTCCAAGACTTTTGTATGTACTTTATAGATATTTTTCATAAGAGTGGTTTAAAATATAATTTTTGAATTGTTTAAATTGCAAGCATGGAGAAAATTGGGCTATTTGATAGCTTGGTTTAAAGGCAACTAAGCATTATAAAAGGTCAACAGACAAATGCTTCCTGAACTAAGTCGATAGGTGAACTCATTTAGTTCCTAAACTAACAACCAGCCAATATTTTAGGTGCAAAAGAAGTCGAAATGTGAAAAAGGACTTTATGTAATGCTAAGCAATGCATACATCCATACATGATGCAGTGCTTACTTGAACTAATGAATGCCTAGTTGAGAGGGAATTTTATATGCTGGGGTTGTTTTTATTCATTGATCTATTACCTTCTATAAATAAAATGCAAGATCCTGATGTTCCTTCAAAAGTACTTTCCTTGGAGCAGTGTGGTGCTTATAAAGACTCATGTCTATATACCAGACAAAATGACCACAGTTTTGGATCTGTACAACACTAGAGAAAAATACCACAATAAGTGAAACAGCCAGACTGTCCACATTCAGAATTCTCACAGGAGTACAAACTGTTTACCTGGATCTAGTACTTTAGCTGCCCCAGATAACTGCTCAGACAGCTAACTATGAACTAGTTTGGAAATTGAGACAAGGAGAGCTCTGTTCTACTGTCTTAATTGACATTAAAGAACATGAAATCAATAATCAAATATATATATATATATATATATATATATATATATATATATATGCATATATACATATACATGTGTATATATACATGTATATATGTTAGAGCTCTCTGCATAGGACCATTCCAAACTTCTACCTTCTTCTTTTATTCCCCCCTCCTTTATTGAAAATAGATTATTTTCTCGCGTAATATATCCTGTTTACAGTTTCCCCTCCCTCTACCCCTCCCTCCTCACCCATATAGATTCATTCCCTTCCTGACTCTCATGAGAGTAGGGTTCTAAGAGATAACAATAAAACATAAAAAATAAACTGTAATAAAATAAAACAAAAACACATCAAAGTTGGACAAGGTAAACCCATGGAAGGAAAGGATAGTAAGGGAAGGCACTAGAATGAGAGATACACTTATTCACACCCTCAAAAGACTCATAAAAATACTAAACTAAAAGCTATAATATATATGCAGATGGCCCACTTACCTCCCTCTATAAACCTAGTACCAAGAGCCACCCCTCTTGAGCACAAACATCAAATGCCACACCCACTCCAGTAGTGACTCCAGTGACAGGCTCAAAAGTTTGGATGCAGTCCCCAAGCGAAAAGTTCATGGAAACTTAGTCTCCTGGAACCATGGCATCCTGTAAAATGAATGCTCCAAATCTGTCCTTGCTTTAGTCGGTGAACAGATCTGTGTGCTTTCCTTCAATATTGTTTCATTATTAAGCGCCTCTAAGGATTGATTTTGACATATAGCTAAGTTAGATTAGCCTCCACCAGTGTTCCAATGTCCTAGGTAGTCCTTGAGCTGGCCCTGGGTTTGGAATTTAGTAAGAATGTTACCTATTCAGTAACATTCAGAATCACCTCTAGTATTATAAGAGAGACAGTGAAAGAAATCAGGCATTACAATTTACTTGAATAGAACTAGTAATCTTAAGGATAGTCTACATAGTATACTTAGAACAACAGCAGAGTCACTCCCACACACAGGAATTTACAATGACCTAGGAAGAAGGAAGGTTGTGGAACTAGAGTAAATACTTAGAACAACAGCTGAGTCACTCCCATACACAGGAATTTACAATGGCCTAGGGAGAAGGTGGACTATACACTACACGAGAATTGAAACTATGGCAAGGGCATGAAGCCCTTGCCCCTGGCTTCTATGATTAAGCTAACCTTAGGTAGGGCTGCTTTTGATCCCAGTTAACAACATTGATTTTTATTCCAATTGGTTCCTGTTAGCTTTTTGTATGCATTCCTCTGTTTTGTGTAAAACTCACTTATAAGTCTGATGCTCACTTTGAGAAATTACATTCAGATACAGCACTCTCTCTGTGTCCCTGTCTGTCACCTTTTCACTGACTTCCTGCCCACCTGTACTGGGACCCTGATTTCTCCCGAGGATTGAGGGGGGCCGACTGAGGCAAGTCCGTGGCAATCAAAGAGACAATGACTGATAGGTTCATGGACATAACATACTTTGTATTTCAAGTCTACCTACAAGGCACATTTTCCACCATAATTTCATGTATGTAACAAAATTCCTTAAACCCGGTGAAAAATGATTAACTACCCTTTAGCTATGCTAGAAAACAGCCATTGTAAATCATATACCCGCTGCCAACATTGTATTTCTAGATCAGGTAAAGAAAAAAGGCAGTCCTACACAATATTATGCAGTGAAATTTACTCATCCACTTTTAGTCATCAGGGCCTTTTCAAAGTGGCCTGCTGCCCTGTTTTCAGATGAGAACACTAATCTGTGCTCCCTTGTTACAAAGATTATAAACTCTATCCTTGGCTCTGGCCTTTGTTCAAACTAAGACGACTTAAAGAGTAATTTGGCTGGCAGCTTTTTAATACTATATTTAATTAATAAAATGAATCAGCACTGTTTTATATAAGAGCTTTATGTTTGGCTCAAACTTATGCCTAGTAAAGAAAGGAGAATACTTTCCAAAAGGAGAACAAAACACAAGAAAATGTTATCCTGCCATTTACCTACGAGTCATACGATCTTCACACAGTCTGTATCTAAGTAGCTAAATAAGCAATCTCTCTTTCAACCTCTCTTCCTTCTTGTCCTATGGATAATTAGGAGAAATTCAGAAACAAAATTAGAACAGAAGTTATTATTAAAAGAAAGCCACTACAAAGATAAGTTAGCAGAGTTTGTCTGCATGGAGAAAAAGGAAATCTCGAATTGAGCAGAGAACAGAAACACTGGGAGTCTCAGTGAAATCCACACTAGTTATGTTAAATTTATTTATTTATAGACAAAAGGAAGTATTCTGAGCCAATGTTTGGTTGGATATGGCTTAGAAATTTGCATGGGGGATTTACCTGTTTGAATGTGATCTGAGCAGTTGGAAGCCTGCAATTGGCTGAAGCTCAGCTTCTGACATTGGTTGAGTCTCCTCATCTTCTTATACTCTATGCTTAGATTTATTTACATATTAAGTGAAGTTGTGTACAATGTAATTCAGAATCTCAATTTTGCTCAATTAAGAAAACATGGAGTCTCCTTGGAGCCTCTGGCATTGTCCCTTTCATACCCTACAGGGGCCAACGAGCACATGCTGTGAAGTAGGTCATAAGCATCCATGCAAAAAGTATGTACCCCTCACTGGGCCAGGTTATTTGGGGGTATCAGGGAAGAAAAATACCATATTCATGGATTCTATTTAGTTTTGTTAACATTTGTTAAAGGGGAATGATGCTCTTATCTACTTCATTGTGTATTAAAAGTGACTTTATTGAGACTAAGTCTCTGAGGCACACAGCTCCATTCATTTAAAAAATAGCCAAGGCTTCACTAGATAGAAAAGATTTGTTGGTATTTTTCTTCCCTGATACCCCCAAATATCCTGTCTCAATGTTAGAGAGTCATAACTCGGTAAAGAGAAAATATAAAGTTTAGAAAGTTAAGAGAAATGTAAAAGAAAGGCTAATCACAAACTCCGAATGCAGGCCTAAGTAGTGAGTATATCATTCTGAGATGTGAAAGTACTGTTCTTTACTTTCAGCATGTTTTAATTACGCCATTTGTCAAAAAACTAAACACCACAGAAGCTTAGGTAATCATAATCTGCTTACATTATCACAGCACTGGTACTCATAATAACATCCTTAATGAACTGCAAGATTGAAGTAACCTCTGAATAATCGAACAGAAACGTCTTTCTACTTCTAGAGACTTTAAAACTACACTGCATTTTTATTCCTTGAGAATTTATAATCCATGTACGATATGTATAACTCTCCA
The DNA here is from genome assembly GCF_900095145.1 of Mus pahari. NCBI lineage: Eukaryota > Metazoa > Chordata > Mammalia > Rodentia > Muridae > Mus > Mus pahari. Next base: position 34,749,763 of record NC_034591.1, on the reverse strand, counting down.
TTAACTTGATAATTAAATTAGCCTTGACCTCCTTAGTCATTTTACCAACATGTGGGTTCTCCTTCCAACCAGTCCACCATTCCTCTAGACAAGTGCCTTGTCCTGCAATTCTCCATCTATCTATCTATCTATCTATCTATCTATCTATCTATCTATCTATCTATCTATCTACATTTTGTTTTTCCTTGCAAATACTAACTGCCTCCAAAAAGTGAGATGGAAAAATACAAACCAATGAGACAAATTTGAATGTAATAATCGAGCAAGGATTTTCTTTAAGCTCTGAAATTGTACCAGGCATTAATAGGAAACTTGCAATTTGCTCCCTTCATCACAAGATATTATTTAAATAATGTACTATTTCAAGGTTTTCTAGCCTTCTTGGAGAAGAAGGCATACTGTATTCATTTAAATAAGTGCCGTTTTGTTCAAATAATATCAACAGAATCTATTTAAAACTCTATAACTGAGACAGTACTGTAATTGACAGTGCAATTGCCTTAGTCTAACCATATAAGCTTGTATCCTACCTTCTTAATCCACACAAATTTATCTCTCAAAGGTTGCTGACCTTACCACCAGACCCAAAGGTACCTTCTCATTCACCATGAGTCTAAAGTTCTGAGTCACAGTTTGCATGGATGACAGTCACTCCTCCTCAAAAGCCTTTTACCCAAGCAACCAAGACATTAAAGATGCCCTTCTCTTTCCATACCTCCAACATATTTAAAGTCCCCACACGACCCTGATATTGCGGCCTCTTGTGAGGCTATACCAGTGCCTGGCAAACACAGAAGTGGATGCTCACAGCCAGCTATTGGATGGAATACAGGGTCCCCAATGGAGGAGCTAGAGAAAGTACCCAAGGACCTGAAGGGGGCTGCAACCCTGTAGGTGGAACAACAATATGAACTAACCAGTACCCCCTGAGCTTGTGTCTCTAGCTGCATATGTAGCAGAAGATGGCCTAATCGGCCATCACTGGGAATAGAGGCCCCTTGGTCTTGCAAACTTTATATGACCCAGCACAAGGCAAGGCCTGGGCCAAGTAGTGGGAGTGGGTGGGTAGGGGAGCAGAGGTGGGGGAAAGGGGTATAGGAAACTTTCGGGATAGCATTTGAAATGTAAATAAAGAAAATAATAAATAAAAAAATAATAAAGTTCCCACACCCTTTTAACTAAGTGAAATGGGAATAAAAGACTCTCTTGATATCTTCCCAGCTGCCAATGCCACCGATGAGTTTAGGTTGCCCTACCATCATTCCTTGCTGCTTCCTGAATTAGGTCTTCACTTTTGGCTTCATAAAAGACAACTGCATTTGAAATTCCGCCCCGGCACATCACATTTCATATATTTAAAAGAATGCATTATTTTCATTATTGAACCAGTGCCTTCTTTCCGATTTTATTTTTGCCACCCTCTGTTAACAGTTCTTCTATCTCACAATTATTCGATATGAGACTCGAGACTCGACACTGGCTCCTCAGATCAGCCTCCCCACCCTTCTCTTCTGTTCACTTCACCTCTTCTGCTTTTCCTCAGAGTAGCATTGCCATGGCCTGTGAACGAGTCTCATCGTCTGAACATTCATTTTCTTCAAGATCTACCCTGTGTCTCACAGGGCATCAGCCTGACAAATGTTTATTAGATGAATTAAGTAAGAGGAAAAGTCTTAAAGTTTTCAGAGAAGAGAAATTTCTACATAAAGGTCACAGAAAGTAAATTGCTGTGTTTTCAAAAGCCTGTATCTTAAACCAAGAAGTAAGATGCTAACTCTAAAATTAAAAGTGAATTATAATAGCACTTTGGAATCTGTTGTGTGGCAGAAAAGAAAGAAAATAATCTGACAAATAAACCTCTTAGTTATTTGGAAAGAAAATATGCCAGATTCTTAATCTTTGAAAAACCCCATTAAAATGCAGAAGAAATGTCATTCATTATTTGAGATGTTCACAGTTATGGTTATTCTACACACGTGAGGCACAATTTTAAAATCAGGTCATATTTTAGGTATAGAGTCCACCATTCTACTCTTCAAATACGTAAGTACAACACCCTAGGAACCTTTAACTACATACATCACTGTGGAAAAAGCTTGTTTCTTTGTACCCACTGGATTTTGGAAAACATTACTAAAATATAAGTGTATACTTTCTCTACTAATTACTTATGCCAGATTAGCTCTTACTTCTCAATAATCTATCAGAAAATATTTCTATGCAAAAGGGCCCTGTGGAAAACTTCTACCAATAAAGCTTTCAGAAACCACTAGTACAGAACTCCAAAGTTACATGTTTTTTAAAGCCTTAATGACTCTAAAGCTATAAGCAGGAAAAGTGATATTTTAAATGAACAACTAGGTATGATTTTAGGAGATTCTACTGCAGCTTATTGTTCTATGAATTCAAATGCTGATAGGTCTGCACATGAGAAATCCACAGAATAAAACTGTTTTGCCTGTCATGAAGCTGAGCATCACTGGACAAAAATCTGATCTAGGTTAACTCTAAAAGAAGGTAGTTTCTTTTTCAAATAAAATTATGTCTATTGATTATGAAGACCAAACTGATCAAATTACCTCAGTCATCCTAATCACAAATTAGTTGGATAACTTTAAAAAAATTTTTTAAGCCCAAAGATTAAGGTATAAAGTACTTTGTTGCATTTGCCCTTTATTCTTAACTCAAAAAAAAATTTTTTTTTCTAGGTTTGGAGATACAAGCAATCAAAGAAGAAATTAGCTGAGGTCAGTAACCCTACAACGTGAGAACAAATCTTCAGTAATCCACATATTTGTTGAGAAATTCTTGATAATATGAAACTCTGTCCATCCACTAAATATATCTTGAAGACCCCTGTGGTTGAAAGATCCAAAATCTGGCTTTTTCTCCTGTAGAATTAATGAACTAAATTAAAAATCATCTGACTAGTTTTTGAGCCCCTTGCAAGTCAAGAAAATGGCATTTTCATCTAATAACTGGGGGGGAGGGGCTGAAGTAAGTGTAATTGTACTCAATTATAAAGGAAAAATAGCTCTAGTATACCTGGAAGTTGTTATAAAAGGCTTTTTCATATACATATCACTTTCTATTATCTTTAAGGAATCAATATATGTTTCTTTTTTTAGATTCTTTATTTTATTATTTTTATTTTGTGTATGTGAGTACACTGTAGCTGTAGGTTGTGAACCTTCATGCTGTTGTTGGGAATTGAATTTTTAGCACCTCTGCTTGCTCCAGTTAGCCCCGCTCAACTCTGCTTGCTGGGATTCGAACTCAGGACCTTTGGAAGAGCAGTCAGTGCTCTTACTCCCTGAGTCATCTCATCAGCCCCAATATGTGCTTCTTAAAGTATAAGATTAGTTAACCCTTGAATGTTAGCCCTGTACTTTTTGCCAGAATGAATTATTCCTTGTGGTCTGGCAATATATTTTCACCCTTACATTTACTTTTAATGTTTTCTTAATCTGAAAAACCTAACAACTTGTCAATGGTAAACTTAATTGAACTGCTTTTTCTATATAGTTTTTTTTAATCTTAAAAGTTCAGCAAACAATCATTCTTTGCAAAACGCATTGAGAAGTAGAAATTTTAAGTAGAAAATTATCTGTAGTTTCATAAAAAACAAATTTGAGATTTTACTTAAAAGTTATACCCATCATATGGTTTTGAGTTCTTCTGAGTCGTTTTTTTACAAAAACCAGGGTGTCTCCCTTGGGTGGGAATATTTTCAAGTTACTTCCAGTATTGTTATAGGATTGACTCTCTTAAGATGCCTAAGCAAATGCTTTATGGATAACCAAAAGAACACACACACACACACACACACACACACACCACAGCCAATCATTATTTTTTTTTAATTGGCTAAAAAAAAAAAAAAAAAAATAAAAAAAAAAAAAAAAAACTCCAAGCAAATCAGGACAATTTAACATTGTTTCAGTATTACTAACGTTGGTCTTTGTGTAATGACTGTGACATCATGACAGTGAAGTATTCATTTTTAAGCTTTAAACATTTTACCTCTATGTATCCAATAGAAATACAATATGTAAATTAACCTATATTATCTGTATGCTGATTGGCTTGACTTCCCCTGAATGTCACAATCTCACCACCCAGCGATGAGGTATTTTACTGCTGTCTCGAGATCGAATTATTACTGTAGAGAGATTTTTTTTTTCTATTTCATTAACAGATTATTATAAAGCAATAAGCTTGCTGGAAGACAAGCAGACGTTTTACCTTGGGAATTAATGAAAGCGTGCCTGCTAGCTTTTAAGGGGTGAAGAGTGGGTAGTTGTTTAAAATCTTACCCCACCCTCGCAAAAACTCTTTGGAAATGGGAGAATCGAGACGTGGATGATTCTTGGGGCGTTCCTAATCACCAGGTGTCAGACTATGTGGTGTTTGTGGACTGGTGTAAGTTTCCGGTATTCATCATATTCCTGGTATTATTTTTTTTTTATGTCTAATAACAAAGAAAGGGAAAGGGGAAACTCATACACTCCACCGCTTTGACATAAGCAACCTATTGGTCATCCCAGCTTGGAAGAGAAAGGACTCCGTCTTGTTGCTTGGGTGGGATGCGAGGGACAGCCATGTAAAAAATCTCTGTACTCCTGATCCGTTAGTCACGTTCGAGAAGGTAGAATGAGTGTAGCTCGGTTTTGCACTTGTCGCCTGAACTTAGCCTCTCCTTCCTTAAACGCAGATCTGCGTGCCTTCGAGAACAGATGACCACTGACAAAGACAAGGCTGCCCCAACCCGCTTCCCTTCTTCCCCCACTGGCAAGATTTTTGACTGTGCTTATTTTTTTTTTT